>NC_080712.1:16037645-16348895 GCF_019097595.1 Hemibagrus wyckioides
AGCCATGAAATGAAAATCAATAAGTGGATTCTCCAGTCCCTCGTTATCCTTGTGCACATATTTTATAGTAAAATAAAACGGCACAATAATAAAGTGTGGAATTTGAGCCCCGCTGCTCTGGATACTCAAAGGTCAGGGAAATTAATTTTACAGGAAATAAGAGGAAGGGAAAAAAAAGAATGAAGTAAAGCCACAATAAAACTTGT
This sequence comes from Hemibagrus wyckioides, assembly GCF_019097595.1. Lineage (NCBI taxonomy): Eukaryota > Metazoa > Chordata > Actinopteri > Siluriformes > Bagridae > Hemibagrus > Hemibagrus wyckioides. The sequence goes on from NC_080712.1 coordinate 16,037,852, forward strand.
GTAATAGGAAACATTTCAAGCAGCAGGTATTTCACTATTCAGTCTGTCGCATGTAATCTTCATTTTCAGCAAAAATATTTAGCAGCCAGGTTTTAGATTTTAGGTTTTAGATTTTAGATCAAATGAACCAATGAATTGTTGCAGTGAATTTTGTCCCAAGGCTTCAGGCTTCATCGTTGCTTTATCTTTGGCTTAAGTTATGTTCTATAATTATGTACATTTTACTAAAGTGGACTGGATTTAGCATAAGGCATTCTCAAAAGACACCAATAAGGATTCAAATCAATCTTTTTGGTTTGTGGGCAAGTATGTAAGATGTACTATACCAAAGCACAAAGGATTATTGAGCTTGACACAAAATCTGACTGCGTTCAAAACGACATACACGTTAAAAAAAAGGGGAAAAAAAAGCATCAATGCAAAGGCCTTCAGCTCTGCTTTGATCTGGATACAGCTATCAATGAAAACAAATACTGTAATCTGGATCTGAAGCCTAGTTAGCCATCTTGCAATCAGTAAACACCGCGCCAGGCTTCGCCGACGGCATGTGCAGAAATAAGATGGGTGCTTTTAACAGAAGTGGATGAAGAAAAAGACATGAAGAGTCAAGCTCAAGGCTATATAGCTGAGATTATTGGTGCATGTATGAGGGAGTGTGTTGGGTGGGTGGAGGGTGACAAACATAGTTGGGCTGTTGCACAAGCAGAGGATTCTGAGTGTGAGAATGTGAGGCGCTGTGAGTGGTGGAACCCTCTGGATCTCTGCCACTCATCTGGCCACCTTCCTAACCAGGGCAGAAAATCAAACAAGTAGGAAAGAATTAAATAAAAGCAAGAAGAAAAATGATTTCTTATAAATAGCCCAGTTGGCCAGAAGGCATAGGAAATGAGAGCAGCGAGACGCGGGAGACGAGTCTGAGCTTGACACGGGTCTTAAAATCGAGAGGGGGCGGAATCAGGGACCTACTGCGCAAAATGGCTCCAACCAAAGTGAGGATTAGTGTTTCTGCTTCCATGGCCAAGATTCTCCAGAACAACTAATCACCAAGTTCTCTCCTGTTTCTCTCTCTCTTTCTCTCTCTCTCTCTCTCTCTCTCTCACACACACACACACACACACACTCTCTCTGTATGCTTGTCTCCCCCTCTTTTAAAGTATCATTTCACCCCTCTCAGTCATTATGGCTAAAATTAAGCAGGGAATGTTCTGCCAGCGTCGATTAGACCAATCTCTGGCTCGGAGCTCGTGTGTCGGGTGTTGTGTCAGTTACAGTGCCGAGCAGCAAATTCACTCACCGGCATCAATGCAGGCAGGCGGGTAAAAAGTGAGCACATCTGTGCCATGCTGTCTGACTCTCCTCTTCCTACTTACTTACTGGTAAGTGGAAAAAAAAAAAACGTTTTGATGAGGTGGAGATGAGGTGGAGAACAAATAACCAGCAGCCATTAGAAGTAGAGAACGACTCACTACACAAAAGCGCACAGGCTGCTTTGTGCGAATGTGGTAACAGATGCGTAGCAGTTCGGCTGACTGCAATGCAAGTCGAGTTATAAATATCAAATGAAACTTTGCATACAAGCGAACATAAGACAATTAGAGACTCTGCGGGTGGAATCAGATCATGTTTACAGCCATAAGAATGTTCTACAAATAAAACTGAGTCTGAATTCATTTGAAGCAAAACAGCAGATTTCTGTATCAGTCATGGCGGGTACTAATCAATTAGCTTAGTGAAACACTGAAAACATGCAGTTCTTTGTTGCTGCTATTTAGAACAACAAGAAATGTCCGGATCAGCAAATCTCTGCAACAAATATTTACACTGTAACCCAGTTATTGGGAGGAAAAAAAGACAGTGAAGAAAGAAAAAATGAGCTGGTAATGGGTTACTGCAGAAAAGCATTAAAGTCGAGTAGTTCGCATTCATAAACACATCAGAGGATAAACAACGCACCTGTTTAATGCAACATTTAGCTAAACAAAAAACTGCATCTCCTAAACTCATCATTTAATCATCACTGCTCAAAATCTGACAGCTTGAGAGAAGCTTGCTCTGTCAGTCTAATGGCAATTGTTTTGGTAATAAAATGTAAATATATTACTATACATAATAACATTATTTAATGCATATATTAATATTAATATGTTCTTCTATATTCTATACACAGACAAAAATATAGATAGATAGACAGATAGATAGATAGATAGATAGATAGATAGATAGACAGACAGACAGACAGACAGACAGACAGACACATACACATTATATATCTATCTAACTCTCTCTCTCTCTTGATATATATATATATATATATATATATATATATGCAAATCACATCACCCTACATCGCCCCTCTCTCCAACACTGAGAGCTGGGAGTCAAATGAATCAGACCACACTCACAAATGACTGGCAAATATGCAAGTAATTTACCGTTAAATTCTGTAACAGGAAAGCCTAATTGTACAGCATGTCCAGCCTAATTGAATTGTGCTACATTGTGCACTGCTGTTATGGAAGTAAAAGTGACAGGAGTGATACAAGAATAAGGGCCGAGGAAGAGAGAGTCAAAAACAATATAACAATATAATAAGACCATATTTAAAAAAGTAAAAAGTATATATATATATATATATATATATATAAATATAAATATATATATATATATATATATATATATATATATACATACATTTTTATTATGTGATTTACATGTTGAACATCCATATAAATATTCTTAAAAAAAATTAAAGATAAATCAGAAATTGTGTAACAATCTCATGTATCTTATAATTCAAGGAAGTGGTTAATATCATCCAAAGAAAATGGGTTTGACTAATTTATTTGGTCTAAATTATATTATTAATAATAATACTAATAATAGCAATAATAGGCTATGCTTTACTGTGAAGTAGAAAAAGCTCAGGCGTTTAGTTTTGGCTTCATGGGTGCGTGTCTGAGGAGGCCTCCCTCTATCGGCTACCTGCTGAAGTGCACTAGATCCTCTTACACTCACTGATCCTGCAGCAGCTTCTGCCATCTCAGACCACCATCTCAGTAATAGGTAAGTTTAACAACCACCCACCCCCCACACACACGCACACACACACACACACACACACACAGAAATATTTGCCATAGCCTTTGGACGCCATTCCTGTGACATAACCTACACCTAAATCAAACCCTAACCTCAGTAACAAAAAAAAAAAATCTTTAAGGGAGTTTTGGTAAAAGAAAATGCATTGTTCCTCATTGGGACTAGACAAATGTCTCCAAAGCTATAAGATATTCCTATCCTACTGTGGACTCTATCGACACTTACAAACATGAACATATGCATAGAAAAACCCACTTGAGAAGGTCTGTAGTAATTTATCCACAGCTTTATGATCATATCTATCAACCCTGTTTTCATGCAGTAATATGAGCAGGATGGAAATGTTGCACTTTTATGATATTCTGATAATACTCCTCAGCTGTGAAGATGATTTCTCATTTATAAAGATGGTTTACAATTCAAATTATTAAGACTATTCCCAGCAATTTTTGCCACTCACTGAAGCGATTTTAATTCAATTAACTCCTCAAGAAAAAAAAGAAGAAGAGACTGCTTTTCCTTTTTCTTTCTTTCTTTCTTTTTTGTTTTGTTTTGTAGAAACACATCTTGTAATCTTATCGTCAGGATCTCTGGCAGCAGCATGATGAGTGAAGATGTCTGTTTTCCAGGAGACAGGCACATTTAATGTCTCCTTTGTTTTTATTTGGCTGCCACCAGGGCAAAGTCCTTTCATAGACACCTTGACTGCGGAGAACTTTATTCCAGCACGAGAGATCTCACACATGTGACAATAGCCTCCTTTGTTGCCAAGCGTGCGGACCTGCTTTGAACCTCTGACTGACGGCGCAGGCGAGCTGTTCCGAGTGCAAATGTAAATTATTGTTACTTACACGTTTAACCTGCCATCCACAAGAGTGCTCGGGTAAGCAGAGGAATTCTGCAATCATGTTGCCCTCTTTTGGCTGGTATGTGCGACTGCAGACAGATAGGAGGGCAGTTTTTTTTTTTCTTCCAATAATTAAAAAAGCTTTAAAATGTGTGAGAGTAATAATGTTGTAATAAATATGCACTAAACATGTACGGTTGCTTCTTTTTTTTTTTTTAAACAAATACACCACAAACCTCAAGGGTAGTGTGGAAATGCAATCTCAGTTCAATAAATTCAGCAGAACAAATGACGCATGTCCTAAAAAATTACGCTAAGCATATAAATCAGCAAAAAAACAAGAAAAAGAAAGAAAGAAATCTGACGGCGTACAGAGATTTAGAATCAACACTGCTAACAGTACACATCAGTGAAAGACAGCATCGCGTCCAAAAGCAGTACAATTATATCTGGCTTATCAAGATGACCTGAACCTTTTGACAGCTGCTTCTCGACTGGCCTCAGCTCCTTCATAAAGCAATCATACTGTGTGGAATATTCCCCTCTCCCTCTCACTCCCCTCCTGTACCCATGCTTTCCCTTTGTTATTTCATACTCACTCTCTCTCTCTCACGCTCTCTCTCTCTCTCTCGCTCTCTCTCTCCCTCTCCCTCGCTCTGTCTCTCGCTCCTCCTCAGACCTGCGGGTCACTCCAGCAGGAACAGGAAGTAGCCGTCGCTCCATTGCAGTGCTCACCTCTCCATCCGTTCCTTCTCGGAGCCCTCGCTGCGTTGATTTCCCCCTTCTTCTGCAACGAGAACACACAAAGCCTGGCAATGTAACTCGCACTGTACATCCCTTTTCAGCCTCCACACCTATCTGCTTTGCTTTCTCTTTTTTCTCCCTTTTTTCTCCTCTCGGAGCTCGGCAAAAAGAAGAGGTGGGTAGTTTATTCAGTAATCTCCAGAATGGCTGTTCTAAATAAAGATGCTCTTCAAATTCCATTATATGTCTAATGGTCTATCACTGAGGGAGTACTACAGATCTGATTTAGGCTGGGAACAATGCAGAAAGGAAAGGAGGGGAGAGAAAGACAAAGCTTTCTTGGGTGACAGGTTTCACTGGTGAGAATTATACTCTCATATTTCATGCTGGTTGAAAAAAAAAAAAACGACTCTCTAAAAAGGCCTGTACTGTATAACAGGCAACAAAAAATTACAACAAATATCATCTCTGCAATAAACCGTATTAAGCAAATCTTCATCTTCATAGGACCTTGGAGTGAAATCAATACTGCCTATGCAGCATATTGTTAATCTGTAATAATTACTCGTGTTATTAATCTCATCTTAATATGAGCGTAATGTGATGGCTATTCAGCTTGGTTGAAAATAAGCAAAAATAATATAATCACAACTGCATTTCTCAGAAAAATCAATCCGAAGAGACGAGTAGACTCCAATTTCTGTATAAATTTACAAAGCTCTAATGCCATCGCACAACAACAATATTCCTCTCGACTCATCTGACCGGCATATAAATACATAAATGGCATCTCATGCTCTTTTTTTCTCTACAGAACAATATGGATTTTTATTTCCTTGCAAACAATTTTAATAAAAAGCTATTGATGGGCTATTGATTGGTTAGCCCACAGGCATTGCTCATAGCTCATAGACCCAGTTCACTGCGATCATTATGTCCTGAACTCTTGCATTCCTTTTCGCACTGTTGGTCAATACAAGCTGCACACGCTTCAGGCCTTTTTACTGCATCACTACACTGTTTTTCCTTTTTCCCTGCCCAAAAAAAATCAAACTCCATCATCAAGAACTGTAGCAGGCTTCACTGCTGACTGCTCACAACATTACCCACTACTGAATACTGGACATAGGTCAAGGTCGTGAGGTTCACAGGCCAGAGGATGTGCTGGAACACACAGAAGTGAAACTAATCACAGATCTGATATGATGTTCAGAATAACGGCTCATTAATAAATCCCCAACATGTCTCCCACACTGAACGTGCTTTATAAGGTTATTTATCTCTCTGTCACTTTGTAAAATCTTTATTCCTGTGAACATATCTTTTAAATGTGAGAGCCTCTGGAGTAATGACAATAAAAGGTTGGAGGGAGATCAATGCAGAACGCATTACTCTGCACCACAGAGGCTTGGCTTTAATAATCAAAAAATTGATCCATTAAGTTGAACCTAATTCTTTGACAAAATGACAGAGGCGCTGCGTTTCTACATGTGATCATGTGAAGAATAGCAATATGTCTCTCTGCCGATCATATAAACACTATAGTGAAGGTGAAATGGCCTCATTAACTCAATAAACATATCTCTGCTTCACTTCATGCTGTCTTAAAGGTGCTGTTTACGCTAAACAGGGGGGTATTGCTTGTGTGTGTGTGTGTGCGTGCGTGTGTGTGTGTGTGCAGGTCAAAATAACAAAAACAACAAGAACAAGAACAATAATAACAATAATAATTATACTAATAACAAAATACGTTGCTAATTGTTTATTTTTAACCAACGTCAAAAAGGCTTAAATTAAATTAGAAAAAAAATCTAAAATTATATATATATATATATATATATATATATATATATATATATATATATATATATATATATAAATATATATATAAGTTTATGTGTGTGTGTGTAGAGATAGATAGATAGATAGATAGATAGATAGATAGATAGATAGATAGATAGATAGATAGATAGATAGATAGATAGATAGATAGATAGATAGATAGAGACAGACAGACAGATAGATATAGATGTAGATATAGATATAGATATAGATGTATATAAAGACATGCTGAAAGTGTGAACACAAACATACATGAGGCCGGGTTTTCCTTCATACACACACACACACACACACACACACAAATATAAGCAGGTTGTGTGCATGCGTACTCACACAGAGAAGTCGCTAAAAATCATAATCAAAAGCAAGAGCTGATACATAACAAGAACTCACTCTTCACAATATAATTAGATAAAGTGCACTCTGAGGCAGCCCTGTGCAGTCTTTAATCAGCTCTCATTCTCATTTATGGCTGATAAATCAATTAGAAAATATACTTAATGTAATTAATAAAATCAACACATATTAGATCTTTGCGGGATCAGAACAGACAAAAGCGCGCGTGTAATTGCACATGCTTTTGCGATAATCTTATATAACACGGTGTGTAAATGTGTTCAAAGATTTATGTTAAACAAATTCATTTTCTGCTCAGCTCACGTCACATATACAGTACTGCTGGCAAGCAAAATCCAACATAGCAAAATAGCCAAGATTTGTTTTTGCTTTTGATGAATTTCTAACAGTGACGCAGTATTTACAGAGTTTCTTCTATCTCATGGCCATGTGTCAGTGTAAAGCTTACTGAGGAGAATATTATAAGTTTGATTCATGTGTTTTTATGTTAAATTGAAATTTATCAGTCGGTGTCCTCTCAGTTCTCAGATTATTCCCACCTCCCAAAAACAAGCCAGTAAATAAACTAGTGCCTCTACTTTTCCATAGGTGAGAATGCGTGTGTATGTGTGTGTGTGTGTGTGTGTGTGTGTGTGTTAGGCAAGCACTGTCATGGACTAGTATCCAATCCAGCTTGTATCCTCACCTCACACCCAGTGTTCCTGGGATGTATGAATGAATGAATGAATGAATGAATGAATGAATGAATGAAACCTATATGTCAGTAGCAAAAAACAAGAAGATGCTTGGCCTGTGTAAGAACGTAGATGAAAACAGATTTTTGAAAAAGTAATATTTGTAGTATATTTTCTGAAAATTCATCATTTGAACAGGAAAGCGAGTAAAAATGGAAGAATTTCTCACTACATAATATTGTGAGAACTGTTAACAGTTGCTGTTAGAAAAGTAGTGGTAGTAACAGCAATACCTTTGAAAAGTGTATAAAATTATTGCAATTGCAATATTGCATCAACCTTATTGACCCAGCCATACTATAGATTTCACACAAGTTATAGTGTGACAAGCAGAAAGCTTGAGAAAATGAAATGAAACCAAGTCTGTGTCACTCTGATGAGCTGCTCTTGGAGTGTTTGTTCCTGCTGCACTCAACAGAGGCGCACGGCCCTTCTGCAGATAAGCAAGAGGATCCGAATCACAATCAGATTTACTGGCCAAGTACGATATCACTTACAAGGAATGTGACTTGGCGGTTTCTCACTTCAGCACATACACCGTAACAACGTTTTGATCAAAAATTAAGGACCATGGAGTACAAAGGAAAAAAAAAAGTTAAATAAATATATATTAAAGAGTTGAGGGATTGGGAGCTGAAAGGGGAAAACAATAAAAAGCTTCGTCTGGCACAAAGGCCTGTACAACAACCAGATGTCTGTGGCAGACAGAGCAGTGTTGAGAAACACATCCACACACTCACTATGTGCTGTATCCATAAGCTGGAGCTACAACTCAACACTGCCGTATTGATCCTTAAGCCTTTGCCAGTCTGACCAAACCCCGGCACTTTCTGAGGCGTTCACATTGCCCATAAGACATAAAGGGGGAAAAAAAAAGTCAATTATATACAACTCGCTTGCTTTCCCCTCAGGGAAGGAATCCACACGCTCTAATCCGATCAATTCATGTTAGACAGGAAGCTGGGTTCAGTGCTATCTCTGAGGTCCTGTAATCCAGGCTAAGTCTTCACACCACCTGCTTTAGTTAGGAGGAAAGTGTTTGGTCTGGAGCATGACACAGAGAATTTGCCACGTTTGTACTTTCACACTCGCTGCTATGAGTGCCAGTGCAGTAACAGCTGAGGGTAACAGGATGAAATGCAGTTACTTGTCTCCTATGACAGACAGTCCTGTAAGTCCTGCTGTGTGACGTCTGTTGTTTGAAGCGCTATACAGCATAAAATACATTTGAATTGAAACCTACTGTGATGAATTCCTTGGAAGCACTGGACAATTTGCCACAGTTTAAATCCATTTTCAGTAATCACTTTACCCTGATCGGGAATGAGGTGGATCCGGAGGCCATCTTGGGAACACAGGCCAGGAGGCAGGAATACACCAGTCTGTTGCACATGCTCAGTTACAGCTAAGAAGACCTCATCCCAATCCCCATTACCTATTTGTGTGTTTTTGGGAGGTGGGAAAAAATGGAAAACCTCAGATAATAATAATAATAATAATAATAATAATAATAATAAGTTTATAATAAGGTACATTTCACACACTTTAGAAAGATTTAAGTAGATTTACAATTTTAAACAAATACAGAGTCTTCAAAAAATTGTAATTCTGTGTCAAAGAGCCAGAGCAGGAAGAACTGTTGACAAGAGCAACACACAAACCTTAGCCCACACCCCACATTCACACACACACACACACACACACACACACACACACACACATCATGCACACACACACACATCATGCACACACACACATCATGCACTGAAGATCCAGTCCTACAGAACCAGCAACCAGGAAACAAACTCACTATCAGTGCATGTCCTACTGTCCCAGGTCGTCTATTAGATTTTAAAATATTTAGCCTTTCTCACCTATCATCAATATTAAAAATACAAATTATGAAAATAGACACACATGATCTTCTGATTATGACAGAAGCATGGTTTTATATCTTGGATCCAATGCCAAATGAGTAAACATTTGTCTGTTTTTTTGTTTTTGTTTTTTTTTTTTATTTTATTTTAACTGCAAAAAAAATAGATCAGGGCATTAATAATTATTTCAAATAACACGAACATAATCCGATCATAATAATGGAGAATTTGAGCCACAAGCTGCTGTCCAGTCGAGTCACAGCACATGCTGTCAATGATGGGGAACGAGGTGAATGGCCTGGGACACGTTAACTTCCTCTGACATATTGTGCTCTGTGTACAGTGCCAATAGCTCCATAAAAAGAGCCGAATCCAGGATAGCAGCCAAATTTCTGACATGCCTGGCATCTCTGGTCAGCTCTGGACGAGACTTGATCCATTTCATTACACAAGGCATTCGAATCACACGAAGCAAACGAGTGGAATAATGCACATTTCAGTGTGTGTGTAGCAAAAGCGTTTAAATATTCATGTACATGAGTACACACACAGCCAATAACACCAATAATGACCGAACAGAATATCGATATTATATAATATAAACCCTAAAACATAATATAATAAATTTTCTATTGCATGAGTACTAGGAATATATTAATCCGGCTATAAAACCCGATGAATTTTAACAGCAGTTCAAAATTTTTAAACTTAAATATACATGAGCAATAAGATCATTCTTATAAGAAATAAACTAAACTAAACTAGCTTTATATATTTGGTCCACTCTGTCATGAACAATGGTCCCCTATTCTTATTCACATGCACGCATGAAGAGGAGAGCAGGAGAGAGAGAGAGGCACGATAAACCAGGCACCCCTGCTCTTGTCTCGCTTCAAAGGAATCTCTTAGAGAGAGAGAGAGAGAGAGAGAGAGAGAGAGAGGAGGAGGAAAAAAAGCAGGGAGCAAGACCCACACGATGTAGTTCCAGCCAATTGCATTCCAGAGAAGTGACCATGGCTGGCGATAAACAAGACACAATAGATCACTCTGCTCAAACGCTATAAAAGAAAGCTAGACGTCAGGACAGAGGAAGAGCACGGAGAATAGAAACAGTGCACGCTGTTCAAAAAAGCAGAACTGCATAAACCTTTAACTCCAAAATGCCATTAGACTTACACAGTGCACGGCTGTAACAATCTGCATGCCAAGGTGAAAAAAAGCATTGCTGTGTGATCCAGGCTTACCCTCACAAAACCAGAGCCCAAGTCGCCTTAAATTGTTCCTCGCTGTAGCAAACAAAAAAAGGCATTTAACACTCACCCATCACGCAGGGACCGAAATCTCTCAACCATTCTGGCACTACATCAGCACAAGCCCACATATCCCTCCACTGATATGTAAACAGCCCACTAAGATTTCTTTGTTTGGATTTGGAAGCCGGGTAGGTTTGCCTTTGCTGCAGCTGCTTTTACAGCTTTGAAGCAGGTGGATGACAAAACATCAATCTCTCCAGGCACAATGTGTAGCATGCACGGCTGACACACTCCTCGAGCAATAGCATATATAACAGCACACTGTTCACTGCTTGTTTTTTAAGGTAATTAGACATAGTATAGCTTTCGTATTGCCATGAGATTTAAATGCATTGCTGCAAAGCTGAGCAATTGGAAACTCAGGACAAAGGGTATTGGGGGTTATTAACAAGTGCAATAATAATAATAATAATAATAATAATAATAATAATAATGGAAATCAAATAGAAAATGTAAGTATAATACATTGCGTGTTGTAACGCTGTATGCTGTAATTTGTACATGTCGTGTGGTCCTATCCAAGCAGCTGGTATTGCCAATAAATGCTGTAATTAAAAACGGTTTAATTAAATGAGAAATTAAAGAAAAAGGGAAAAGACAACAAATGCCATAACCACTAACATATACATATGTAAATGATTTTTTTGTTTTTATAAAAATTAATTCAGCACAGTGTAATATAGCATGTTGTAATATAGCATGTTGTAATGTGTATATCTGTGTAGTCTGGGTTAATTAGCTGCTTATACTGGTTACATAAAATAACAAACAAACTATACAGTTAATATACACATAACCATGGAATAATTATCATGATGATGACTATATCATGCAAATATATATACTGTAAGAAGAAGAAGAAGAAGAAAAAGAAGAAGAAGAAGAAAACACGGGTGTTACATATGGTGGTCTGAGTAGCAGATAACTGGTAATGTCTTCACAGATAATACTACTAATTAATTTTTAGGTAAAGAAAAATGCATATGAATCAGAAATTGCTGAGCAGTTCATTGTGTGCTGTAATTTATATCAATAGTAGCAAGTATACTGGTGTATATACAATTATTAGACTATTATTATTATACATATTAGATTAGATTAGATTCATCTTTATTGTCATTGTGCAGAGTACATGTACAGAGCCATTGACATCCAACCAGAAATGCATAAATGGCATATTTACAATAAATTACAGTAAAGATATACAGCTATGGGGGTGATATGTACAGGAGAATGGATGTCTTATGTACAGGTGTAGTAGGTATTATAAATAGGTATAAATATGATCTATATAAGTATGTACAATCAATGTATGGTGGTGAAGACATGTAAAGAATTAATTAACATGCTAAACAAGCATATGGTGTATATAGATGGTATATATATATATATATATATATATATATATATATATATATATATATATATATATATATATATAAAATCCAAGATTTAATATCTAAAATATATAAAATCCTAGATATTTATTACCATACTGAAAGAGGGGAGGAGTAATGATGATGGCTACATTTATAATAATAATAATAATAATAATAATAATAATAATAATAATAATAACATTTTGAAGTGTTCAGGCCTACCATCACTGCTCGACGATCTCATCCCTTCGTGTTCCATACATATATATATATAATTTTTATATATACAGGTTACTACGTACTTATATATTTTAATATGTCCTATTTTTCTTTTTTTGACAGTGATAAAAACTTCCAAGCCTGATGAAGTATTAAAAACGTGATGTTGGTGGTGATCAGATTTTTATTTTGGGTCACATTTTTCTTTTCTTTTTTTCCGGCGCACTTTCAAATAAAGTTTTTCCAGAGCCTGGGTGATGACGTAGCGCTGGTTTGATTCCGTTTCGCGGGAAACAGCAGCAGTGACTATTAGGTTTCTTCTACACTGGAGATATAAACTTTAACCGTGTAGAATATCGGGACCGAGCGATATTTATAAGTCTTACGGTGTCTATATGCTCCATTAAACACCAGTTCTAGGTGTAAATGTAATGGAAATGAGTGAATTAGCAGCTGCGGCTAGTTTAGCTATAGCAGTACAGTAATAGTGTTTAGCTTGCTAGCGTTCACACAGGAGTCTCATTCAGTGGCACAGACTCCGGCCATTCACTGGGGTCTGTCGGTCTGTCTGTCTGTCGGTCGGTCGGTCTGTCTGTCGGTCTGTCTGTCTGTCTGTTTGTTTGTTTGTTTGTTGTTTCACACCATGGCTGAAAGCTTGCTCAAAGAGTGTCCTTTATTGGTTGCGCTGGATAAAGAGAAAACTGTTTACGATGGTTTTATCACAGTACAGGTTAGTCAAGCTTTAAAAAGTAATAAAACTGATAAGTTCTATATCTATTAAAAGTAATAAGAAGTGTATCCAGTAGTAAAATACTGTGTGTTTTGACAGGAAAGAGACTTCCGGTTAAGAATAACGCTGCCTCCAGACCAGCAGCTGAAACAGGCAAAGTATAAAAATTGAATCTTATATATATCTATATTTTTATGTCCCCCTGATGTCCATCTAAATTGGTGCTTCGGGGCATTTGTAACCATCTCTTGGTATTATTTATGGATATCAAACATGAGAAGGAAAAATATAAAGTATTTCGTAGTCTTAGAATGACTTATTCTGTATTATGTTTGTGGACACGTGACCATCACAACCACACTGTAGTCGCTAAGTTGTATAGGATGTATGTTGTAGAATTTCCTTTCACTGGAACGTAAGAGGCCCAAACCTGTTCCAGCGTGGCGTGTCGAGTGGCTTGTACAAATCCTGACCTCAACCCTACTGAACACCTTTGGGATGAACTGTGCCCACTAGTGCCTGACCTCTCTAATACTCTCGTCACTGATTGAGCACACAGCCACACTCCAAAATCTAGTGGAAAGTCTTTCCAGAACAGTGAAAGTTATTATATGGCAAAAGAGGACTACATCTGGAAGAGGATGGTCAACAATCACATATGAGATGGTGATGGCCAGGCGTTTGCAAACCTGTGGCAATGAAGCAGATATGTTCTTCCCCCTAAAGCAGGTCTTGCTGAATAGTAGCAGCTTGTTAGCAGCAGACATACTTCATATGTGTGTTTCCAGCTGGGCGTCTTCCTGCACACTATTCCTTTTGTATCCTGGGGTCACGGAAAGTATTCTTGCAGTTTACTTGTTTGTAAGAAAGGGAAATTTGTCCAAGTTTGCACTTTTCTGAGGAGTGTTTAATGGTGAAAGGTCACACCACCTTAGACTGATCAGTTAGGGCTTTTCCATCAATAAGAGTAAATAATATAATTTTATCTATCACATGGAAGTGTGAGATGACCCTGATGCCCCAGGATTTACCTATGCAGCTGATGGTCAGCCTCAGCACACATGTATGCGTAATATCTCGTCCTCGCAGATATTGTTGTGCATCGTTATGTTGTGTAAACCAGTCAAGGATTTAAACATGCTATGACTGACTTCTTGTTTTCAAAAGGAAATGCATCAACATATACGATCAAATCAACTCTCAAGCCATTTTCAGTGTCTCTTTAAGCAGTAGCCTCAACAATATGATTTGATGAAATGAACCGTTGTTGCTGCTTTGCAGATTGCACTGCTGCTGGGAACTGAAACAGCTGCTGAAAGACCATCAGCACATCCTAAAACAGGTCTGTAGAATCACAAGGCGTAACACTATTATTAGATTTCCATCATTAGATTGGCCGGTGGTTTAATTACTTTCCCATAGTCAGTATTTTTTTTTTCTGCATCTTCCAAGCTCACTGATGAGCTACATTTTATTCTTAGGAAAACTTTGAATAAGTTCATTCATTAACACTGAGGAGTACACCCATTAATCATATGCCAGCATCAGAGTCTCTGTTGGATTAAAGCAATAATAATGATAGATACTGATTTTTATTCTGTTTACACAGAGGTTACAACATTCTTCGGATTTGGTCGGGTTTATTCTGGAGCTGAGGACCGTATTGGTAATTTATAGTCTGTACTTTATTATATCTTGATCTCTTTTCACTTTGTTACATATTCATATATCTCATGGTGAATGCATAAATGACTGAATATTCAATAATCATACTGTATTTGATCTTATTCTTAAGGTTTCTTTGTTCTCATCATTTTGATCAGGAAGTAGCATTGAAAAGGCAGTCAGGCTGGCAGTCCATCCCACCACCTCAGTACTATTCACAGCTCATCACAGAGATCGAGAGTTTAGGATGGGATAAGTATGACTTGCTCACACCTTATTGTTTTGGACCCTGTTTACATCTGGGTGTTTCATGCATCTTGTACGTTGGTAAGATTCTAACCCAGGGGTGTCGAACTCAATTTGTGTCTGGGCCACTTCGGCATTTTTTTTTTTGAGCCCTTACAGGGCCGTAAACTAAGGTCATTATGTGCACATCTATTCTCTAAGCTTCTTTACTGTAGCAGTAAAAAAAGGAAATCAGTCAGGCTCATCCTTTCTAAAGAACATACATGTCCTTGTCTCTTTTGTTTCGCATTTTTTTTGTAGGTTGTAACATTTTGCATTTTAACATTTGGAGCTCAATCTTTATAACAAATAACACCAGATGTGTTTCTGAAATGTTTTTAGACCAGCTTTTCAGTATGCAAGATCCCTGTAAGAAACATAAAACACAAGCCTATCCACCCAGCTGTGTTTGTTTTACAGTTTATCTCAGCTCTGCATGTCTTTAAACCTCACATTTCACACATTTATACAAATTGAACTTTATTTAAAATTAGAATATATAGTGATGGGTAGTGCCGGTGATGCAGCTGCCAGAGTTGCCACCTCAGCTCCAGTGTTCTCTGATTTTAGAATACAGTCTGTTTGGAGTTTTACTTGTTCTCGCTGTGTTTCTGTAGGTTTCCTTCAGGTTCCTTGTTTTTTACTCTCCTAAAACATCCGTTTGTCACATTTTTAAATGAACGTTATGAAAAAGCTGGTCCAGTGTCAACTCTCCACATTCTTCCTGACTCATGGACGTGGTTGTGACGTATGGCTAATGTACGCTTACACATGTCCACAGTGAATTCTAGGCAAAACTCCTAATGCTGGAGTGACAATGTTGGGTAGGAACTCTAGACAGATTCAGTTTGTTTTTATTTGCTCTATTTGGCTCACAGATGAGTTTGACATCTGTGTTTTAACCACACGCCTTTACAATTGTAGTCAAACGCAGACACGATAACAGTGTAATATGCAAATTAGCTCATTATGTTTGACCACCAACTTCTTGTGGGGTTTTTTTTTCTTTTCAGTAAAACATGATTTATGCATCAAAAACCACAAAGTTTCATGCTGTTTTTTGTTAGTTATGTGTGTTAGGATGCAAAGTATCAGGTAGTTTTGGTTGTTAAACAAGGCTTGGTGAAACAGCTGCATTCACACTTGTGGATAAAATGCATCACTGAACTCCTGAAGATTTCAGTATTTAAAACAGAAATTTATATATATATATATATATATAACAGGATAGAATATTGAAACACAAGATGCATGAAACAACTGCATGTAAACAGAACACTTAAAACACTTTTGTATTCCTTTTCTATCACTGAAATATCCTGATTGGGGCTATAGAACAGATCCATCCAGATGCCATTTAAGGTCTTTATTGACATGATGCAGCTGTGTACAGATGCGCCATTCAGTCATGTAGTTCTCCCTTACAGCGGGGGCCATTTGTAACTTGTGGACCATGTATCATGTTTTGATTCTTTCCATTAATGGCCAGAGATATAATTATGATATTAGGCCGTGCAAATTGGCCGATTTGGGAGCGCACTTTTAAGCTTAATGGGGAATTGTGGAAGTTATAAGAGAGAGAGATGAGACAAGGTGCACATTTCCATTTTTCACTGCTGAATTGTGGTCAGAAGTATTATACAGCAGCTCTATCTGTAAATGTACTGGAGATTAATTAAGATCCTTAATTTGTATTAGTGGTTATAGCCTCAAGTCTGACATGGTAGTGAACTCTGATTGGCTTAGGCAAGGGGGGTATGCTGCAGAACCTGGTCATTTTAATGAGTTTTAGTTGCCTTGAACAAGGCACACTTAGTGTTAATTGCTGTAAAGATGGGGTCACTTTTTTACTCTGGTCTTATCCTCCAAAATAGCTTAAAATGTCAGGCTTTAAGAAAAATGATAACTCAATCGATCTGTACTCAGCTAGATTTACTAGATTATGTGTTGCAGGGTATGTGTAATAAGGTGTGTTACTTTTCTCAGAAATGCTTTAATTATTTATTTTTATTAATTTATTTTTAATGGGAGGGGTGGGTTTAAGGTGAGGGTTTTGTGGGGGGGGTCCATCTGTATTTTTGGGGGGGGGTGGTTGTTGTTGTTGTTGTTAGGAACAGGCTTTGCACCAGGGCCTTGGTAGGAGGCTGTCACAGCTTGCACATACACACAAGAGAGAATCTGAGCCACTGCCTATAGTCTTTTAACACCCCACTAGGATAATGACACCTGAAAATGCATCCTATTGGAATTCTATATCAAGCTGGCACTTTGTATTTTAAAACACATGATCTCTGGTGGCATCTAAGAATGCAATGCCATTCACTATTTTTAGCAGCCTGTTCCAAAAATCCTTGCTTGTTGACAATATTACAGCTTATATTTTTATGTTATATTTCTTTCAGCCTAATGTTTTATACTGTTGCAGCTTCATCTATGGCCTGTTTGTATGCATACACACCAAATGTTCCCTCCAACGTTTATGAGCGCCACTGATTTTGTAGTTGCAAATGTAATGTTCTCATCAATCCTCCCAGCAAGACATCAAGCTGTCAAGCTGTTTCAATCATCTGAAGTGAATGCCAGCAAGCCCCGATACTTCGCTCAGTGATCTCGGGGAAATGCAGAACGGCATACTGGCTTGGAAAAGGGTTTTCTGTTTGGTGGAAATGAGCGAACCATATGTTTTGAGGCATCAGTTTATGTAACTGAATGTGATATTTATCCTATTGCTTGATGGAGTGTGAAGGAAGGTGCCTAAATGTGAAAGAAGACTATTCAGAAAATAAAGAAATTCTGATTACATAGTATTACAAGATGAGAGTGCTGATTAGCAGTATAGTTAATGAATAAGATCGTGATAAAGAACGGTGTGTGTGCCTGTGCTGTGATGAGGAAAATTACGTAGTTTGAGATGTTTTATATTCGAGTCTGTGTCAAGCTCGACTTTCACTAACCGAAACACTATGACGATATAAATTCTGTTGTGGAACTACTTTTATCTGAAACTCTGTCCTGCATGTGGTGCCAAAGAAAAAGGAAAAAAAAGGTTGTTATAGTATCATGTATGTGGAAGTTGTATAGTCACTGCAGATGTACTGGAGGGATGAACACCATGCTTCTGAAAGATTTCCATGTTTGGTGTTTGATGATGATAGTGAGTTTTGTCTTGTTTATCACTCCATAATCTCCTATAGGTGCTCAATTCGGTTAGGACTTGGTGACTGTGAAGGCCTTAGCATACAGGTTGCACCATTTTCATTTTTGTCAATCAGTCAATGAGACCTCTTGCCCTGTGGAGTCATTCTGGAAATGACCATTCCCATCCGGATAGAAATGTTTTACTAATAGAATAACTGTGATCTGACATGAAGTTCATCATGATTTTTATATAGGAAATGTAATGGAGCACTTTTCAGACTTTATTCTGCTATGCTGTCTAGTCTCCAGAGGAGCAGTGGCAAATGTTTCAGCATACTTGGAAAAACCTTCCCAGCCAATATGCACATAAAACGGCACAAAATGTACCGATGCAGGAAAGGGCTGTCGCCAAATATCGGCTTTGTTTAAATTAGCACTGTTTACTGCTCTTTTGAAGCTGTAATTGTAAATAGCTGCATTATTTCCTGAAGGAAACTTGGTTTTATAGCATTTCTTTACACTTTACATAAATTGAATTTATTAATTATTTGATTTTAAGATGAATTAGGGATGATGATTGTGTTCCCATTCACACTTACTGTTGTTGTCTCATATCACAGGCTGATCTTCATCGACACTGACTTCCACACGCTTAAGCTGAAGGCAGAGGACTCGTCTCATCGTCAGCACATCTTTACTGTCAAGCTTAAATCAAAGGTGAGGCAGCCGAGCAAGCTTATCTTTCACAACCTGGATCACATGCATTTCTTCTTTAACTATAGTTCCTAAATCTTGGTTTAACTGACTGATCATTAAAACTTTGACATCTGAGCTGCATCTGACTGGTGCAATAAACACTAGATGGCGAATTAGAGTACTATAATATAGTTTTTGTTGTTGTTTGTGTTACATTGGATTACGTTTATGTGTTGTCCTGTGAGTGCAAGACTCAAAATTTTGTTGAGAATCAGCCCTAGCGGAGAGAGGAGAAGGTGAGATGTGCAGAGGGAGAGATAAGGCCATAAATGATCTCTATAAAATGATTACAGGGGCCACAGCAGAAGCAGAAAATTGAGCTGTGCGAGAGGTACAGTGACGACAAAACAGTGTTTCAGTGAGAGAAGCCGTATATATGGCCAAGGCAACTCCGGATTTGGAGCAATAGTGGGTCAGAAATGCCAGCGGCGGGTCGCTGGCTCTGTGCAGGGTCCTGATGAGATTCAGCAGGGCGTGAGGAACGCTCCATGCCCACCTGCCTGCTGAGGGTTAAAAATAGCAGCGATGCCCCTGCCACACATATGCTCACCCTCCCATGGGAAGGTGTCTCTCTGTCAGGACCTTCGGAAGTTGCAGTCATGCTTTTGACATGGATATAGTTAGATCACCTCAAGTTTAACTGTAATGCTGAGGGAGTTGCATGAAAGTGCTTGCGTTTTCCAACACATTCAGCAAAGTGGTTGAATGACAGTTTTTTTGTTTCTTGAGTGTGTAAAAAATATTTTAAGTGCATACAGAATTTCTTATGTAGGCTGCCTCTCTTCTGTGTGACTGTAAGAAAATTTCAATGCCAAATATGTAGTATTTCAGAATGTTTCTGCTTTATAGGATCTTCCATATAGGAACTCTGTTTATATTAGAAGCAGCATTGTGACTAGTGTCCTGAGTGACACTACAGAAAAAATGTACGGGAGTGGTAGTTTTACAAACAACTCAAAGAAAGCCATTAATAAAGGAGTGTATTGAGTATGAGAGGTTGCTCAGACATCATGCTGTAATGTGCTCCATGACATTACATTACAGCATTCATTCATTCATTCATATGCATTTCTTTTCTTTTATCATAAGTAAATAGGATTTAATAAGTGTTAGGTGTTTGTTTTTGTGAATCACAACCTGACATTATCAGATTTATTGTATTATGAAGTTTATTTAATTATTATCCCATTTTTCAGGCCACTTGAATTGAATAACTTCAGTAACACAAACAAGTCGGACTATACGTAATATATACTATAGTTCTAATAAATAGACAAACATTATTGTACATATTTAAATAATGGATAGTGTAGTGTATTATTTAAATAGAGGAATGCGTTGAGGAATTTTGAGAACCATGGAAACAGAACAAAATAAGTTAATTATAAAATAATGCAGGTAGGTGTAAACAAACATAATAACAGTAGGAGAAGGTGCAGTATTGATCTTACTTTTTTTGGGTGGTTTTTAAAAAAAAAAAAACACACACTCCTGCATGCACTTACAATTCCGTGACTGTCAGTAATATAAAATAAGAATGTTGGAGTAATGTTGTTTTTCTATGTTCTGGTCATCTCAGTACCCAGCAGAAGCTCCAGAATGTTCTGCACACCTGCCTGTCCCTCTGGTCATTACATGGAGCCCACAGGTACGATGTTTTGGTCACACACAGGATACTTGAAATGCTTTGGTTTTTCCATTTGATGTTTGAGACGCTGGCACTGCAGCTTGTCCACACCCCTCTGAATTCTGCAAAGATTTTTTAATTGGCCTCTTTTTACTCAACAATGCAAGCACAATGGTGCTAATTACTTCAAGGTTGGCAGTTGAAGACATGTTTTTGTTGATGATGAAAGGTGTTTTTGTACAGCAGTGTTGCTTTTTTCCTAGAGTTTACAGCTCTCAGAGGCTTCAGGTTTGCCAGATGAACCGAGAGGACAGTGATGAGACAGTGTGATAAAGGGAAAAACACTAAGACACAACTACCTTTAAAAAGTCTTTAAAAGTAGAGAAGTTTGCAACCGCATGCATAAAACTAAGGAAGAATTAGATCAGTCGTATTTCATAATCAGACCGCATATGAGCGTACTCTACGGTAGTGTAGCGTAAAGTAGTATTGAAGGTGAGCAGGTTTTTCTAGCTGTATTGTTCTGTTCAATGTGTAGCATGGCAGTAGTACACGGCTCTCTGACGGTGAAGGCCAGCTCAGCACCTTCTGCTTCCTGCTGTCCTGCTGGGATGCTGATGTCTTGATGTATCTTCTCTGTTCTGAGAAAGATCTGCCCCCTACCTTTCCAGCTGATTTAAATGAATAATTATACCACATGTCATTCCTAGGCCATAATGCATGCTTGTGTATGATAGATATTCAGACCTGATAAGAGGCTTTTGCTCTTCTGGGCTCGCTGTATGACGGCACATGCAGCAGTGCAGGTGTGGCTCTGCAGGAACACAGCTCAGTCAGTCACCCAGCCAGCGTCCTGCGGACTCGTTCATCAAACTCATCAAGCCTGAGTGCACACGAAATGTGCCATAATTGTGCATATGGTAATAAAGCCTAATATTAAAAGTGAAGCTTGCGCTTTTGCTTCAGATCTGAGGCCACGAATACACACTTTCTTTCCTCTAGAACGGATTAATCTAGCACACCCTTGGGTTAATAACATAACTGTATGTCAAATATTAAAGGGTATGGTTAGGTAAAACTTGTGTTTATCTCTAGTGGTTTTAATTCTAAGTGCTTACACCCAGTACATGAGTTAAATGATGCACTGAGCTACAACTAATAAGGAAGGAAAATATACCCAAGCTGTGACACATAAAAGAACTTAATTGGCCACTACTAAGAACATGGAGATTGACAAGATTACATAATTACTGTGTGGATTTGCTTCTATCCATAAAGCTTAATCATCAAACACTGTACTGACGGCTTTTTTAAAAACATACCATTAGGATCGCTATGGCATAGTTTAAAATTTTTTATTTTGCATCATGGCTCATCAGCTACTTGCCACTTTCTTTCATTCACATTTGTCTTTCTATATGAATTTGTTTCTTTCACTGCTCACATGCCTTTGCCAGTAATGATAAACAGTTAAAGCAGGTGAGTGCAACTCGGTGGAATTCAGGACCCATTTACTTTTGAAGCTGTTTCCTAACTTTATATTTTAATTCAAATTGGAATACTACTGAAAATTATTTGTTTTAACTTTAGGCCATGGCTCTTTACGTTGAAATCGTTTCACTCACGAGCGAGGGGAAATGGAGGCATGTCTCGGTGCTCAGTGCTCGCAGAACTGAAGAGCTCTCGCATCCAATATCTTCTCTGCATGCTAACTTCACTGTTCCATGCTCCTTTGTTTACAGTTCACAGCACCTTGCACTCATTTTTAATGACCACACTCACGCCCACTGTTCTGCACATCTCGTGGGAAAGCTGCCAAATGACAATTATTTATAACATGCAGATATGTTTTGATTTAATGGAGCAATTTACAAAAGGTGAGCTCAATTTTTTAAATTTTATTTATTTATTTTTTTACTAGTAAAGTTTTGAATAACCTTGACTTGGTGTCAATGCTATTTATTTTACACGTTGATGAAAAGTTAATTTAGAAAACAAATTTCGTTGTCATCATTATCATCATTACCGCGTGATGAGCACAGTGTGTCAGTGGATGAAAACAATTAAACCCATGTTTCTTGGAAGCTTGCCCGAATGCTAGAAATTGTTCACTGTCATTCTAAGTCAAAGTCTGGAGCATTAGAACCTTTCCTTTCTGAATTAAATGCTGTCCATTTGTAGCTACCTAGGGCTGAAGTATGAACAAGTTGATAAGTCTCAGTACTACTTTTTTTGCGGTACTATGACATCAGTGTTTTCCATCAGACATTATGATGTGTGTTATTCACATAGCACACGAGTTTGCAGAGTAGAGCTACAGAGCATAGATCAGACAATTTGGCCATCCTAAATACACAAACCTCTGGATGAATAATGGTGACCTTTCCAAAACCTGTTCAAGCCAATTAAAAGAAGACATGTTTTTGCCAGAACCCCTGTTCTGTTACTCTGCTCAATTCCAGTCTGTGACGAGGCCAGGCGGAAAAGACCGAAAACATCATAACACTAAAAAGATCAACTCAGCCTTCAAGATTTTTAGTGTAGCCCTGCTTTTGAACTATACACAATTCTCCATCATTAACTTGCTTGAGAAAACTCATTAAGGGTTTTAAGAAACATCACTACGTGGTTCCCGGCTCGTATTTATTTATTCACCTCATACTCATTCTAATTTTTCTTAGCCATTTTATGAATATGCATTGTTGACCATTATGAAGAGAGAGTTAATTAGAATAGTTAACAATGTGGAGAACAGGCTCACTCTATGAAGCATGGATCTTTGTGCCACTCTGCATTTTACGCTTATTTCCAGTCAGAATTCAATTACAAAGGCATTTCGTTTGGACCATATATTGATATAAAAGCGTAACTATAATCGCACAACTGGCATTAATTGGAAGGTAATTGCAGAGTTTTTGCACCTGTGCAATGTTAAATTGTGTGCACTCTGCTGGCACAGTGACCCATCATTTCTGGTTCATTTTCTCTCCGTGTCAGGATGCTTTTCTTTTCTTAGGTGGCTCGCTCACATTAATGCATTCCACCCTATGCTGTCTTCTTCACCTGAACTCACACCACAACTTATTCCTTTCTGTCAGACTGCACAAACTCTGTATTCTTCTCTCCTCCTATATATATCCCTATCTATATCTCATTCTCTCATCATATGTGTATGGAGGTGGAGTGTTTTAATCTGTCTTGCTCAACATGAAGTCACTGAGCTATCAATTTGTTTTGTTGTGGCCAATTACAGGCTTGTGGGGGTTGTGTGCATGTTCTGTCCCTTCAATTTAGCATGTATAGAAATGTATGAGGGAATCAAGCACATAATCAACAGCAGCTCAAATACTCAAATTATGTAACAAAAGAAAAGGAGATGCACGAAATTACATCCCTAAATATGGCTGTACTTCTCCCTAAAATCTTTCTAAATTGGCTGCTTTATGTGGTCAGAGGTATTACAATGGAGCAAAATGAGGCTACTGATGACGAGGGTGATTTAACATTTACCCTTGTGCCTAGGCTTATACTTAAGTCACAATGCTTTTGTGCAGGGTGGTTATATGGTTTTTGTTCATAATAGCTCTGGTACATATTGCCTTGTGAAATTTATGCCTTAAACATTATACCTGCTAGCCTGACATGATGTCGAAATCCAGGTATAACTTGGGTTTAACTCAGTGCACACTGTCATGTGTTCATTCATTCATTCATTCATTTATCTGTTAATCATTGTATTATGGTCAGTGTCTCAGGATTATAACATGTGCTTATAGCTTTTAGCAAATTCATGAAAAATATGCACAAAATCCATAAACATGCACAAGTGGTAATTATATGTGGGATTAGTAAATATCATTGAAGAGTAACAGATCAACATCTACAGCCTCAGAAGGCTGAACTCCTACCACCAAATACAGACACCACAAATGACCAGCATTAGTACTTTGTTACAAAGCAATTGTTTGCAATTACAGCTTGAAGACATCAATGAGAGAAAGAAAGTTATCAGGTCTTTACAGCATTGTGATTTTGCAGCATTGTGGTTCAATTTCTGGCCAATTCCACTGGGCAAATCATCTTCAATTTCCCAAGGTTACAGGGGTCTCTGATGGACTCGCAATTTCAAAATCCTCCATAAATAAAGTCAGCACTTTAGTCAACAACATTTTTAGAGTTCTTGTGGCTATATGATTTGAGTTGTCTTGTTGAAAAGTCCATCTTCTCCCGAAGATTCAGTTTTTTGACCAATGAGATTAAAATTTCCTCTATGTTATGTTATGATAGCTTCTGTAACATGTAATGCCTCATGGATGAAGCCCTGCACCACGCAGGAGTTTTGTGTGAGGTGTAGGAACAGATAAGACTGCATTGCACTTCACTGCTTATTGTTCTCTCTCTAACTGTACTTCCTGCTGTTTTCAGGTTATCCTGCAACTTCTTTAAAGTGACTTTTTACTGGATACTTATTACCCCTTTCATTGACTTAGCTTTTAAACACATCTTTGTTTATGCTCATGAATACATACTTTATTGTTTTTTTACCTATGAATACAAAGTTACAAGATGTGTGTAAGCCAGAAGTGGATATATGCACTGGAAGCATGTTGAATAACAAAGACAATTTTATTATTGAGTCATGATTGGCAGGAGATTGAGTAACATCCACTGCTGGATAGGAACAGTAAGTGAAGTGGCATCTGCATTCAGGAATGTTTTTTATTATGAAAATTGAACATTTCTGGCATTTGGCAGACCCCCTTATCCAGAGCGACTTAAAATTTATCTCTTTTTATACAACTGAGTTAAGGGCCTTGCTCAGGGGCCCAGCAGTGGCAGCTTGG
This sequence comes from Hemibagrus wyckioides, assembly GCF_019097595.1. Taxonomy (NCBI): domain Eukaryota; kingdom Metazoa; phylum Chordata; class Actinopteri; order Siluriformes; family Bagridae; genus Hemibagrus; species Hemibagrus wyckioides. The sequence continues at coordinate 16,063,308 of NC_080712.1, forward strand.
TAGATTTGGGATTTGAACTCGCAACCTTTCGATCAGTAGCCCAACACCTTAAACACTAAGCTACCACATCTGAACAGCTACCTAGAACAGCATGTACTACAAAAACAAGCTCACCTCATCATTGCTATATGAACACTGCTCAGTGTAGCTGTGCAAATAGAGATTTGGTCCTATGAAAAGAGAGAGAGAGAGTGGATCTGTGGTGTACAATGAGAGAACAGTGCAGTTTATCTAAGTACTTTGTGTACTACTACAAAGACTTTCCTCTTAAAGTGTTGAAGTGTGGCCTATTACAAAAGATAAACCAGTCGTCTTGTTTTTCTTGCAAAGAGGATCTGGTGTCCAGACCAAAGCTTTCTGTGGGTTGAGATTAAAGACCGTGCACTGGAATTATGATTCTTAGAGCAGATCGCCACGCTCAACCTGCGTTTACTCACACTGACAGCACAGAGTGAAGCACGGCCAACCACCATCAGCTATCAATCAGCAGCTATGATTTATGAGCTGCCGTCCTTAAACTGTAACTTCTGCCTCACAGCTGAGCTAGCTCCACAGGAACGAGAGCCCCTAGTGTGTTTGTGTATGTTAGAATGCAGAAAACTGTAATGTAGAACCTTAAATGAGCTGTCTGGGGTGTGCAGTGATTAAACACTATTGCTCAGTTTCACTTGTTTGCTATTGCATGGGATGTGTTCTTCCTTTCCCAGTCAGTATTTTTATTAGTGGGTTTCTCATTTTGTTCTCTCGTCAGTAGGTGATGGGTTGATGGAAAGCCAGAGTGACTTCAGACTTGTCTTTTGTTTTATTCTTCTAAACACGATAGCTGTTCTTGGCTGAAGTGTTCTTTGAAAGCTCTTTCCCAGAGCCAGACATTTTGGGTTGTATTTATGATGGAAATTTTAGTTCTGTGGATGTACTAGCTAAAAGACAAATGCATGGGTCCTCTTTATAATTCAGCAGCTTGCTAGAGAACCTACCAGAAACTATAACCACCCTGAAAATATTAGCTAGCTATTAAAGTGGCAAGACAGTTGAACAGCCTACAGTGTAGTTAGCAACACTATATGGCCACAAGTATGTGGATGCCTGACCATCGCATCCATATGTTCCTCCCCAAACCGTTGACCGAAACATTTTTAAAATACACAGCTGTATCGAATGTCTTTGTTTCCTGTAGCATTACAATTTGAGTTGAGCTACGAATTTCACAGCTAGGATAATATGGTCTGCTATTTTTTTCATAGAAGACAAGTAAACAACTATAAAACTGAAGTTGTTAACAAAATACAACACTGCAGCGCTCTAAAATGCTTGGAAATTCACTTCACATTTTAGGAAACAGAAGAAGGGTAGGGTTTTTTTTTTTCCCCCCCTTCCTGGCATTGAGATCAGTATTCTCACTTATGATCCTTTTGGAAGTTACAAAATTTCCATGTAATAATTTGTACATTAACAGAGAGTGGAAAGGACTTTTTTTTTTTTTTGAATGACAGCTTGTCCACATTTGAACGTTTGCCCTCCTGGCACACGCTGCAAAAACCTAAATCCTAAGCAAAAATGGTACAGCGCAAATAACAAAGGATTAATTGTATTTATCCAGCGAACATACTGAAGGCAAGCAGAGAATCATGTTTTAACCTGTAACTACAGACAGATGGACAGACTGATCCTCCACCTCCACTCTCTCCCACTCTGTTGGCATCTGTGTAAGGGAAAAGCGTTTCCTTGTTCAGTTATGTAAGATTTTATTTCCTTTGTGCTTCTTCTTGGGTGATCTACAGAAACAATATCTAAAACACGATTGTGTCTGTTTATTCATTTATTGTAAATGATGCCGAGCTTCAGCCAAGTGGATTTTTGTGCTGAGAATGCTTTTCCAACACAATTTATGAGTTTCAGATTCCATATATGACACTGTGAGGCTTTAACAACTTTAACTCTGCACTTGTGTATACCCAATAAATTGAGGTTTGAGCTGTAGCCGTGTCGTGTACGGCCAGGAGAGTCTCTCATTCTGATCCAGTTTTCAGTGTGTGGCTGTTTTTGTGATGGCTGTAATAATGCATGCAAGCATGATTGTCAATTTAACATATGGAGCAGTGTATTTGATTACACAATAAACATAAATATCCCATCCTCTGTTCCACACAGAGCAATTTAGCCCACATGCATAGCCAGTTCCTGCTGATTGTGGAGGCTTTGGCTGAATTCTGGGCAGTGATGGATGAGATTGATGAGCACACCTGGGTGCTGGAACCTGAAAAACCCAGCAGAGCAGACACGATGAGAAGGATCGCTATTGGTAATCTCCTGCCATCCTCATTGTCTGGGGTTTAATAAAGCTATACCTTATTACAGCAACTGACCTCGGTCTCGTTGTGCCTAGGAAACAACGTCTCCATAAAGGTTGAGATCGACCCCAGGCACCCGAAGATGTTGCCAGAATGCTGCCTGCTTGGAGCCGAGCACGGTGGGTATTTTTAATATCTGCAAATCTGCCCAGCTTAGATTTGCTAGTACAGTTAAAATGACCTGTTTGTTGGTGAATGGCATTTCCCATATGAACAGTCCATATCCATCAATTTCATTTATCACCTTGGTTTTCCAATTACCTCTTTACGTAAGTATACATCACATGAAGGTTTTATTACATTTAACACAGGATCGCTACAACATGATTGGCTGACAAGCTACAATATGTAATGTCCTTCTAGATTTAGAGAGAGATTTTGCTAGAATGGAGGTCAGTTTGCACTATTTAAGCCTCTGTGATTGTTTCTTTAAATCCAAGGTCACGCTTGGCTGACAGTGGCACACAGAACATATTGTTGGTTGCCTAGCAATGTTATTCATTGATATTAAATCCACACTTCGATAGTCAAGACAGTGGCAGACGCGGACCCTCCGAGCGAGGGGTCAGACAGAAATATTGCTTTTTGCATTTACAAATGACAAACAGAGCGAGCGACTCACATTCCTCCCAGATTGATCTCTCAGGGTGGAGCAGCCATGATGAGCACGTTTTATGTGAATTATTTGAATATTTCCCTCCCTGTCAGAATGTTTGTCACAGTAGGAAGTGCCCGGCTCTACTGTGGCATTTCTAAGAGAAAGGAGAGATTAGTGGTAAGAAATGGCACGGCTGTGCATTGTCTGTCAGCGCGCTACAATCAGGGTGACGGGCATTGAATGAAAGATGAGGTGCAGTTAATTGAAACTGCTCTGGTGTACTACAAAGCGAGCCCTTTCATATAGAACATTCCCTCAGGCTTGTTTTGCTACTTAGTTTGAGTGGGACATTTTTATTTATTTTTTTTTTCGGTTCAAGCTCATTTCTTTACAATATACAAGTATTTAGTATTAATTTAAAGCGACTATAGCTATTTGGTGCAAGTCATTGTTGTTATTTTTGCAGTGGTAACCCCTCTGAGGAGCAAGCTGAACGCTAACATGCATTTATGGTAAGGAGACAGTAATTAATTGCTTCTTTGTCATGATCTCCTCAGACATTACACTACCACAGCCGTGTTTTCATGCTCTATGAGTGAATATAGGTCTCCCATTCTCTCAGGAACCCCGACTGCAGCGTCCTGCAGAACATGAAGGATATTATGGAGATAGAATTCCCGTCACCTGCCACCCACGAAAAATCTGTACGTTGCATTTTCATGTCACACCACCACTTATAATTAGTCGCACATCTCAGTAGCATTTTGGGTTTGCAAGATTTTTTTTTTTTTTAATCTGTAGAGGTGGATCCAGAATTCCTTTAATTGGGTTGTTTACAGATAAGATCATTACAATAACAAAGGTGGCAGAATCCTCAGCACTATCAAGAGCTGTTTAATCATAGATTCACAAATTATCCCCCCCCCCACCTCAGCGTGTGTGACTGCTGGTGGGTTGAAAGGGCGCTGTGTTTATTCACAGTCTGCACCACTGATTAATGCTTGGCCATCATTAACATTCGAAAGAGTGAAAAGTTTACTTGACCAGATGTTTAAATTTTACCTGCCATTCTTTTAATGGATTGCTTGCAGGGGGAAAAAAAAAAAAAAAAACTCTAATTATCGGAAAAGCAGTACGCAAACACAGAGAGTGGAGTGAAGAGGAGTGGAGGAGAACAGAAAAATGGGGGAATAAGGGGAAAGATGTATGAAGGCTCTCCAGACTCAGTTTGGCATCTTGCAAAAGAGGAGGATTCTGTGAAGTGGAGGTCAAGTATACACAGGGTTGATAAGCCCACCTGAGTCTTCTCACCCTAGTGGAAACAAATATGAACCTCCATGCATTACAGCCTCTCAGCCAGCAGGGATAGAAGGATGAAGGGGGAGGGGGGATAAGTAGATGCAGATTCGAGATGGGAGGTGGCGTTCTTTTGATCATGCCCAAACCAGATATGAGCAAGAAACAACGATTTTTTTTTTTTATTATTATTTTTTTTTAGATGCTGTTCTATTCAGTGGTGTAGCTGGTTTTCTCAACATGGCCTTAAATCATCTAAACAATATACTTGTGTTTTTATGTTCAGAGTTTTAGCGTGGAGTGCGGCATCTGCTATTCATATCGACTGGACTCTGCCATTCCAGATCAGGTGTGCAACGATCCACGCTGCGGGCAGCCTTTTCATCAGGCCTGTCTCTATGAGGTGAATACACTATGATTGATCACTCATACACCCTTTTAACCTATCATTACTCATCACATACCATTACTAATGAGCGTGAATGATTAGGACGTGGTTGTTTCTATCTCACATTATCGACCGAATTCACATTATTTTCAACGCAGTGGCTGAGAGGTTTGCCCACCAGTCGGCAAAGCTTCAACATTGTGTTTGGAGAATGCCCTTACTGCAGCAAGGTATTGATGGCATATTGTTTTAAGCAAAAATTAGTTATTTAACCCTTGTGTTAGCTTTGGGTCAGAATTCAGAATGGCTGTTTAAAATGTTTACTTCAAGAGGAACCATACTAAAATAATCCACCCCCACCTTAAAACTGGTGCTTGCCTCATTTTTACTTTACATAGGTATTGTTTTGTTTTTTTCTTTTTAAATGCTGCATCATTATATTCAGGATTTATTTTACCCCAAGAATAAAACTGAGTGCAAAAAGTGATAAATGTATAAATAAAACAAATGGCTGAAATACACAGAGAAACACTGTGCTGCATTTTCTCCATCACTTTTTTTCACTCTCCTGCTGACCCGTGAAGATAACACAAGGGTTAAAATGAAATCACCACTTATTTTAGGATAACATGCTTTATTTATTTCAGTACATTTTCATGGACTCCTATATATGTTACTAAGACATTAATCTTAAAAAATTTTTGTTTTTTCCCCACAGCCCATCACTGTGAAAATGGCCTTTCAAAAACCGTGACCACTCTGTAAAATGGCTGCCATGTTTCAGAAGGACAAGAAATAATGTTATACTGGAATTGAAAACTAAACACCATGTGTTTAAAAGACAATAAAAGCAACTAGAAAAAGGAAGAGTGCAACAGTAATGATGCATGCATAAATTTTCGAACTCTGCCTATCGTTCCTGTTGCTCTGTGTGTTGTAGTACACATTTGCATTCAACTGATGTCCATTATAATCAATTTCCTTCCAGCGGTTATATTTTTGTTTGTCCCAGTAGTCCTCCATTTCGCTGATTCTTGAGCAGGAGTCTTCCCACGAGTTGTAATATCTTCTCCCGCGGTCAGTAGCATCAGGGCTCAAATCCCGACGCTCTGGCTTACTGTGCCGTTTCCACGTTTGCGGCCCATCTTCGCCTCTTCTCCTCGTTCCAAATACTGGAGTGAACTTTTATACCAAAATATAGATAGTAAAGAGTGCATTGCATTTTTTTTTTTCCATATCAGATATAGTAGGTAGTGTAATAGTGATTTTCTTCCTCGATTTCAGTAAACCAAAAACAAGCATGCAATATAGATTCCTTTTCTATATGTAGATACATATAATTAAAATGTATTTGTTCACTGATATATCCATAAAATTGGAATCACTTAGTTTATTCTTTGTGTTTGTGAGAGGCATGCATTACTTGTTCATGTCTCTGCCTGTGCTTTGTGCCTTCTCTTGTTTTGGGGTGGAATCTTGGCGGCAAAGGTTCATGTTCGTCATCCTGGTCTTCATCACTGTCTGCATACCTAGACCACGCACGTGTGTCAGCTGCAGAATTGGCCTTGTAGGGTTTCTATGGTGAAAAAGTGAACCATAATTGACAGGTATCAGAGGTTTTTTTATTGTATTTTATTTTTATAAAGAAAAAAAAATTGATTTCATCCCTTACCTGTTCTTCTGTCATTACTTTCTCTTTTGTTCTGTAGGTAGGTTTAGCGTAGCCTTCATCATGAGTCACAGGCTTTGGTTTAGTTGATCTTACTGCAGGCTGGGCCTGATTCGAGCTCTTTAAAAGGAAACCGTGAAAAACATTATTTGAAAAATTTCAAAAAAGTTGGTAAGCTACTTCAGAGAAAAGGGCTGACTGGAACGCTTGATAACTCAGCATGAGCATAAGTCCTTGAATTTGGCTGTATGCTCTCTCTCCTCTGTGCTCTCAACCTGACCTGGATCCTGAGAGTAAAGCACCTCTCCTGATTAATGACACCCAGTGCTCTCCCTGAGGTGGCAACACTCCAAACTAAATTTGGCCACCGATCACTGCTGAGGTCAGGTGTAGGCAAAATAAACTCCAGGAGCGTTGGAGTGGTGTTAGAAGAGGTATACCTCTCTTGGCCTGATGCTGTTAGAGGAAAGGTGAGACACAAGGGTGACGCTGATAATGATGTTTTTAAATTTTATTTAAAGGAATCAGAGCTTGACCCTGCAGCAGGAGATGAACAGAAATCACAGAGGAAAATATTACTACAAAGAAAAAGAGGATTTCAAATCTTAATGCCTGTAGAGTTGACACTGATCTTTTCCATCTGTGCAGGAGGTTTGGCCAAGGTCAGAGACACTAAAGCTCATTCACCACCTCTGTATTCCTCTGTGAGCATTCTGAATGTGCGCTGTATACTGTATGTGAACAATGCACTGCATTTAAGAAGCCACATGAGACCTCTGTGTTACAGAAAAAGAAATATCAAAATTTCAAAAGGACAAGAATATCTTCTAAGAGGTTATGATATCAGAACACAAAAAGGCAGTAAATTACATCCAAAATGTTATGACTTTACTGACTTCTACACTGACACCTACTCTTTAACCGTAGATCAGACTGCTGGCCGGTTTCACATGGAAATGAGAGGCAAAGCAAAATCCGCTGTAATTCTAAGTGGTGATCTTTTGGCCTCAGGAAAATGTGTGCATTCAATAGCCTTAAATTGCCCTGCTTGGCCTTTCATCGAGTTCAGCGGTTCAAGTTAGCAATGAGGGGTGGTAAAGTGATTCTTACGGAATGAACGCCTCCACGCCGTTGCCTCTTGACAGGGTTAGTAGAGGTTAACCTATGACACCGAGTCAAGATTCTCTGCATCATTTAGCCATACAATGTGGAGGGGAAAAAAGCAGTTCCTATTTCTTTTCACTATAATTCTTTATCTTAAAGAGCTGTGCGGAGAATAGTAATTTGGGTCAGTTGTGCAAAGCACATACATCTGTTGAAATACTATCTTCAACATGTATATGATTCCTATAAATAAGAGGGATTTAATGAAATTGCTCCCTTACGTTCTGGAAGCCGTTTTAAGCTGTAGCTTCAAGCTGAAGGCTTTAGACAGGTCCGAGACTGTCACCACTCTGTAAATCTCCACTCCGCCCTCCTCTGCACTACCTCCAATAGGAGTGGGAGTGAGCATTCATGAGAAGAGGTCAGCAGAGGTTCTCTCAAACCTGAGCATCTTCTGCTCTCTCCCAGACAGATAAATCTACCGCAGCCCACAGGCTGCTCTCTGCTCATATGGTACCTATTAAGACAGGAACTCTTGTGGGCCAAAGCATTTCATGCTCACCCTTTTTGCTGTTGGCCTGGATGACTCTGCCGCTCTCGGTCTGGAGAGGTCCAGTGGGCCTCGGGGCCTGACATGTGATAGTACCTTCCTCAGAGCATCGTAGTCTGGTTTTTCTTTGTAGCCCAGTGTTCTCACAGCAAGCAGGAACTGGGATACCTCAGCTGAGAAAAACAAATCAAAGGGGAAACAAGACTAGTTAGTAATGGCAACTTATTATTGAAGTTCTATCAAATCATTAATTGCAAATACAGTAAAGATCCCTTAAGGTAGTGGGCAGACAATTAAGAGGACTATGATTTAGGGTTTAAATGTGTTACACCAATTTTAGTTGACTGGCAGCTCAGCTAGTTGCATATGGCATATGATATGGATCACCATCCGGTGTGTTAACAAAATGCTGCATACAAATCATGAACCCATGATCCTGAACACCGGATCAACCAGAGCCAAGTGTCACTAGTGCATAAGTGCACTACATTTTTATTCTAAAGGAACAAAACAGGGCATCATACCAGTACATGGACCCTGACAATAACACAACAGTGAACGAGCCTCTATATTCAAACATGCACACAAAGGTGTGTCTAATATGGCTGCTTTCCATTCTTCAGTGTAATAAATAAGCTGCCATCAGCACTAGGCCAGTATGCAGCATCTCTCTAACGGAATGTATATCACATGCATGGCATTGATGCATGTTGGAGGCCTTATCTCTCTGGTCCAGCTGCAGCGAGTCTCTCAGGGTTGGGCAGAATAAGACCTCATCATAATCATAGATCACAAAGCCTCTTTTCAGGAGACATGCTTGCCCTTTTGCTCTGTGCCGGGAATAAAGATAATGCATGGCTGGTATGGGCTGCTGATGGAGGAAAAGCAGGGTGGCACAGTCACTTAACCACACCTTGATGATCACCGCATGTAGTGATTCTCTCTTACCTAAACTGTTACCAGGGGTAGACAGCTGGATCACCGAGTCTGGCAGGTTATCCATGAGCCTAAAGTTAACAGAAAGTAAAGTTTAGCCAGTTATTTTGTTGGTCATTTTTGGTATGAGGTTAAAGAATTTGCAATAAATTGTTAGTCAAACCATATATACTACTTATTAACTACAATAATAGTTTTAGACCAGGGGTGTCCAGTCTTATCCGCAAAGGGCCAGTGTGGGTGCAGGTTTTCTTTCCAACTAAGCAAGAGCCACACCCGAGTCTACTACTGAAAGCCAAGATCAACTGATTAAACAGGTGGAATCAGGTGTGGCTCCTGCTTAAATGGAATGAAAACCTGCACCCACACATGACCTTGGCAGATAAGACTGGAATAAGACTAGAACTTGTAGAAAACTACACCTTTGTGTTTACTGCTTATATTAAATTTTACATTTCATATAAATGTCTCTCAAATGTTATGTCTCAAAGAAATCAGAGAAAAAGACTTTCCTATGCAATGAAGTCGTCCACATGTTTTGCCAGCTACAATTTCAGCACTTTTACAAAGCAGTATAGAGAACACTGGACAATGAATAACCACAGCGGCTGTGAGCCTGTGATCAACGGCCACCACATACACGGCCCAGTGCTGTTTCTGGACACGTGAAAGAAGAGGGAAAAGGGAAGCGTGCGTACTTGGCCTTGGCCTCCTGGACCTGTACTGGATTCCTGAGCACTGACAGCCAGGGGAGAGTTCCACACTGCCAGTGGAGCAGGCAGTAGCCCAGCACCTCCAGGTCCCCTCGTCTGGATGAGGCTGCCACAGAGAATAAGCCAGAGAAAGAGAGGAACACAGATCATACACACAGTATGGGGTGAGAAAAGAGGGAAAGGGGAGAGTTAAAGGAGAATATGAGAGAGATGAATACCTGGCGTGATTTCAGCTAAAAAAAAAAAAAAAAGGAATCCTTTGATTAAATGGTCTGTCGTTGGCCACTGAAATATGCCCTTATAAAAAAAGACAGAAAGGGAGATCACTATGAAGAGGAGTATTTTGTTTTTTCAGCTGGTGCTCTTGCCTAGCTAACAGACAAGCAGGGCCCTTCAAAAAGATGTATAGATTGAATAGAGTGGGTCAGTTTCCTCTCGTCTGTCCAGCAACCCCCCACCCACACACTCGTCTGGTCTGGAGGCTCGTCCCAGGAACCTGATACTCACGGCCTCTGACACGATCCAGACGGCCCATGGCCTGGACCGACACTTTCTCCACCACAGAGCCAGGCAGTAAAACAAAGAAATAAATGTCTGAGACCAAATTGTTCCCACATGTTACTGAATTCCGTAGGCTCTGTGCTGGCCATAAGAGAAGACCCAGAGATCAGCAAGTGTGTGTGTGTGTGTGTAGGACCTCCTCTACACCTTAACATCAGCTAGACCACATTACACAACTGCCATCTAGTGTAAACACATTTCTTCACACATGCACTAGAAATATTTTAACCAGTCGCTTCTTTCTCGCTCGGCAAAGAGACATTGAGATGCCATTTCTTTCATCACCCACTCTTTAATTTAATCTCTCAGAACTGACCATGTTTAGTCTGACCATGTTTTATTCACTAGAGCATGCAAAAAAACTTGCAGGATCAACACACTTCCTTTCAACTTTGAGAAGAGAGGAGATGATGACTGTGCAGTACATTCTTCTGTGGAAAATAAGTGCAAAATAACAAAATGAGCAAATAATACTTGCTAGCATGAAGGATTTTAAAGAGCAGGAAACTGGCAGATATAATGATTCGACCCAGTGTTAAATATAAAAGGTGTTTAGTAAATAAATAAATGTGACTACAGCTAAACTTGACTACTTCACCTAGCTTGGTTAAATATGTGGGTTAACATAACATTAAGTGGGTCCCTTCATGGAAAATCTCCAGTTCCATTTTGTCAATAAGGGTAAATTAAAGCACACGGCCTGTTCGTGCCTGGAGAGTTTATCAACTCAATACTGTAACTGCAGTCCATCTCCAGAGAAATTACCTATTGACTGCATTCATCAAAGAGAAAAATCTCAGCCTAGATCCATGCCTGCCATTGATCTCACCATGCCCATTAGGTGATCTTGCCTGCTAGCTAATCTCACAGCCAGGCCCAACAGGCCACACAGTTATAGTTTTCCCCTTTAATAAACCTGTAATTTAACAAATACAAAAATGTTTCTGATCTCAAAAGACCTTATACATTATGATGACTTTGGACAAAATACTAATTCTTTCTAAACCATGCTGGCCTTTATACTGAGTCACTGGCCTTCAGTGCATTAAAAAAAGCATTGCTTACTTCATTAGCACCGTTGTATGATTTTTTGAAAGAGGGGAAAAGCGGCTGCCTGGGTGGGACTGAAACTGAATCGGTTTTTAAACGAGCATCCGTGAGAACAAGGCGTTCCAAGCCAGACACAACACCTTCCATCAGTGCCAGGCTGTTGTTCATAATTATGGCCCATTGTTATTCAAATTACCTAAAGTGCTGTGTCAAACTCTTGAACCTCTCCTTCTGAATTTCAGCCATTTCTCTTCAGCCCTACAGGTGATAATTAGGCCTTTAGCACGGAGTTCAGCGGGAAGCAGAGTGCCTGTCTCCTCACTCCTCACCATGGTAACACATCAACATCTACACAGGGTGCCAGGGGCCACGAGCAAAGGAACACTCCACAATCTGCATTCATCTACGGGGGCGACTCGACGCTAACGACCTACACAACAGCTGTCAGCTCATGATGAGAAGTCCACTACTGTGACACCAAAATCAGGTTCGTCACTTCTATAAGCTTTGGAGTTGAGCTCAGCCAGGGAGCTATATATTTTTCTCTAGTTCTCATTATTTTGTCCATCCTACAATGTTATCATGAGCCACGATTCTAATACTCTGCCTTATACAATAAAATTTATGTACCATGACCACCTATGCATCCAAGGAGCAGGATGTGGAATGAAGACCATATGTAAAACCCTGAGCTTGTGCAAATTACTAAACGCCATGTAGTAAGAACATGGGTTTGTTCCAAAGACTACAGACCCCTGTTTGAACCTAAATGTGACATACAAAATATCATGTACTTACATGTACTACATCACGACCATGGTGGTGTTCCATGGAAATACTTTTCACCTGATTTATCATGTTCTAGTTTTTGCCATTTCCATGATAATTTGTAATACCATATATACTGTTTGTCAGTGTGTAAAATACATATACTAGTCAGGCTAAATAAGTATAATGTACAGTTTCATTTAAATTACTCAGCAAACTTATATAAGCCTAAACTTATATTTTTTGCCGAGTCATCATTCTTTTCATATACTGGAAACTCTGGGAACTGACAGAAACAAAGCTATTAGGAAGCTTTACCTCAGCATGGATTTAGTATTGAACCTCTCTACTGCCTGCACTACTTCGCAGGCCAAGATATTGGCTTTGAGTCCCAGTCTAACAAAACATCAAAGCTTTAATTAATGGTAAATGCAAACAAGATGCAGGTTATCACTTGGACTATTTAGGGAATTGTTGAATTAAGTATGGCCAGGTACACACGACCAAGTCAATCAATATCCCATAAAAAGACTGTATGCAATTTACGACTTAATGTGTTTCCAATATCTTGACCTGGGATTAAGAGTGTGATATGCTGGATGTGGTCTGTGTACACTAGGCTCGATATAGGCGGTATTACACACACTGTAAATACACATTCTGTGCTAAAAAATGATCCACAACACATTTATCATCAAATTTTGACATTTTCAACTTTTCTGAAAACTAGAAGTTTCACACTGGTTACTCTCATAAGCTCTCAACCTGATCTCCTTATGGAAAAACAAAGTTACTAAGAAATATTAAATAATAACAGAAAATCAGTTGTCACACCACAGTCTCTGTCTCATCATCACCCAAGATAAAAAGTGACTCATGGCACAAATTGTCTTCTCTTCACTCGAGTGATCACTGTTCATTCTTACATCGATGCTGAAATAATTGCTAAATAATTCATTCAGTTCTGTTCTGTTCAATAAATTTCTTGTTATTAATGTTAAGGTCATTTAATATATTTCAACTTTGGTCTGTTAAAAAGCTGTAAGGACGCTGTTTTGATGATGTGACAGTGACATTTTGACAGACGGTATCTGATTACAAATGGAACTGATTAGACTTATGTCGGTTCTGCTAAGGCCATAACGGTCCAGCAGCGTTATCCAAAGCCTGACATTCCCTGTGTGGGAAAAGGCAAGGTGTTTTTTATAGGCAGAAAATCAAGGCAGGGTTAGAAAGTAACCTACATTAGTGTAGTCATTAGTGTGTCAGTTCTCAAAAAAATTTAGTTCAGTGTATATTATTGACAGATATACCAAATGTTGGTCAAAACAAATTTCAGCTGCGGTGATTTCTAACTTCTTAGGCCACCACAAAAATGTACTGATAATAGTAAGCAATGGTCTGAAATCTGTAGAATAAAATGAATGAATATATCAGCTTTACCTACACCTCTGTGAGCATCAATGCTTGTATACTCAATCGTGCCATTGTGTCCTTTCTTTGGGTTCTCTTTGTAGTCTTTATGCTCTCCATTAGGACAGTATCTATATGACAGACCGTAGTCAGCCAAGTAAACCTGCAAGGGATAATGAAATGATGGGTCAAATCTCACACCAAGCACTTCTCTAGATGAGGATGCTCTTATTACAGGTCAGTCAGGGTTAAAAAAATTTCAGTGCTTGACAATTACAAACGATTACCCGTGCACTAAAATCCATACAGTGCAACATTTCTTTTTATAAGCTACATGCTAATATAGGCAGAAATTCACTAACATTGTCTGGGTCTCTGTGGCCCAGTAAGAGATTGGCAGCCTTAATGTCAGCATGGACATATTCGTTGTCATGAATATATTCCAGGACGTCCACCTGTTGAGGACAAAGTGACAGAGGGTAAGGTTAACAGAGGAATAATTTAACCTATTCATAATGACCCTCGATAATGACTGCTGACAGTATGCGACTCGTGTGGGTGGACTCGAGGGCTGTTCACTAAAATCATCTTCAAATCTGTTACAGTGACAATGTTAATAGTATCCAGTTCAAATTGCCTGAACATATCTATAATAATGTTCATTATGATGGGGCTTAGATGCTAAGATCATGTTGCTGTGAATCATATCTTGCTAGTGGTTTGTAGAGAGATGTGGTGGTGCTACAACAAACACAGCATATTTCAATCTTATTCTAAATAGTCTAATTCTTTGGCCAGGTTGGGTCACTTTTAATCAGTCATACTAAACAAGAAGCTTAGTGATCCGTACTACCCAAATTCACCAAACTTTTCTATTTTCTTGCTACTAGACACAGTGAATCCACATACCGATGACGACTTACCATGAGGTAGCCCAACTGCAACACTGTCTGCTTCTTCATCTGTTCAGCATTTTCTACAAACAACTTCTGCAGGTCAGTGCCCAGGCGGTCCATCACCATGAACCTGTACCTGTTCGGAAAAACGAAAGATACACATAGGTAGAGTACAGAGTATATACAGCTAGAGTAAGGCCATCATTACTATTTTCATTGCCATAGCACAGACCAAATCATACCTTGTTCCATTATGTTCGGAGAGTCCAGAGCCCCAGTAGGTTGGGATCCCCAAAAAATCAAGCCTTTTGTTTTTCTTCCATTTGCTGACTAAAATATTCAAATAAATAACCATGAAATATTAATAGATTGCATATCAAGTGTGCTAATTATGTTTCATAGACACACACACGTTTGTGTGTAGACAGAAATTTTGACTGGTGATCCACCAGACTGACAGCTGGCCATAAACCCTTTTGGAGAAATCATCATCTGCAATTGGGTCACTCCACAACAAGGGAGGGCTTACGCTAACAACCGCAGAGGTGCATGTTTGCTTTGGCTTATTAATTCGTCCAGTGAGGCTAATTTACATCCACAGCCTCTTCATCAGTGACATGTACTCCAAGTGTGAGAACTCTCAGATGAAGTGGTCTGCAGCACTTTCATTTCACAACGCTCTCAAGAGTGCATCTCTTCATTCTTTTATTTCACCATCGCTAAACCCAAGTCTTTCAATGGCTTCTGCGTTGTAATGCAACTGACTTGATTTAAAAGATTCAAAATGTCTAACACAAACGTGTATGCCAGTACTTTATGTATACAATCCCATATTATTTCGAGCTTGTCAGTGCACTTACTGCATTCAGGCTTTGCTGCTCTTTGATAAAACTTCAGCTCTGAGAACAGAGGTCCATTTTCATGATATTCCTGACAAGAAAAGACCAGTTATTATAAGCAAAAGTGTTATGTGTAATATGCTGCAATTTTTAAGAAAAAAAAGACTGTAATTTTACTAGTGGTGAATGAAACCTTTAGGCTATATTTTAGAGAAGCTTGCCAAAAAACAAGAAGAATCAGAAATGCTAAAGTAAATGAAACAGAGATGGGACTGTAAGCTACAATTTGTGTAGGAAATAGTGACAAGTCCAGCACAGTTTTGTTTCACCATTAGTGACATCAGGTCTCTGATACTAATCCCATACTGACATTCTCATTGTAAATCATTCCTTCATGATGGAGACATACTTTAAAGATAATGCGTGTCCTATGTTCACATGACCTATGCTTTATCTGTAATATTTCAGATCTGGAAATACTGTAGTTGGAACATTGAAACTGTACTTACAACTTTAATCACATAATCAGTCTCCTCTGTGACAGGTAATTCCACACAGTCTGAAGCTGTAACATAGGAGAAAGACCACAACTAATCTGACGTATAGGATAACGCTTGAATGGTTTCTTAGTAGATTATGAAAAATATTCAACATCCAGGTGCTGATTTCTGATTTCCGATTTCCATCAGTGGATAATCCAACAAAGTTAACTAGGTGGCACCCATAATTGTGATATAAAACAAAAAAATAATTATTTAGAAAATCTTTATTGTCATTATCCCAATAACACGGGTGCTAGCTAATGACATTTTGATATTATTATATTATAAAATCCATATATTTAATTAAACATTTCAACTTTTCCTTTTTTTATTTTCAAGTTTTTAAAATCTAAAACTGGCAAAGCAGTCATAGAATAACCCAAATATTACATTTATAAAAAAATACTGACTGACCAGAATTCAATCAGTCTGTCTGTGTGTCAATCAGTCTGTCTGTCTATCAGTCTGTCTGTCTGTCTGTCTGTCTGTCAATCAGTCAGTTTGTCTGTGTCTCAATCAGTCTGTCTGTGTCTCAATCAGTCTGTCTGTCTGTCAGTTTGTCTGTGTCTCAATCAGTCTGTCTGGCTGTCAATCAGTCTGTGTGTCAATCAATCTGTCTGTCTGTCAACCTGTCTGTCTGTCTGACCGACCAGAATTCAGTCAGTCTGTCTGTCTGTCTGTCTGTCTGACCGACCGACCAGAATTCAGTCAGTCTGTCTGTCTGTCTGACCTACTAGAATTCAGTCAGTCAGTCAGTCTGTCTGTCTGACCTACCAGAATTCAGTCAGTCAGTCAGTCTGTCTGTCTGACCTACCAGAATTCAGTCAGTCAGTCTGTCTGACCTACCAGAATTCAGTCAGTCAGTCAGTCAGTCTGTCTGTCTGACCTACCAGAATTCAGTCAGTCAGTCAGTCTGCCTGACCAGAATTCAGTCTGTCTGTCTGTCTGACCTACCAGAATTCAGTCAGTCAGTCAGTCAGTCTGTCTGTCTGACCTACCAGAATTCAGTCAGTCAGTCAGTCTGCCTGACCAGAATTCAGTCAGTCTGTCTGTCTGACCTACCAGAATTCAGTCAGTCAGTCAGTCTGTCTGCCTGACCAGAATTCAGTCAGTCTGTCTGTCAATTAGTCTGTCTTTCTTTTTTTCCGTAGCATCTTTCAGAGCAGATAAAACGCCTGTTTTACACAAACAAAATGTATATTTCTGTAACTAAATATGTTTCGGGTAATCAGACCCATGCCTCTCCACGGACGCTTATTAAGACATTAAGTTACCCAGGTAAATGAGCCCGAAGCCTCCTTTTCCAATCATTTTCCCGAGACGCCACTTTCTCTTTTCTGTGTCCGTCAATATCCAACCTTCAGGCAGTGGACAGGGCAAGGTTTTTTTCTTTGGAGCCATTGGTCTCAGCAAGCTATATTTACACGAAGTTGTAACTAAAACAGCGAAGCTAGAGAATGTGGATTTGGGGATTTTTCCCTGCGCTAAATTCCGCCACCTGAACATATAAAACGAAACTGAGACTGAGAACAGTGATGTCGAAACTGCTGTCAGTGAAGAATCTAGCCGGGCTACTCAGACTGGCTAATTATGCTAATAAGTCGATACCTCGATTGCTTTGTTACAGAGCTAAAGTCTGAACGAGCCATTTGGTATGAGACAAACTTAACTTGCGAATATAAGCGAATGAGAAATATTTCAAGACGTTTATTTTGTCAACATTTCTGTCTGACAACTAACTTCAGAAAATGTATAAACTTCCTGGAAGTTAGTGTTTGGACACTCCCGCTGAGCCGCGTGTGATATTACAATCAAATGGAGTTGAGGAGACGCGAGCCTTCGTGCCACAACAACCAATCAAAAGCGTCTGGAGGCGGGCGCTATCTCTAGCACCATTGGCTGGAAGCGACGTCAATCAATCGTCCCTTTTGACTCATACAGCTGTTTAACTCTCGTTTTCTTGGAAACTGATTTCTTTGCCATTGCTTTGCTCACCCAGGGCATATAGTATATGATAACTCTTAAAGTTTATTAGGGGACTTTGGATGAAGAATTGGAGACGATCTAGAAAAAAATCATTTTAAACATATTCTATAAACCACTTCAGCACACATTTAATCCATTTCAAATAAAAGTAATTTCAGGACAGGGGAGATCAGAGGCAAATAAAAACTCCCTGAGATGAAATTTAGAAGAAAAAACCTTTAGAGGAACCAGACTCAAAAGGGAACACACCCTCCTGTGGGAAAAACATCGGATAGTGGGATTATGAATCATTAAAATGTTCTCTTTGGGAGTGACACGGTTGGACAGGATTAGGAACGAGTACATCAGAGGGACGGCTCATGTTGGACGTTTGGGGAGGCAAGGTTAGGGAGGGCAGATTAAGATGGTTTGGACAAGTTCAGAGGAGGGAGAGTGGGTATATTGGTAGGAGAATGTTGGACATGGAGCTGCCAGGCAGGAGGCAAAGAGGAAGGCCAAAGAGGAGGTATATGGATGTAATAAATGAGGATATGAAGCTAGTGGGTGCAAGTGTTGAGGAAGCAGAAGATAGGGATAGGTGGAGAGAGATGATTTGCTGTGGCCACCCCCTGAAGGGAAAAGCTGAAAGAAGAAGAAGAAGAAGAAGAAGAGAAAGAAGAAGAAGAAGAAGACACTTCCACAACTGTTAAACTATAAAAGCAAAGGCGTATTGAAAGAATGGTTAGACAGAGCATCACAGTCTTTACGATTACAGCAGCAGTTATGCAAGCTTTCAGTATCCAGGTGAGAATATTCACTAAAGAACGTGTGAGAAGAGGCATAAACTGGTTTTAAGAAGTGCAATGTTTAGGGTACCTGTGTGAACACCTTACAGTAATCCAAAAATATTACAATAATCAAACTATATTTTTATTCCAGAACTGGCACAAGCAAAATGTTTTGTTGCTGTTGTTGTTGTTGTTGTTGTTGTTGTTGTTGTTGGTGGTGGTGGTGGTGTTTTTTTGTTTTTTTTAAATTAAATTTGCCATTAGATTGAAGATGTCTATATGCAGTATTTGTGGCCAGGATTTGACTTTTGTTAAATTGTCATTTATAACATTTTATTATCCTCCCTTTTTATTTAGAAAGTATTTTGAAAAAACCTTCAGAATTAGCCTATATACAGTATCATCATCATCTTATTATTATTATTATTATTATTATTATTATTATTATTATTATTATAATTATTATTATTGTTGTTGCTGCTGTTGTTGCTGTAGATTTAAAGAGCCTTCTAATGACCTGTGTATCTAATATGGCTCCAGCTAACTATCATTACCAGTTATATGCACAGGAACAACTGGAAAAAAATGAACAGATTTGGGTTTTGTACAGGTCATAACGCTGATATCTCTAACTCCTTGCTAGTTCAGAGATCAGTGACACCAATCTTGATGGGCCGTGCCACCATTTTCCATAAATGCCCCTTATGATGGAGATGCTGTAATTGTTGTAATTAGGGTGAGCAGCTCAGGGTGGCATTGCAGTGACCCACCCCAGCCCAGGTCCATATGGTCTGAAATAGATAATGAGTCTGTTAATGTGCTATGTCCATCAGTAATACAAGCTCAATATGGATTACGAGCTGTTATTTTCACCATAGCCATCTAGTGCTGACAGATTAGCTCTGGTACGACCGTCTTGACAGCCCAGTATGCTCTCTCTCTCTCTCTCTCTCTCTCTCTCTCTCTCTGACACACACACACACACGCACACACACACTATCTGTGTGCATCTTATTTAGTCTCTGTCACATATTACATGCAAATACATTTGACTACCCATGAAGTAAACTGTTTAGATGTGCATATGCAAGATAATATCGTTTCTTCTCTCCCCATAGAAATTAGATGTTTTTTCCCTACCCAGTATCTTTAGCAGCTAAGCAATGAGTATTCAGTGTCCAACACAGTCGAATTAGGTGTCTTTGAACAGGGGGAATCATCAGTCTGTACTACACAGGTACTGGATCTGGGGAGGTCTGCATAAATGCATAAATGTTTTCTCTACAGAATGCAAGATGCTTTCTGGAAGTCTTTACCTTTTATTGCCTCCGTTGAACACAAGAATCCAAATGCTCTTTAGATTGCAGCGTTATTTTGGTCTGCCCATATATTTGCTGATTATATAAGTCATTTTCCAAAAGTAGGACATTAGTACTCCATTTCATAGCCTCGACACTACACTCCAATTACAAATCATTTTGCTCAGAGGATGTTCTGTCTTCACTACATTATTGTGCTTTCAGACCAGTTATTGTTATAAGATAGATGAATTGCTGTTCCAAATATGCATAATGTGAATCTAATGACTTGTAATAAGTGACTTTTTCGCCTTTATAGAGAGACCAGAGAGATTCTAATAAAGCTTGGGTCTGCTCTAGGGAGAATGTACTGACCAGGGTTTGCATTAAGGCCTTAAGATATGAATTGAAATTTCAGAGCCTAAACATCTAAACATTATTTGGTGTTCCACTGTATCTACGGAAAAAGCAACCCTGTGCAGTTTGGTACCAATTTTCCTAAAGTTGTTCACGGATGAACTCTGGTCGGTTTGCAAGTCTGATAAAATGTTTATGTATATTAAAATGGCTCCTTTTGTTTTGGTTTAAAACAACATTATTATGCTAAATGTTACTGTTGTAAATGGGCTTCAATCCCATAATAAGATGCTGTAAGATGTTTATTTTGCTCATAATACTAACATAAACAGCAATTAATTAAAAGCTACAAAGCTGCTAGCTACTGGATTTTACATTCATACTGTGTGGGGTTTTTATGGCAAATGCAGTTACAGATCATGTTTATTATATTATCTAACTAAAGTAAAAGAAAACCCTAAAATAACATTAAATAATAGTAGTTTAAAGTTCCCCAGTTTCACAGTTCTCCAGTTTCTCTCTCTCTCTCTCTCTCTCTCTCTCTCTCTCTCTCTCCCTATATATATATATATAGGGAGAGAGAGAGAGATATATATAAATAAGAGATCATTGCCCAATTTGAACCCTATTGAAAAGCTCTGGACTGTCATCAAGAGGAAGATGGATGGTCACAAACCATCAAGCAAAGCTGAGCTGTTTGCTTTTTTGGAAAAAGAGTGGTATAAAGTTCCCCAACAGCAATGTGAAAAACTGGTGGAGAGCATGGAGCCAAAACGCATGCAAATCGTGGTTATTCCACCAAATACTGATTTCTTAATGTTATTTAGCCAAAGCATTAACACAATTTGTTTAAAAATTATTTGCATTTTGTTTTATTTGAGTTATTAAAGCTCTGCAAATACTGCATGATCTTGGGTCATTTTGATGTGTTGTCATTTCCGTTAAATATACACCCTAAATAACAATAGTTATATTTTGAATTTAGGAGAAATATTATCAGCAGTTCACAAAAAATGAAACAAAACTGTTCATCTCACCAATACATGAACCTGTAAGAAAATAACATAAGAAACTGATTATTTTGCAGTGCTCTCTTATTATTTTTTCCAGAGCATATATATATATAGAGAGAGAGAGAGAGAGAGGTAGATAGGCGGATATATAGATATGTGTGTGTGTAAAAAACTACTTAAAGCTAAACTGTGTGTGTAACACAAAAAAAACTACTTAAAGCTAAACTGAGCTTGTTGCATGTTAAATGAATTGAGTTATACAGGTTGTTACTTACAGGATTTATAGAATAAACTATACTGTTTAGGGATTTTAATTACAGTCCAGCATTATTATTATTTACAAGCTGATACAGGAGCTTATATAAGGCATAAGAGATCTATTATCTGTGTATGTATAAGTGCTGAAAAACTGTAATAATTCCAGTTGAATTTTGAGCTATCTTTATAAAAGGCACCAGAGCTGCTGAAGTAAAAGAGATTGTATGTGACATAGGCCGAATTTATGCTTTAGTGGCTGTGTAATGAACATATATGTCTGATATACTGAATCTCCAGCTGTCATTCAGGTACAAAATAAGCCTACAGGCAGCCAAAGGGCAACAACATCAACAACATATCTGATGTATTACTGATAAATGTTTTTTTACTGTACTGATAAGTTAGAAAAAATTTGCATGCTGGATCTCCTCATGGGAAACATGGTGGCTTAACAAGTTCTCCTTGCACCTCCAGGGTTGAAGGTTCAGTTTTTGTCTCCACCCTGTGTGGGCTGAGTTTGCATGTTCTCCCTGTGCGTTAAGGGTTTCTCCCTATTCCACTATTTCAATGATTAAATCTGCATTTCTCTAAAGTAGCACAGTTTTTTATCTTCAGCTTTTTCTTATGTGAATAATCTAGAAGAGTAACCTATTGTCCGTTGCCTTCTGTCCAGATGTGCCATTTCAGAAGAGGATTATTGAGCAGCGAGAACAGGGGAGGCATGAGCATAAAAGAGAGAAAGAGATGTGAATTAACACTTGGCAGCCAGTTCTATGCCCGCTTCCTCTTCTAGCACACACAGTGAGGCCTTATTCTGACCTGGAGTCAGTGCAGCGGGCAGATGTAGCACTGAGTTAATTAAGCTGTCTGATACTGAGAGGCTTAAAGCGTATGGGGTGTGAGAGAGAAAGCCTTCAGCACTTTCAGCCCAGAAACAGCCATTCTGTCCACATGGCCATCCTTTTGCCCTGTTAGAATCATCTAGCAGAGGGTCAGAACAGCTAGAGAGTTCCTCCAGATACCACACTTTATTTGGTTGAAGTGCTTTACTCGTGCTATTTATTTTTGTACGTCCTGTATATCATGAATGTTTATGAGTGTGTCAGGGGGAAAAAAACACCTAATTTTTATGCACTTCTGTACTGATGATAACCTCACGTCATGTTTTTGTTACCTGTTATTGTTTGTGTCAAGTTCATATTCAGTCAGTATGAAGGTCCCCTGTGATTTGTGGAGGCTTGTCACTGCTCAGTGAGATGCAAACAATCACAGAGTGTGGAGCTAGTGACTCATTTAGCTGATCAGATCCTTTGTGTGCCGTGAAGGTTTCACCCCTCTCTCTCACCCCCCCCCTCCCTCTTTCTCTCTCTCACCACATCAGTCTCAGAGCATTTTAGAGTTTTGCTTCTGATCACCTTGGTCTCAACTTTTTTCTAGCCATTTCCAAGAAAAACTTCTACAATTGAATCCATGAAGTTTTCATATAAAAATGTTATCAGTAAAACAGCAAAGATGTGTGATTTACTCTAAAAGCATTCAGTCATTTGTCATCAAAAACCACTTCACTTCAACGTTACAGGGGATCCTGGGGTGCGCAATGGGCAAATTCACCCCGGACTCCAGGTCATTACAACCTCATTCATAAATATAGTGTAGCCAAGGCAGACACTCAAGTGATGGCCAATTCACTTTATCCAATACACATATCTGCATGTTTCTGAACAGTGGCAGGAAACTGAAGAACAGCAAACCCACATGAACCCATGGGGAGAACATGCGAAATAACACAAACCTGAGCTCAGATTAGACCTAGTTAGGTCCAAGATGACATAACTGGCCCTGGAGTACCATTAATCTCATCATTGTCATTTAGAGTGACACTAGCCAATTACAAGCATCAAGAAGCTCATGTATACAGAAGAGGGTGATTAGTGCTCTCCTCTAAGCGTGTTCAGTTGCCCCATTATACTTTATGAACAACAGTTTATAAAGCTGTGGGAAACTGGCTAGAAGCACATTGGAGGACGTCTGTGTTAGCCTTAACTTGGAATTGCTTACAAACTGGGTAAACTGGTAGAAATTGGGCTAAAATCAACTTGGGGGGGGGGGGGGTTGGCTGTTTAAGAAAGGTAAGAAAAAAAAAGAATGAACTTGTTTCAAAGCTTCACATAGGTTCAATTTTTGTTTCCCTAAAGTCTTTATACAAACCTAAACCTGTACTTGGATCTAAGAAATGAACAGTATTCCCTCATTGCTTTCATCAAGAAACTTAACAAGCTTTGAGAATTGCACCAAAATACACATATGTCAATTCCAATAATATTATTTGTTCAAGATTACCTTTCTCTTTCATGTTCTGCTTTAATAACAATGAGTGCTTGGTCCCTGAGGTGTTATCTCCAGTTCTGTTAATTATATGAGCTATTATCATTTGCATTTGCTCATCCATGTCCACGGCATTTTACACACACACAAACACACACACACACACACACACACACACACACACACACACACAGTCTCATGGATAAAGAAACACATACACAGCTGTTCAAATTTATTGCTTATCAATTAACCAATTCTTCAGATAACTATTATGATCATTCCTGGTTACAGTCACATTTTTCGACTTTTTTTTTTTTTTTTTTTTACCAAAAATCTATCATCTAAAATATATTTTCTTCAAAGGAAAGTGAAGTGTGTGCAGTATGAAAATCATGCTAGTGGTGGAGGTAAAGCTAGATGATTGTGAGACTCCTTTGCTCTGCATTAATGCCCTCATAAATGCCTCTCAGTACCAAGTCTATTTCAGCTTCATCCGTTTATAACAAGCCATTAGATGCCATTACACATCGAGTGTGGTGAAGATTTGAACCTCATAAGTTAACAGTACCTTTTAATTCCCTCTCCAGTGGCTTATTAAGAGCAGGAATTGACTAAGAGAAAGAGAAGCCTATGGGTTATGGCATCCCCCCGCCCCTCATTTTCTAACTCCGGGTCCAAGTCTTACATATTTCATCACAGAGTGGTGAATTCAAAGAAAACGAAAAACAGAATTTACTTTAAGCAATATTCAGATTCAACACTCTACATTATTTAGGCATATTTATGCTTTTATTTATTTCTTTTTTTTTTTCCAATCTCCTCCTTTCCAAGTGTCTACCTGAATGCTAAAATCAGTTTTGTATTCATGACAGTTCCTCAGCAAAAAAAAAAAAAAAATCAATCTCAATCAAAGCAGCTAAGTTTATCATAAATTATCATGAAAAGGGTTTCCACTGAGTAGATGCTTAATTACAATCTCATTTGAATAATTTTGCATATTAATGAGTGCGGGATGAAAATCATTTTTGGAGTTCTAACTTAAGCTCGGAAACCCACAGAGATAATGGCAGCCCTTTCAAACATATGTGATCTTATTACCAGGAGGAAGCACTGCCGTCTCTCTCCCTGTACACAGTTGTGTTATAACTTCATTAATGGACTTGTATCTCTGACATTAATAAACCATAACCAAATTAAAGCCTCGGCTAGGCTCAACTTTGACCACATGTATAGCTGCATCTTGAATGAAGCTCAGTGTGATATCCAAACCTCATAGCTCAAGAGAATTAGATGAAAAGTCAGAAGGTAGCCAATTTTAGTTATTTGTTTCCAGAGTAATTAAGGGTGTTTACGGAAATTACTTTTAACTTCTTTCATGTGCAGACGTTTCTATTGCATGGTGTGTATCGTGATTACTGCACATTACTGTAAGACTCGGCTTTGTCTTTGTGTCTATGTATACAATACAACACATGATACAGATGTACATTAAGCACATATGGTGGAAAGAGGGTTGTGGCCACTTATCCATGCATTGTTTTTCTGCTCTTAGCTCTGCTCACGAAGACCCTAGGTGCAGACTAGAAGATCACTGGTCTGAACAGCAGTTTATACATCTCTCTGTATTGTACACTTATACAATTCATGTGAAGTATAACGGCAGAAATGGGAAAAGTGAAGCAACAGCAGAGACTAGTGGTGAGACCATATTGGGGTGCTAGAGTTCATTCGTCCTTTCCTCCGGCACATCTCTGTTCTCCTTGTTTTAAGCCTTGACCTTTCTCACTGTTTGCTCAATTATTAAAGATACAATAATGCCAGATTAAGTGTTCAGGGAAATTGTTTAGGGAGTTATAAAGGAAGTTTCTATGTTAATGAAATACTGGTGGATCTAAATCCCCATATTAAACTTCTTTAATGGACTGTATTGACTTGTCCTCGCGTGATGAACTATATTTAGCATCGTAATACCGAGGTGAAGCTTTATACGTTTATTATCTCTGAATTAATGAAGGTGTATAACCATAATGCAGCATTAGAATGTTATTACAATTAACATTCACTGATGGTTTTCAGCCATCGGATTTTATGAGACCACATTTGATGGTGGTTTAGTACATAACGGACAGACAGTTTATTAGTAAATTCACCTTTCAGGTTCCAGCAGCATGGACATAAAAATCAACATTATGGTCTTTCAGTCCAAATTAAATCTGGTTAAAACAGAGTGCTTTTACAAGATACTATCTCTTGTGAATTTATTTGCTTCGAATTTGTTCACAGGACACAGACACAACTCGGCAGTCGTTTGAGTCAATCTTTTGTTCTATACATTTACACAGAACAGAAGAGTGTCAACTCGGTGTCACTCACAAGTGATGGCTCTTTCGAAAAACTTTTATTACATAGTCACAAACTTGACATAATAGAATCTCTCCTTGCTCTCTTTCTCATTCTCTCTGTCCTTTTAAGCAAACACATGAGATAAAGTAAGGCTTTAATTAGAGTTGTGTCATTAAAATATCCTCTTTTTTTCAGAGGGGAGTAGGGGGAATCTTGTGGATGGTTGGCTGGGTATTAACAAGTTCATAGATCTTATTACTTCCCCCCTCCATCGCATGCTGTCAGCTCCTAGGGATATGATATCCGATGGCTGGGCTCACATTTACAACAAGTTCATTACGGTGCTGCGGCGGCTCTGGCTGCTTGGACCCAGCTGGTTGGAGGGGTCTATGTTTTAATTAGTGCTGAGGGTGTGCATATTAATTACAACATGAATGATATTTACTGTACCTAAGGAAAGCAGGACGGGCTAAAGACACTGGCAAGCCTTAGCTAATAAAGCAAGCCATGCTAATGAGCAAAGAGAAGCCATAAAAATAGACGCCGGTGAGATAATTCATAAAGTTTATTGATCTCTGAGTAAAGACGTTAAGCTCCGATTAAGGCCACAAAAGTAGAGGCATCACACTTTATCAAATAAATAAGCCGTGTGGAGAAATGTGAGCTCAGAGACAGATTGTCATTAAGTAGGTCACGTGACTGCTCGCCTCCAGAGAATGGGCACATACGTTCAGGCAATAAAATAATAAAGAGAGGGTGAGCCAGAGGAAATGACAGAGAGAACGTCTTGAATAAATTCATTGAAGGCAAAACTCTTGGTGTTTTGACTGAGGGAAGACATAATGATTTATCTTCGTGGATTATGCATAGCAATAAGTCTACACTCTCCATAATAGTGCAGGGTCATATGTTCTAGATTCACGGCTAAGCACTTGATGCTATTTTTCACCCTGAGGTTTTTAATTTTCGGGTTTCATCGCGCTTGAATCGTACGCACATCGTGTCACGTTTGTGGCGTCCTGACATTGTTCTGACGTGATCAATCACCACAGGGGGTTCATGAACACCAACTAAGAGTAAAAATGTATAAGATGCTGTTTTCTGGTGTGAAATCTAACACGTCGCCCATGTCAGACGTTAGAGCTTGGTTTTACTCGTAAGGAAAACCTTAGGGCTGATTTTACGGATTGACAAAAAAGCAGCTGAAACAGATGCCATGTTAAATGGGGAGTGTGTGTAGGGCACACTTAAGCAGTTTGTGTGAGTGGGATTGCACTGGCAGCTCTCCAAATGAAGACTGTATTGCACACACCAGGGAGAGAGGAGGGAGCGAGAGGGTGCTAGATGCTTCATCTTGAGTCATGTCTGGTATTAAGGCAACACACTTAAAACAGCAATTTGTTTTCCTTGCATCCAATAAACAGCTCATTCCTTTTTCAATCAATCACCTCAAGCAGAAAGATTAAAAGTAGGGGGGAAAAGACTCCAGGCTGCAGGTTGGTGTGTAAAATCAGCGGTGGATCCTGAAGGCAGTCTGCATCGCCCTCTCATAAAACAATAACAACAGAGCAGGAATTTACTCATTTTCACAGAGCTGGCTTTATTACTGCAGCAGTTATGAAGGGTTCCACAAAAGATATAAAAATAGCATCATTTGAAAATCCCTTAAATAAAGAAGTCCACTGAACTACATGAGTGAATATTTGTGGCATTATGAAGTCCTGGTCCAATCTTTTGTACATTTGTGTGAAATTAGTGCTGCTGTGCTCCCTCACTATTGATCGTTTCGCAAGGATTATTCAAAGCATGAACAAATTCGGATCTGTGCTATGCAATCACTTTTAGCATACACAAAATGGTAACCTGTAAACACTGGAAGAAAGTGTTCAATTATGTGGATTCTGTGAGTTGCAGCAGCTTTCACATTTAACACAGATTAAAGTTACTGGTTATAGTTATCAAGAGGAGACTAACTTCCTGATTTGACTTCTTTGGCCCACAGTTATATAGACGTTCATTTATTTTACACCAGGGCTTATAGACAGCAGGTAGAATTCACACAAGCTGCTAATCAACACCTCTAACATTTGACAAAATTTCACAGCAGTGCTATTTTCTAGGAGGTTACTAACTACTGCCTGGGATTCTGGTGTAGTGGCTCATAAACCTTCCTGGGAGGGGAAAAAATGCACCTAAAGGATATTTGCAACTTATTTGTGTGTTCCTAAGTGATCACTGACAGCACACAGGAGGGAGAAATGCTAATTGCCATGGTAAGTCAAATTAAAACCCTTAAACAATACATAGTTGCATGTAGCAATCAATTCATGGTAACTTGTACAAATAAAAAATAATCACAAGTTATCATGAATTGCACCTTGTTTCACAAGAAAGATCTAGACCCTGTTTAGCAGGAGGAAAGCATCTTGGAGCTCAGTGCTCGCAGAACTGAAGTGCGCTCACGTGACAGTTTCTCAATGCGCTCACGTCACTCCATGCTCGCGAATACCTCTGTGTGCACACTTCGACCACACTCACTGATACTGCACCCTCTGATGTTGTTTAAATGATGTAAAGATTACTTATTGTGGGAAAATTCTTTTTTAATTTCTTGATATTGTTGCAGAACACAAGTTGCAGGGTTTACTTTTAAAATAAAATACATCCATTTATTTCATCTGTTAAGTAGAAGTAATATGCCGCAATATATACTATGGTTACGTTACGTTAGTGTCATGTGTAACAGATGTTGCATTCAGAACAATTTTACAAGTAAGAGGACATAAGCACAGAATATATAAAAATAGAAATATCTTCTAGCAGGCTTTATACACTTCAGTGCAGACCACTATAGCAGGAAACAGTAGTGGAGAGTTAGTTTGAAAGTTTATTTGCATTGCCTCACCAACTGAGGAAAAGAATTGTTTTCAAGTCCAATTCAGCCACTTTTTTGTTGTTGTTTTTACTCTCAGCTTGATGCACGTAATAAATCAGACTCCCTCCGCTGAATTCCATATGGTGGCTAAAATGATGAAGAACAGCATTTCACTCATTTTCCTTGCTTGTGTGGTAAGTGGTTCTCAATTCCCATTTAAGGGGTTGTCTTGCTCTAACACACGATCCTAACACATGTAATTATCAAGCCCTATTGATTCGGGGGAGAAAAACCCGGCTTCAGTTGCAATATGTAGAAGAATGTTAGTAGCTGAATATAGAGTAGGAGGTGATGTAGGTTCTCACTGTAGTGATCTATACATTGTCGGTAGTATCTGTGGGTGAAAATGATGGCACTGCTTTGTTTTTGAACCTGCACTTTTAACATGCGTGAGACGGCCAGGTTTAAGATGAAAATCAACTCATGATTAATTAGACGGTCTAAAGAGAAATGACTCCCCTGCTCTTTTTTTTCTCACTCACCTTCACTTGTCTGATCACATTTCTCTCTCTTTCCCACTGCCTTCTTAAAAAAGATGGGAATGTTGCTATGCAGGCTGTTGACAGGGCAATTAGTCTAAACATCAGGTTTCTTAACGCAAGCCACTCCAGCTTTCAGCATGCCCAAAAATTCTTCAGCATCAGCTCATCATCATAAAACACAGTAATGATGATGACACACATCTTTATAGTCCCAGATGTATCAAACCCTAATGCTTTTTATCCAGTAACCACACAACAAACAATACGAAACGATCAAATTAAGCGAAGGAAGGACGGAAGGCTGGAATGTGCCCTTGTAGTTTAGGAGGTTAATAGTGACCAGGCATGTCTGGAATTGTGTTGTTCAGGAGGTCAGATTCATGTTGGCTAAGTGCCGAATGGAAAGGTGTGATGTTATCCTTCTTTCCGGAAGCCTCCATAGACAGGGGCTGTGGAGTTGAGAGCAGGCCCCTCTTTGCTGAAGGGCACAAAGGCTTTCGCGTGGAGGCGTGAGGGTTGTTGCCCTTGTCAGAACACCTGCTGTCTTCTCTGTAGGCCTTCTTCCTGCCTCCTACCCCTCCTCTCACTGACACCTCATCAGTCCAGGTTCATCACGACTCTGCCAGCTTGAGACGCAGAGAGTCATGACAACAACAGCGATTATGGAGACCATCATACGCCCCGATATAGATAATGGCTACACGGTGGCATCAGTAGTGTACACAAATCTGTGATGGTTATTAGAGGGTGAACGCACTTTTGCCACAGCATTGGCCTAATTATTTTTATTTGTTGACTTTCCTCCGGAAAAATTGACTCTTCCACGTTTTCTATTCTCTTTGCTTCCTTCAGACTCACTTAGTAACCCACCTGCTTGTTTTCTTGGCTTTGTTTAATAGTTTCTCCCTTGGCATATTTCTATTTTTCCTGTCTTTAAATCCCTCCATACCTCTCCCTAACATCCGCTTTCATTCATCTACCTCCCTCCCACTTTCTCTTCCTCTCGCCATCCCTTTTCCCCTCTCCTCCTCCTCCTCTCTCTCAGTGGTCCGACCGTTCATTATCCTAATTAAATCCAGCAGCTGAACATCCTCTTATCTGTAGGGGAGGAGAGAGGGGCCATGATGCAATAGGGCTGATTTGCATATCCAAAGTTAATTAGT
Organism: Hemibagrus wyckioides; assembly: GCF_019097595.1. NCBI lineage: Eukaryota > Metazoa > Chordata > Actinopteri > Siluriformes > Bagridae > Hemibagrus > Hemibagrus wyckioides. Next base: position 16,093,909 of record NC_080712.1, read on the forward strand.
GTGGAGGAGCAGGTGTACAGTAATAATAATTATCACACATGACAGTCACCTGTGCCCGCACTGCCCTTCCGAGACGTGGCCCCTCCCTGCCTTATATCCCTATCCCCCGATTATCGCTCCTCACTGCTGATGGAATTCACATTCTTCCTCTCTTGATCACTCTCCATCACTCTTACCCTTAATGTTTTAGATTTCTGCTCCATTGTTTTTCCACTTCTCCTCCTCTTGTTTTTCAAAATAGTATTATTTATTTTTATTTCACACTATCTTATTACCCCTACCCTTTCTGGTGATTTGTTTTGTTGTTGTTCTTGTTGTTGTAGCTCATATATATTATATATGTTATATTTTTGACAGGATTTCTTGTGCCTCACTTTAGTCACTGAAGGCTTCCTGACTGAGCTCTCAGCCTTTATAGCCTTTACTTCCTTTTAAGAATATCTACCGCTTTTAGCCTCCCTCACTCCATGATGGTCAGAGTTAAAAAAAAAAAAAAAAAAGACAAAAAGACAGAAAGAAATAAAAATAAAAACTTAACTTCTGCTGTTACATTTCCTCAATGCCCTGGCATGCCCATGGACACACAGATTTCTACCCACACACACTTTTCTAGCGTATGAAGTCTCCTTTTCTGAGATTTGTCTCTTCGAGGTTCAGCTCATCTCTGTTCATTCTTGTGTTGAAATGCCTCTAATTGCTGTTGCTAATTCTGTATGGACATTTCACAGTGTTTCTGCTTTTCAGGCCTGCATGGCAGATCACACCTCCAGGTGTCCAGGATGGTTGTGACGTGCCACAAGGTGGTGTGTGTGTGTGTGTGTGTCTGTTTTGGTGTATGTGTGCACGCATGTGTGTTTGAGGTGTGTTTCACTGGGCATATTTAACACTGTCACCATCAGCACTGTCACAAAGCCACATACCGATGTGGTTACCTAGATACCGCTCCCTTAGGATGCAAATGAGATTCTTGGAGGAGTTGTTTTGCTGTGGACATTTTCCTCATAAACAGCAGCCCAAGTTTCTTTTGATTATTTTTTTTTTGTGTGTGTGTAAAAGAGATAACAGATGCTTCAGGATTGCACGCTAATGAAAGTTTTTTGTTTTAAAAAAGAAAATCATAATTTTTTGGTAACTTTGTTATTACTATTACAACTTCAGTCTTTGAATTCACAGCTTTTGAATTGTCCAGTCTTTTTCAAGTTAGGATATTGTGCCAGTTTTTTTTTTTTGACATTTACCTCTCTATATTTACACCTCTATATAGCCCAAGCACCAATAATCCCATCCCACACAGTTCTAAAAACAGAAGATGAATGCACCCTCCTTGCTATTGTCTGTTGTGTTTGCCTATCAGTCACAGAGGTGGAATAATTCGTCTGTGAGGAATCGCACAAGCTACTGAAATAAGCAAGGCCTGTCTCCTGTAATACATTATTTATCATTACAGTGAGTCCTGTAGCCCACATATCCTCTCATGTGCCTTTGTGGATTATTTATGCTGTGTCAGTCACTTCCATCATTTGCATGTTTTATGTATTTAGAGGGCTAGAGCTCCCTTTCATGCTGGCTGAAGGGTGGAGAGGTTTGGCAGGAGGGAGAGGTGGAGTTAGGGGGACAGGGACCATGGTGGGAGCCGAGGGGCAGGTGACAGGATTATACGGCCATGCGGTTTGTTTCTGAGGGCGCCGTCCTGCAGAGGAAGGGCTGGGATGCCTTTATCTGACTCACCAGTGTTCTGGTCATTATTGTAGAGTACACAGGTGCAAGGATTTGTGTTGAGAAACGAAGAACATACATGAACAAATACATGAACAACAGAGAGAAATATTAATGTTGTTTTTTGATGAACTTTTTGAGAACCTCTGTTCTGCTCAAAGGAGCACAACACCTTGAGGTCTGTTGTGCAGTTCTTTGTGATTAATTATTGTTATGTAATTAGCAAGGCACTTTGCATCGTGTTGCATGGCACCCGAATATGTCATTCTGCATGTTTCATGCAGTATACCCTTCTTCTGTGCAACGCAGGCTTCTGATTAATCAACTGTCTGTAACCATCATGTTGTGCGTGCGTGTTTGTCCTCCCTTTACAATTTGCTTTTTCTTCCTTTCCATCTATCAAGCGACATTTGAATGATAATTCAGTCGGAGTCATTGTCTTTCATGGTGTTTTGTGGCGTCCTGGTGCTGATGGTGATAGATGGAGAGACACTTGTTCTTCCTGTCCTTGGGTTTATTAACACTTCTCCCCTGTGTGCTCTCGGCTTCATCTGCTCCTTCTGTTGGCACAAGGTGGGCTTTCGGAGGAGGTGGCGAGGAGCTGGTATTTTTAGGAGCTGAGGATCTCAATTCATCCTGGAGGTTTTAGAGCAAGCAGCGAGGGCTTTGGTATCATTAGCTCAGTGTTGACTGTGCGATCTGGTAACTGGCCAGAGGCCCATCCAAGGCAGGAATTAAAGTTATTTACACAGCTGTTAAAGTAATGCTACCCCATACAGAACTTTTGAGCCTGAATCTGGATGCGTCTAATTCCACTCTTTTCTAGGGAGGATGCCCTCCAGAGAGTGTGCCAATGCCATCCTACGCTACTGCCTAACTGTTTCACTCTACACTGTCTTTATCTCTGTAATGACTCTACACTACATGTCGTTCTACTTTTCCTTACCTGGATTTTTTTTTGTGTGAGATTTAGCCAAATTTCCATGTATGGAGGGAGGAATTTGGAAGGAAAAACCTGCAGTATGTCTTATTAGTATCTTATCTGGCATCTCTACAAGATGTTGTGTTTCTATCCAGCATGCCCAAGAGTCACATCCACTAATACTGGCAGCGTCACACGACGACGATGAGTAGCTCTTTCTATTTAACGCGAATCAAGACATAACAGGAAGAATGAATGACACAACCAAACAACAGCCAAAACAAATGACAACAGCAGGCTGTGTCTAATTCCTTCTGTTACTTCCTTTTACAGTGGAATAAACAGGGCCATCTCATAAATTCTTCCTGAAAAGTATTATTGCTGACAGGTCTGACCTCAGCAAGCCTGCAATGTTTACCCATAACTCACAATTAACAGAGACATTAGAGGGTCCTCCTGAGGATTGCCAGCTTTATTTCCCTTTAACTGGGCATCACTAAATCTGGAAAAGATCCCAGTTCTGCCATTTACCATTGGAGAGACGGCTCTGCGCGCCGCAAAGAAGTGGCTCTGCAGACTGAACACACTTCGGAGGTTTGGGGCTGTTATGGATATGGCGGCAGTAATTATTCAGGCCTTGTTATTGCCCAGAACACCACACCTGCGTCCAGCTCACCGCCTGTTATTAGAATATCAAAAAGGCCACGGAGAAAAAAAGGTCTTAGCATAAACTGTGCAAAATGTGGACTAGGATTGAGCTCTGGTATTGCTCTAATGAAAAATTTACATATTTTCTTTTTTAGACGACTTATTTCTTGCTGTTTGAAATAGAAATTTAAGACCTATTGAATGCTTGCTTCTTCTTCTTCTTTTTTTTTGTAAATACCAGCACTGAAATGAGCAATGAGTCACTTTATTTTACTTAGGAGATAAATGCGCACCTGTTCACAGATGTGTCAAATCCAATCATATGGCTGCTAAACAGATACCGAACCCAGTAATAGACTTTTACCACGGCTTTGTGGCTAATTTCCTATTCACTGCTGTCAGCTTATGTCAAACCCAGAGTCATTCACGTATTTATTTATTTCATATTGCAGGATTTTATTAGATCAGTAACTATTCTGCTATTTCAGGGTCTAACAGTACACTGGAATCCCAAGGTCTGAATTAAATTAGTGCAGGTTTTATAGACTAATAATCATTTTTTATCGCAGGCGCAACATTGAATATCAATGCACCAGAGCAGCCTGCTGTTTTTAATGGACTAATATTATCTGCTCTGTTCTATTCTATTAGTCCTAAATAATTCCTGAGCAATGTTGTCAGTATGAATACCTACTTGTCAAAACATTCCTGTGCCATGGCCTGGGGAAAGGAAGGTTTCCACGTAATTAAACTTAAGCGTCTGAAGGAGACATGGCATCGGCGCTCATGGCCCTTCTGAAGAAATCAGATTCTTCAACATTTGAATAGAACCAAGTGTCATCTGCCACTTTAGGTTTGATTTACACTCCAAAGCAAATGGAAAGTACCTAACACTGGAAGATGCCGAAAGCCAAGCAAATGTTTATGGATATTTGCACATTGCTTGTCACATTCAATCAATATCGGATTGTAAGCCCCCTTAAATGCTGCACTAATGGAATGTTGTCATGTAGTGTTACTGTTGTTGTCTTTGTCTCAGAGAGATAGCTGAATGATTTGTACCTGGCTCTCTAATGGTCAATTACAAGCACAATCCAGGCTTGATGGTGTTTGGGTCCCACCAGAGAGCGGATAAAGGGGCCTAGATGAGCTCCGAGGCCCCCATCAGGAGTGGGTCATTGCATATAAACTGGTGAGCAAAATTTTGGATCTCTTCCCAGCTTTCCCCTACTTGACTGCTGCAGATGAGTTTTAGCTTTCAGTGGTTTTATTTATTTATTTATTTTTTTTCTCTGGCCGTGTCGATGAGATACCCCGTGGTGTGCCTCCCTCGACTGGAGACCACATGTTAATTTAGCAAACCTCATATCTGAAGATTACAGGGGGCCTTTTGCTGCTCTCTCAATTTCACTGTCTGTTATTTCTTTATTTACTTCATCCTGATTTGGCTTGATATAATGGAGGCTTCATGCGGTGAACCTTTTTTTTTCGCCCAAACTTGGCAAGATTTGATATTAGATATCATTACTAAGTTTGTTTTTGGGTGTACTGGATTTCTGTTAACTGACCATTAAGCATGGACACTTTATTCAGAATGGGCAAAAAAAACAAAAAAAAAACTGCATTCCACGACGTGTGTGTGTGTGTGTGTGTGTGAGGGAGCAGCTGCCCTTGCCACCTCCCCATCCGTAACAGAGCTGTCACCCTGCTTTTAAATAGATCTGAGCGAATTAACATGGCACAGTGGGTCGAGTCTGCTGGGGCGCTGGTGACAGTAGCGGTGCCCTCCACTAACTCTGCTGGAAGAGGCTTTGGCAGCCCGGCGTGGCTGGCAGGCCCTGCCCAAAGTGACTCTGTAGGGGCTGGCGGCCAGCCAGTCAGCTGAAGCCCAGCCAGCAGGCCCGAACTGGACTCGATCACCATGCAGTGCGGCCACGAGAGAGAGGAAGCCAGCTTTTTCATTTAGCCACCCAACTGTTTCTTTCCTCTCTTCTTAATTGACAGAATAAATGCACCTGCCATTGTGTAATATTGAGCAGATTAGTTTTGGCTGTGATGGAGGGGCTGGTGTCAGAGGGGCCAGCGTTGAGAGGAACCACCCGGGGAGCTGGGCTGTTTTTTGGAACTGCTGCTTGCCTCAAATGACGTTTGCGAGTTGTTTTAGCGGGTGTGTATCCATCTCTTTATATACTTTTGGCCATCGAGCAGAAAACGAACAGAGAGTCTCAGCAGTCCCGTAAAAACACAGTCCTTGCTGATTGAAGCATCAAAATAAGCCACTTAATGAACTGAATCAGAAGTGTTTGTGTAGGTGTTTGTGATTTTCAAATAGTTTCACAATGTGGAGAAGGAATAAAATAAAAGAATCGATCGTGAAAGGTTTTTAAGCCTCCGCTAAGACAAAGAACGTGTACCTATAATATATAACGCCTCCTGTAAAACAATTATGCTTTCTGCAGGGTCCTGTGACATCTTGACGAGGAATTTTCTGCGGCTTAATTTAAATTTAATTGGACCATACCCAACTGGCTCAGGTCAATATGAAGAGAAAATCAGGAACATTAATCAAGATAAAATTATCAGCTGATTAATCAGTGTTCTAATTATGGCACAGTGCTTCAGTCTCTTTCTTCTGTTTTAATTACTGTACTTCATTGTCTTTTCCATATGGCCAGCATGTTTCTGCATAATGCCTGTGTCTCACAGCACTGGGAGCCATTAGTACCCTGCCTGATGCTGCTGTCCCCAACACGTCTCCTCCACTTTCTCCATTCCCAGTCACAGGCTTTTTTTTTTTTTTTTTTTTTTTAATTTCCCCTCACACACGTACATTCTCAACACTGTTTTCAATATCTGCAGCTCTATATTTATAACATGTATGTGTAGATAACACGAAATATCCTTTTGTACGAAGAAACGACATTCCACGTGGAAATTTCACAGATGTACAAATTCTGCAATACGTGCCTAAAATATTGCTCATGAGATATAATTACTGTGTCTTATACTTCCTTTACTAAATATAATTACTTCACTAATTATTGTTTTACAACACTGTTTCACCTGTTCATTAGCTTCTGTCATGAGTATATATTGTAGCTTGCACAGCTGCAAACCTTTGCAAAGTGATTTGCTTAAAACACACCGAATCAATCCTTTAACACGGGGGTTTGTACAACACCTCATTGTGCACAAGCCTGGTTTTGCCTCTGATCATTTTTTCCCCCATATATTTTTCTCTGCCTCCATAACAAAGCAATACTGGAGTTAACTTTATCATTGTACACAGTACATTCTTTGTGTAACCAAAATAATATATCACTGTTCCTTACACACACACACACACACACACACACAGAAACATGTTGTGGAACGCAGTCAAAGTGCTTAGTGTAAGTAAATGGTCAGTTAGCAGAAGTACAATACACCCAAAACAAACTTAGCACTGAGTTTATCTAATATCAAGGCTTGCCAAGTTTGGGTGAAAAAAAAAAATGGCTCACTGCATGATGCCTCTATTATATCATGCCAAATCAGGATGAAGTAAATAAATAAATAAAAGATGGAAAGCAGAATAAGGCCCCCTGTAATCTTCAGATACACACCAAATTATTCTCTTCTCTTCTTTCTTCCCAAAGACCTCATTGTATAGATTTTCTCTCAGTGAAGTTAATTTCTTTAGATATTGCTGTGTACAATTTTGTGAGATGTGCATGATGAGGTGTATTGTGCGCCTTCAGGAACTTTTTTTCCGTTATATCTGATATATAGGATCTGATTATTTCTTTGCTGTTTGTCTCGATTCATATTCTGATTTAGTTATAGGTGTCTGGTCAAGTCCTTTGATCTTCTCCAGTGCTCTTTAGTAAATAGTGAGCATTGCGGACCCTCCACACTGCTGCTCGTAGTGTTAAGTGCTAGAGTAGATAGGGAGCTAATAAATTGTTTGAATAAAACATGCTTTGTTACCATGGGGGCTCAAAATTAGCCGGGCAAAGTGGTGATTAACCATCCTATCATACTTGCCATTGCAATTCCCTTCCTTCTCTTCCCCCTCTCTGAATCTCCCTATGTCTCTGTATCTCTTTTCACTTTCTCTCCACTCGCCCGCCCCTTCTCTCCCCCTGTATGTCACTTAAGATCAGAGACACTAATACTTCCCATGGAGATGCTCATTATCACATCTTAAGCTAATATTGTCATTTTCAATTCTCTGTGTTGTTGAAGTATTGCCCCTATGGTTACGCTGTGACTGCATTTGTGCTGGACATTTTCATTTGATGGCTGGATGTTTGAGATGATGAATGATTTATGCTTTTAAAGCTCTGTGCCACTTATTGATATCATTTGAAAGCTTTATGTCACTTATTGATATAATTAGGAAAGAAGGTTGGATTATGACATTTAGTAAGGCACTTTTCAAACTGGCTAGCTGTTACTCTTATTATTATTATTATTATTAGTATTATTATTATTATTATTATTAGTATTATTATTATTATTATTATTTTCTTGCTTTATAATGGAGCACTTTTTTTAAAAATGGTTCTCTACTTCTTATTTATTCCTCACCACTTCCTGCACTCTTTAAAATCTCTTTGTTGTTTTGCAGGGAGTGTTTTGTCTCTTGTATCTGCACGCTTTGTGCTGTGCTGGAATTAGATATCACTTAAGAATACTTTCGCCAGTGCCTCCCTAGCTCATGAAACCTTTTTCAATATGTAATTACTGGAACGGTACAAGTGTCTCATGCATATTCATGTGGTTTTTAATTAAGCCCATCTCTTCACAGTTTGTGCCTGTGCCTCCTGAAAAGTTGCTTCCTTGCAGCCTGCCGGTTTCACACATGCAAAACCGCTCAGAGCTGTGTGTTTGCACACCTAAAATGAACACAAACGCACACACAAATACACTCTGTAATGATTTGTATAATATTTATGGATATACATAAAGTACCATTTTATTGCTTTTTTGTTCGCCCTTGCTTTTGTGGGTTGTGTACGAATCATGATGTAGATAAATAAAGCAGAGTCCAGCCACCATCTCCATTATGTGCAAAGCCTGCCAGAGCAGAAGGAATGGATTTACATTTTCTAATGTTTTCTTTATTCCTTAGCTACAATGGATCATGAAATTTTCTAAATGGTCTACTGTCTAGCATGTTCAGGTTTTTATTGTTTACTTACTCCTTTAAATTTCCATTTGTGATACCTCATCCCCAGACACTCATTTCCCATCTCTACTGCTGCACTTATGCCCGTGTGACAGCGTATGTTGTGTGTTTATTGTTTTGTTGGTCTGGAGAGAGGCAGGTACTTTGATATGTATTCATAGACTGATCTGGGAGACAATATTGGCTGGGCTGTCAAAAAAAAAAATGAATCACACAAATTTTGGCAAACGGATGTTGAAGTACTAAATGTAGAGGTGCCAATAATTATGACATATGTATTTAAATTTATGTATTTATTTATTTTACGTCAATTAAAGGTTAGATTTCTTTCATTTATTCAGTGCGATGTTAATCTAATTAAACATTAAGACATTTATTCATAAGCTTCTTTACACATCTTTACCATAGGTGCCAATAATTCTAGAGCTGATTGTATATAGCTCTGCCACACTCGTGTGTTGTGATAGTTTGGGCAATCCAAAGTCTATAAACACTCGAAGAACTCCAACACTTATTTCATGATGAACACACACACACACACGCACACACACACACACTCTTGCTAAGGACAGGAGGGAGAGAATATGCTGTCATGGACCTGCTTGGCATCAAGCTCTGAATGTGATTCAAAATGCTTCACAGAAAAGACAACAGTGCCATCTACTGAGAGAAAGAGATCATGAAGGAGAGAGAGAGAGAGAGAGAGAGAGAGAGAGAGAGAGAGAGAGAGAGAGAGAGAGAGAGAGGGAGAGAGGGAGGAAGGGAGAGAGACTTGGACAAACACCAACTCAGTAGGAACTCTCAGATAATAATCAGTTTCTCTGGGCTTGTGAAACTGGCTCATTAAGCCTCCTTTTTAACTGGAAATATAGGGAGCGATTAAGGCAGCATTACTGAGTGGGCACAAAATGGCTAACCTCCGGCCACCCACCGCTCATAGGTGTCTGGCACCGGCTTCTGCACCCGCCGTAATGTCTTCACTCGGATAGCGGCAAATCCATCACCTGCTTGTTTATCTGCTTTACACTAGCAGCCCTATCAATCAGTGTTAAACTGTCACGCTGGCATATTTTTCTTTTAAATAACATTAAAAGCTGTGAGCCGGGCCTGTCTGCGGCTATGTTACATCTTTATTGCACAGCTGGCCTGCTAGGCACATGGATGCCCACCTTCACGATGCATAATTCTCTCTCTCTCTTTTTTTTGATGTAATGTAAAGAATTTTGAAACTTGCTTTATTCAAAATTAATTTCTCTTCCAGTGCCTAAGACAGGCTTGGTGATGTCACTGATGTGGGGCATTAGCATGTATAATTAAAGCTGGTGAAAGGCGATGTTGAGCTGGGCAGAGCTGGTGTCATTGGACATAATTGCTTCAGGAGGACATAATTGGGTGGATGGTTGATTTTCAAAGGCTCATCCCTCCGTTGTCGTGGACACAGTCTGTGGACTTTGGCCTGCTGCCAAGAAGGCTTTTTCCTTTTTCATATTTCTCTCTCTCTCTCTCTCTCTCTCTCTCTCAGTTTTGTCTAGCTTGCTCTCTGTCTGCTGAAGTTGTTCTATCTCATTCACTTTCTTGCCCTTCTCTTATTCTGAGTTAAGGTACAGATTTGACTGTAAGACTTTATTAAAATTGAGCTAATGTGCACTTGTAGGTTCATTTAGAATGGTCTCTAATGGTCATTATTAACTTCTTACCAGATAAATACACTGCCTTGTCATCACTGACAAAATGATATATAGAGGATTACATGCACAGCTCTGTTCTTTCATACATTCATATTTAATATATGACTAGAACGTGTGTTTGTGTTAGGAGACGGATGTTATCAGTGCTGTAGAAGATGGGCCAGGGTGCTACACCTGTGAGTTATTTTAGGCAGCAGGCTTAGAAAAATGAAGGGATCACGCAGAGTTCTGGTCGAGGTCAGATTGTATGAACGACTGATTGAAAAGGTGTATGCATTCTCTGTTTGCGTGAGTGTGTGTGTGTGTGTTGCCAGCAGGTCCGGCTTTGGCTCACAGGTCTCTCGGGCAGGTCTTCCGGCTGCCGACCCGGTTCAAACATCATGGTGTGACATTTTTATCATCCGTCAGAGTAGGGTGAGATAAATCAGGCCTTGCAGCAGCCCTGGCAGCCTCTTGCTATCTTGTCACATTCCAGACAGTCGGGGTCGGTGGGCTGAGCCAAGCCAGACCGAGCTGGGAGAGGAAGCAGGGCCAGGTAATCCATTACTGTCCACATACATCTACATGCATACGGATTTCATATCAGCCTTCCAAGAGTTATGAGCTCTCTCCTCACCCTTAACCAGATGCCTGACTTATGCAAAACAGCAGGTCTATAGCCAAGGATTTAGACTCCACTCTCTGGTATTTTTTTTGGTGTGCGCATGTGCTTCTTTATTTCTCTCTCTCTCTTTGGTACTTTTCCTTGCTTTTTTCTCCTCCTCTTTGTCTGCAGAGGCTGGACTTCCTGTCTTGACCCATTTCTGAGACAACTGCAAGGTGATATGACCACAGATCCACCCCAGCTCTGATAAAATATGTAATTGTGCATGTGTATGTGTGGGTCGGAGTTTAGGCACAGGGGTTATGGCAGATAGACGTAGCATGTTAAATGTGAACTTTGACCCCATACCGAGGAAAAAGGAGAAGAACGGAGACACAGACACAGTAGCTGCACACACCTAAAGCCAGGCATGTAGAAAAAGCCGCAGGTTATGATGATTAAAGATGAATGCCCCAGTTCCCAAGCCCTGTAATGAGAGTGGGAGGACACTGTGCCACGTAGGACATTCAAGTACAGGTACAAGTGCCGCCTGCATGTATAAATGTGTGCGAAAGTGCGCAATTTTTCACACTAGTGGGACCAAAGTTGCCATGGTAAATCATCAACGCTAGTTATCTATCATTAGTATAAAATGCTTCCGTTAGTTTTCCATCTCTTTCTTCGGGTCACAAGGCTGAGGCCTGACTGTAGTATCTGCACTTTGACCTTATACAGGCAGGAGCTTTTTTATTTATTTATTTATATATTTTTTTTTTATAGATTTCAGCCAAATGTCACACTTAATGCCAATGGTTGACCCCACAAAAGGCCACTGAATGCCAAGGGACAGAAAAAGAGACCGAAAGAAAGAGATAATTTTCTTTCATAAATAGAGTAATTGCTGCTTTCAAAGTGCACTGTTAACCAATTGAAGGAACATTAAATGAAATGATTGCCTTCGCTTTATGGACGAGTCGTCCTCGTGTTAATCCTTCTCACCAGTTCAGTTTCTGTATTTGTGCTTTATCTGTTTATGCACATTTACAGCAGGTAAATGAGCTTCTGCTTATACAGTAAAGGGAAAGCGTAAAAAGGCACTCAAAATGATTCCAATAAATAATATGTGCTTTTCCAAGGAGCTTTTATTTCCTCCGAACCTTTCTCACTTCTACAGTACTGTGTTTAGCTGCTGGAGTATATGGAACATAAAGGTTACTCTTGGACTGTCATACGCCTCCAGGGCTGTCTCTCTACAAACCCTCATAACTTTTTCCCCACCATTCTGCCAGTAAAAAAAAAGAAGTAGAAAGGCATGAAAAAGCCTGACTAAGCTTAGCCTGCTGGGAAAACTTGGCTGATACATCAATCCTTCGCTTAAGCCTGGAGCTGCTGCCTTGTTAGTTAAATGAATAAATGAAAAATGGAGGCGCTAAATTGTGGATGGGCTCATCCTCTGCCCTGGTCTCTCCTTACCTGTGTTTTATTAACCCAGCGTTGTGATAACATCATAAATAACAGTGGCAATAAAAAGAGTTATGGATGTGACGATGTGAAGAAAAGCAGTTGATGTCATCTCTGTGGGACACAGACAAAGAAACTGAAACTCTCTCCCCATCTCTGCACTTTCCCTTGCCTCGTCTTTACTTTTCTCTCTTCCTGCACCATCCATCCCTCTCTTCTTCCTGAGGTGTTACTCCTTATTTCTGGCCAGACTTCATTCTCTCTCTCTCTCTCTCTCTCTCTCAGTCTCTCTCTCTCTCTCTCTCTCTCTGCTGGCTGTCTAAGTTTTCACATTTTTTCCCTCATACCCCTCTCTCTTCTGTTCCCTCTCCTCTCTCTTTCACAGTGGGCCTGTAGGATCATTAAGAGGCCGTATTGTGGCCGTTCCGTGGCTGTCCCGCGTTGCTGTGTGGTGCATGAAGGTCTGCTTTAAATAATGAATGTGGAGAGCTGCTGTCACACAGGCTTTTGCCTACCGTTAAACGCCGTGCTGATGGCTGGCAGAGCAAGTTGTTATAGCATTCACCCGGCACCCTCCACCGCGAATTTATGAGAGGTCCATAGAAAATTCCACAGCATTCAGAGCTCTTTTTCTCTCTTGTTCCTTTCTTTCCGCTGTCTCACAATTTCCTTCGCTCCAAATGTTCCTTCTCCCAGCCGTATTGCATTTGCATACATTTTGCACCGGGTGAAGAATTGCTAAAAAATAGGAGACGTGGAAGGATAATCTAACTACTACCTCTAATTTTCACATCCCTGATGCTTCTCTTTCTCACCCTCTTACTCTCACATTATCAGTGAGCATCTCAATGTGAGAAGACATTTTCAGGCACAAGAAAAGTGCTGCAATTTTTTTTTTATTTCTCTTCATTAAGTTGCTGATACTTTTTTTTTTTTTTTTACACCTTACTGCACATCTTGTACTCCTGAAGGAGAGCTGAGCGCTAATAGTATGTGTTGTGTCTGCTGCCATCTTAGGACATTTTGTGCTTTTACCTAACAATCAGATGGACCATGATCAGTAAATAAAATCACTAGGAGCTTGATGCAACCATAACACTGATGCATAGGTAATTTGAACTCAAAGGCAAATGTTCCTCATAATTAACTAGCTGCTTTTTTTGTTATGTGAAATGAAAGTGTGCTGCTGATGTGGGTGGAGCGGTCAGCAAAGCGGGTATGACAATCCAAATCTCTGGCCACTGTGGCATTCCCAAATCCCAAATTCCCAAGTCTTCAGAATGAAAACCACCTTAAAAACTCATCTAACTGACTAATTGGTTGAACTATTTTATCCATAAGAAATAACAATCAGTTTGATTGTGGCTGTTAAATATGAATTTGACAGTTCATATATCATTATATCGGAATATCACATAAAGTTGTTGCAAGTGATTTCAGCCATACTTGAAATGTCCCTGAGTTAAGCTACTTGCTTAACTATGGGACAATTTAATTTACCTCCATTTCACAACACCTGTTCATAATGGACATATTATACCCCAATCCATTGCAGTTTGCCACCTGTACCAGCACTCACTCAAACAAATATGACAATATCCATGTGCAAACATTGGGACAATATTTATATATGTGCTTTTTCATGAAAGCAGTGCTCAAATACTGGATGTGCTATATGGGCAGTTATTGGTTTGCAGACCCCAGGAAGTGTGTATGCCACCTGAACTGAGCACATCCCTCTGAGGGATAGAGAAAGAGAAGGAAGTGGGCTGTTAGCTTGTCCTTGTCTACTCAAGACCCTGCTCTCTTTGAGAAATAAGGGTCAGGAGGCAGGCAGAGTGAAGCAGCTAATAGAAGATTTATGACTCACTGAATATGCAGATCTGTGCACTGTGATTGACCATGATCCACACACTGCCCTTGGGTACATCTTTGCATTTAGAGAGAAGAAGGAGAAGGGGGGATGACTTCTGGGAGGCGGAGGAGTGGAGCGAGTGGAGCTGGAAGAAAGGGAGAAGACTGTTAGAGGGGAGTACAATGGAGAGAAAAATGCACTGGCAAATTAGGCACCCTCTCTTTTTGAATAGTCCGACATGATTGCATGGTTTTCTGCAGAAATAGCTATTAGTCATTTTCTAGAAAGAAATTCTCCCTTTTTCCCCCCTTTTTTTTCTCCGCTCCCCTCACTTTTTCCCTCATTTCAGGCAATTTGAACTCCATTTGCTAGAGTGAGGTGGCTGCTCAAATAGCAGCTGTGTTTTATTTTATTTGAAATATACATACAGGCATTATGAGGCTGAACAATGTACCGGTCTCTGGGATCATATAGTGCTGGCAGTTTGTAGGACCTGATGAATTTGAAGGTAAGGACTAGTGCAAGGTGTCCATTTACACTGTAAGAGTGGAAAGCAGTGAGATGGAGAAATTATAGAGCTCGGCCTGGCCCGTTTGAATGAATTGTCATGCTGACAAATTGAGCTGAGTGGCTTCAGAGGGCTTCAATTTAATCTCTTAAGTCCTTTTAGCCCATTAAAACTGTCGTTTGGTAGACATCATGGCTGCAAATACTAACAGTCACGTACAGTTCCTCGTACTCAGGCTACCTATTTTTCACCTGTGATTTCATCACAGAGCTGGAACACAAATGTGTGTGTGTGTTTGAAATCCTGGGAATGATTTAATATTGCATGGAAGTGTTACTTGAGTCGGAGCATCACACTTTTATTTGTGCAAAATGTCAAAGTTACTGAATGTATGCCATCTCTATTACATTAATAATGTTGGAGGTGACTGTGCTGCACAGAGAAATAAAACACCATGCTGTACCTATACATGGTAATGGCTGGTAGTAAGAATTTAACAGGCAGTGAGGCAATGCGCTAGTGAAAATGAGGACACATAATAGTATATCTATTGTAATTGAGGGTAATAATTCATTATATAAAGTCTCTATGTGGCATGTTGAAATGTTTTCTGCTGTGTGCTCTCACACCTAGCTGGCATGTGTGCTTGCGTGTGGTGAAACCCATAACTTGGTCTTGTTTACCTGTCTGTTAAGAAGCATGATGTTTTAGTGCCCCCTATTGATCAGATTTTGAGGTAGATTTCATCCATGACTGTGCTGCGACTCTATGTCCTGTAGTGTAAGACGTTTGTTTGATTAATAATATATACGAAAAAAAGATTGGGTTCATCAGTTTGTGTAAATGATTGTGTCAATATCTGCATGTTTTTGTGTTAGGTGTCGTAAAAATAAATGATTTAAATGATTAAAGAGAATGCTTTGTCCCTATAGTGCAGGATTATAAATACACTTCCATGATTGTGCTGATTCAATGGTCATCTTTTTAGTTGTAGTTTTAGTAATAAAAGTTACATTCAAAGGTGATAAACGGCCTAATAAGTGACATCCACTCACACACTTCGCTCACACCCCACTCTCCTAGCCAACCCTTTATAAACCTGCCCTCCACTTACTCGCTTGATGGAGTCGATATGAACTGGCTCGACATTTATCTCACACCAGTACTGCCCTTCATTCCTAAGAGCAGTAAAAGTGCAGCAGGTAAAGTTTTATAAGGACGTCTTAAGTGTATTACAAAGCATCTTTGTAAATTACATTAGTGAGTCACAGCTCTCCCTGTGCTTTCCCGCTCATGAGACTCAACAAACTGTTTAAAGTGATGCACGCTCAATATAGCAGCTCAGCTCAAGCATTGCCGTTTTTATGTTGAAAGGCACAATAAAATACATCCTAGAAACTTAAAACTATGATGAAATTATGTCAGTGTTGCGCTGCATGATGATACTTGGGATGTTTTTGTCACATCAATATAGAGACATGTGATATACAGTGTGTAACAGAGCAAACATTCAGTAGTACAGTATTTTGTTTTTTTTTTTTTAAAAGCCCAGCTATTCTTTAGATATCACATAATAAATTAAGAAAAAGATACTGTTTTACTGTGTTACTTCAGGAAACACACACAACAGGCAATTAAAAATTCCTCAGAGATTTAGGAAGCCTTTTGTATGATGCTATTATTATATGTGTAAAATGGTACAGAACAACATTAGCTTGCTGTGTGTTTTGGTGTGTAAGAGAACTCATACTACTGATCTTTGGTGTAGTCTTTATAAACCAGGCGTGAGAGAGAGAGTGAGAGAGAGAGAGAGAGAGAGTGTGTGTGTGTAGTGAGAGAGAGAGAGAGAGTGTGTGTGTGTAGTGAGAGAGAGAGAGAGAGAGTGTGTGTGTAGTGAGAGAGAGAGAGAGAGTGTGTGTGTGTAGTGAGAGAGCGAGAGAGAGAGTGTGTGTGTAGTGAGAGAGAGAGAGAGAGTGTGTGTGTGTAGTGAGAGAGCGAGAGAGAGATCTTGCTGCCATGCACGTGCCCCTTTAAAGCGCATGTGCCTCCTATAGGAGCTGCCATGGGAAGGCTGATGTGCCCGCTTTGATAGTGTGTCAGAGCAAATTAGCTTCTGTGTGGTAGCGCCTTGGCACACAAAGCCGTTTCCTCTCCTACTGTCACCCTGCATATGTGCACAAGATTATAATTAATAAGCGGGCCCGTCAATCACACTTTAATAATAATAATTTAGCATTTAGGGGGCAGAGTGAGGTTATTGGCATCTGTGCTTTTGAAGAGAAATATGGGCTAGCTAATAAGAAGTCAGTCAGGCACAGAGAGGGAGAGAGAAAGGCAGAGAAAGAGGGGGAAGGTAAAAAGGTATACATTAAAAGAGCATTTTCATCTCAATCTACCAACATTAAAGTATGTGATAATGGTTTATAGCGTTTATTACACCGATACAGAGATTACAATTCAGTACAGAAGTTCTTATTTATGTGTGAAATGCAGTGGCACCTATGCAAATTTTCCACTGTGCGCAGAAGTCAGAAAGCAAGAAAGTTTAGTCAGCATGTCCTTGTGCATTGTCCTTCACATTTAGCTGTTGTGTAAAAGTGTATATCATCAGCGTAATGTTAACTAATCTTCTTTTGATCCCGCTCTCTATCTGTCTCTGTCATTGTGAGATGGCCAGATTGCCATGGCCCTGTTCCACCATCCTTTATTACTCAGACACATCCACTAATTGCAATCAAAATAACAAAACAACATATGTCAACACCCCAGAGACCACAGCACGGGTGTCCTGCAGTCACTCAAATGAAGAGTGATGGTTGACAAATGAGCGCTTGATTGGTTACATAAATTACTTTCTGTAGACAGAGCATCTCACCAGGCACTCCAGCTAGAGCTTATCATTAAAGGAGGGAACAGAGCGAGGGAATTGTACGGACATGGATAGATGGATGTTTGCATCTTGTAAGCTGAAAAGTGATCCGGATTTAGATGGCTAGGTGGGAGACGTTTCGTCAGTGTTACTTCACTAACCTGACTTTATTCAAAATGCACACACCAAAGACTTGAGTCATCTGTAGAAACAGATAAAGCAATTTTCAGAAGACCAGCACTGCATGATAATGAATTCTATCTGTCTAAGCATTTACAGGCAAATATACATGTTTCTGCAGACACAGTTGTATCTTTTCAGACCTAGCACTATGCTGTATTTTCAAGTTTGTATTCACATATGTCTGTTTGGTGTCTCTTCTTACATATTGTTTGAGTTGAAATCACCGTTGACTAGAATATTTTGCATAGAGAAATAACTGACTGACCGATATGCATGGAAAACACAAAATTACTTCCAGTGCTCCTTCAGTGGGAAGTGATCCCACTTCACAGCTCCAGGATTCCCAGTTCCATCCTAAGCTCAGGTTCCTCTCTGTGTGGGCTTTCACATGTTCTCCTTGTGTTTGCGTGGGTGTTCTCCAGGTTATCCTGTTTACTCACTCCTTAAAAAACATGCCAGTGGGTGCAGTGGATAGACTAAATTTCCCCTAGGTGTGAGTAGTGTGTGAGTGTATGTGGTTACCTGCAGACTGGCATCCTATCCAAGGTGTATTCCCAGCTCATACCTAGTATTCCCGGGACAGGCTCAGGATCCAGCATGATGCTTATAAGAATAAAGCAGATATTGAAAATGAATGAACAAATGTTCCATGTACTCATTTACAGATTATTACCATTCTTGCATTAGCTCTATTTTCATTATAACATGAACAAAAAAACATTAAATGTAAGGGGGACCCCACTGAAAGGGTTATTTATTTATTTATTTTTTTGCACATTTCTAATTTTCTAATCTATCCATCAAACGAAACACACCACAAATGCTTTTTCAATAACTTGCTGCAAGGCTAGATGTAACAAGTCACTGAAAAAGAATTGATTTATAATGCATCATTAATGCAATTAGGAAATCAGGGTGAAAAAAAAACATTAAGAGTACTAGTTTAACACTTTATATCAAACTTTGTTAACTGTTATACGTAACCATTATTGTGTGTAATGATTCATGTGTATTAGATATTCTGCCAGTTATTTAGATACACCTCCTTTGAAACAACGCTTATTGCCTTTTATATTGATTCATGTCATGTAGGTGCATTGTCCATCAATGGAAATGGACCACTGTTGAATTATTTGTATAGACCATGCTCAGCAAAAAAAAAGTGAAATGGCATGTGTGTGGTGCTAGAATGAGTTTATCAGGCACATGAGTGTTGCTGTAGGCTTTAAACACTGACTAAAATTACTGGCATACAGAGACTAAAGTGCTTTTTGCTCCATGCACAATTTGAGTTAATAATCTTTTAGCTCTATCAGTGTCAGTTTCAGACCTCAGCACTGCTGTTAGCTGGATGGATTTTCCGGATTCTTCTCAAATGGTGTCACTGAGGTGTTTAAGTATCTTTCTGCTACACCTCATACACTAGTGGCAGCATGACACAGGCCTCCTGTGGGTGGTAAAAAAAATCCCTCCTGTGGTCAGTGTAGTCAATGATATTGTAATCAGTTATAAACCTTTCTCCAGGCAGAGAAGAAGGTGTATTTGAGTCAGAGGCCATAAAAGTGATTGCATTTGAAATATATAATCCTTTGTAGACAAAAAAAATAATACAAATTCAATGACAGTTGGCTACAATGATAGCTCAGATCATTTCAGTGATTTTGAATGATGAATCCAAAGTGATTGGTATAACGTTTCAGAACCCAAGACAGACGTCATTATTTTGATAATTTTGAGTCATAATCTTAAAAAGGAGTCACAACACAGGCAGATAGAGACACAACATTAATCTGTGTCAAGTGACTGATATGAGTAAATGATACTCTGAGCAAAGTGCCTCTACACAGTCACTAGAAAATAAACAAGTCTAGAACATGGCACAGAATTACAGAAAGCACACGCCCAAGACTTTACAAGATATGCTAACATGACAGGCCCTAGGTATACAAAAACAGGATGACATTTGACTCCCACTATCCACTGGAACACCAGCTAGGAGTGATGAGAACACCTCCAGGCTGAAAATGTGCAAACCGGCTCTCAGTCCAAGGGCGGGAAGTGTAAACATCTGAGAGGAGCCGAAAAGCTTGTGGTTCCGCCAATTAGGGCCTTGTCAAAACAGCAGCAAGATTCAACAAGAACACATGACCAACAGACAAAGAGGAAGAACAAAACAACAGCATGACAATGTTATGCCCTATGTGGTGGGCGTGTCAGTAAATCTAAAAAAACAAAAACTCTGTGTAAACTTTGTGTTCTGATGTATTTCAAACTTCTTGACCAAACATAAACGTGTCCATCAAAAAATATTAAATGCTAAAATATAAGTAAAGAAATTTTATATACACTGATGTTGTGTAGTATCTGGTGCATCCTAAACTGTATGTGAAATGTATAGGTGACCTAAATTATTTTAGAATTTGTAAAAGTTTTTAAGTGACAGAGATTATCCCAGAAACACAGGGCCGCTTCAATACCCGTACTGGTATGTCTTCTGGGGACAGGAGGCAAACAAAAAAGCCGGAACAAACACAACATTTTGATATGGAGAATATGCACAGAAAGGTGTGCATCCAAAGATTCAATTCAATTTTATTTGTATAGCGCTGGACATTGTCTCAAAACAGATTTACAGAGCATAAGAAACATAGTACAAAAAGTGCAAGATTAATGTTAGACAAAAAGTCAAATTAATATTAGACTTATATTTTAATTCATTTGTATTGATGGTAAGAGGAAGAAACCTTGAGAGGAACCAGCCTCAAAAGGGAACCCTTCATCATTTGGGTGGGACACTTGAGAGTGTGATTATAAATTATTACAAGCAGCAGAGAGTGTGATTATGAATAATGTCCTTTCTACAGTCATAAAAAGTCAATTGGAGTTGTGTGTTGCAGATACAGCATGATGAAATTAAAAAAATTAAAAATGTTAGAGAAATGTTTGTATACTGTCCTAAAGGATGGAGAAGTGTAATGGACAATGGTGAAAAAGTCATTGAAACTGTATATTTCCTGTTTCTGCACAAACAATTAAAAAGTCTATAAAAGAACAAAGGCAAGATTCATATTTTTAGTAAACTTGGATTGGACCAAATGAGTATATAATTTAAAAAAGACTTGCCCTCCCAGATACAGCTATATACCTCATCCTCATGTAATTGACTCCACAAGACATCTTAACTATTTATAACTATGCTCTAGGCATTTCCCAAGAATCAGTTTAACTCTAAATGATGCAGCTACAAAATTTGAAGACGTCTCCCAAGATCTAGTTGTTCAAGTAGGAAAAAGAAGTAATCACTTCAGTATTAATTTTTTATAATGCACAAACCCCACTGAAAGCAGCATTTTTGTGTATATTAGAATAAAACCAGAACAAGTCTTTGCATGGAGGTGGAGGTGTAGTTTCCAGAGGGTCTGCATTGGGAGGGAGATGTTTGGGGGAAAACTAGAGTGGTAATGATGAACATCGCACACCTGAGTCCTGTTGTCCTGTGGATATTTATATTCTCTTTTTTTTCCTGAGCAGTGAGTTATGCATGTGTGTTATGAACAGAGCAAAAGCAAAAGCTGGGTTTAGTGGAAAGTGCAGCATGAATTGTTTACTAAGTTCCTTCTGTGCCAAGGACACAATCACAGACACAATACTGCTGAGATTACTGTTACTCTCCAGCACACATTTGATTTAACGCAGACATTTGGTATGAAATTAGATCACTCATTTCATTCCAAATTAATCTCAGTCATAATATATAGATTATATCTAATATACAGCCACATCAGGTACTGTGCCCAGATTTATTGAAAATCTCCTACATTCCTCATCTACCTGATGGCACAGAACTTTAATGAAGTGACTGAAACTTAGAGTCAACACTAAATAATGTTGCCCCATCTTAAAGAAATATACTTAGGAAGAAATGCTGTGGTATAATGATCAGAACTAAAGCAGTGCTCATATAAGTAGCACCGATTTAAACTGGTAGTGTTTTAATTTGTATGAAAGACCATTATTTATGTGTGATCAACACATCTGTCCATTCTAACAGGAGGCCAGATTAACCCTAGACATGCAGTTTTTTATACAGTATCGAGGTAATTAGAAATAAGACTAAATATTAACAGTTTCCAGTTACATTTACAGTCGTGAATTTTCAGGTTTTATCTGACTTGACTGTGATCAGTTTGTAAATAAAGGTTTTCTCAGTGCATACTGTACAAAAGAAAACTTTACGAGGCTCTCTTCATGAGCAACTTCTTTTTTCCCCTTCCCTATTTATGCTGCCTCTGTATAGCTATTTTGTAATTATTTGTAAACCTGGTATTAGAACTTCCTAACAAGCCACACATTTCCATGGCGTGGAAATAAATTCATCGACAATGTGAGCCACACTGACACCCCATGTGTACCAGACTCTGAACTCTCCAATCAGATTCAGTCAGGCCACTATGTGTGGTAATAGCTCCTGCTGAGGATGCTAGGAATGCTGACAGCTGCTGCAGTGGTTGTTCCCTTGGCTTGCCAGAACTGCTGGAAGAGATTTACAGAAGTGAGTTATCAGCCTGAGGCTAGACCCCAAATACCACAGGCGGAAATGTGTCCTCGTTTCAGTGAGACAGGGCCATGACTGAGGTTGCTGGAGAAACAAGCCGTTCCTTAGAAAAAAATATCCACCAGCTAGTATTGAGAGCCGTTCTGAGACGTTGTCCGGTTGAATTGTCCATTTGCGACAACCAAATAAATCACATTCATCAAGGTGTTACAAGGTCAGACGACTTTCTTTACAATGATCAGAAGCTCCTATACTAGGCGACTATACAACAGTCAATGAATCAGCAGGGGGGAATGGCGTCAGACCTCAGATGTGTTCACCAATGCACTGACCCATGACTGGAGCTTTCATCTACTGATTGCCTTCTGATTTCTTTTATTTCCTTTTCTTTTCACTAGTTAATGATGTCATGTCTATGTATAGAGCAACATGACATTGATTTTTCTATAGAAGATGATGCAGTATACACAGCCAACTGTGTTACTTGGTCACGTTTAACTTACTTATTAAACTCAGGTGTTTATATTTTAGTCTATATATTGGTACATATTTTTATTATATATTCATATTTATTATTTTGTGTAAGGGAGACTATGAGAGTAAAAATTTCCCTGTATGCTCTAAACCGCTGTGTTTTCATTGTGCACATGACAATAAACCTCCTGTATCTTGAATCATGAAGTTGATCATTGCTGGTGAATAACAGCAGAGGGCAGTAACACATCATAAGATATTTCTGCTTATGCTGAGTCACAGCTGATGCTTCTCAAATGAAATAAATTGCTTGAAGAAGAAACACGTATCAAATACATTAGTGTTTTCACTAACGTGTCTAATTAGGATTTTCTGTTTGTTTGTTTTTTGTGCTGAGGAGACAATATGAAAGTCAACTTGGGGACACTGAATCATACAAATCCCTCTAATAGAAAAAAAAGGGCCTGGATGCTTATGAGACATGTTTTGAATATATTGTTCTCCATCTTCCTTTCAGATAGTAAATAATCCCTTCGTATAAAGTCATTTCCATTCCTCAAGCTTTCAAACATCCTCAACTCAGTTAAACTCTCAACAGCATTAATTCATCAGCAGCTCTTTGACAGCATCTGGCTGCTGCATGTGTGGGGATATTTAATAAGTGTCTTTTCCCTTTTCAAAGTGGCATTGATATAACTTTATTGCAGATTCTTACATGTTGATAAAAGCAGAGTGACTGTCATCAGCATGATCATTGGACTTTAATAAACATTGATTGGCAGAGAATAATGACTGCCTCAGGAGAAGACTGGCATCCTGGGTTGAGGAGATCCACTGATCTGTCAGACAGCAGAGACAGAGAAAGAGAGGGGGAAGATGGGAGATAAGAGAAGAAGAATGTAGGGACTGAGGGGGGAAAAAATGTTGATTAGTTGCCTTCAGCCCTAAAAGCCTTTCTGAGAACAGACAGTTAAGACAGCAGAGGAATAAATGATGAGTTGCTAGCAGATTAGCTAATATAGTGGTATACCTAATAAACTGGATAGGAGTAAATCATTAAAAGACTCAAATGAATTTCCTGAAATGTGTGGAAAATCTGTTTAAAGCTGTTGGATGAAAGTGAATGTACTCTTTACTGGAAGAAAATATTATTGCATGCTACTACTGGAAGAAGACTTTGTAGCATGGCTTGTTGAGGGATGTGGTAGCGTAGTGGTTAATTTGTTGGACTACTGATTGGAGGGTTGTGAGTTTGAATCCCAAAACCAGCAATCTGTCAGTGCTGGGTCCCTGAGCAAGGCCCATATCCCTCACTTGCTCAGTTAAATATAAGTAGCTCTGGATAAGGGTGTTTGCCAAATGCCGTAAATGTTCTCTGCTTTCCTCCCACCTTCCAAATTCTTGTGCATCCTTCTCCATAACATGAATCTATCTGATGGTTGTAAGTGGAAAGTTTATACACATTTAAGGTGTCTCAAATGTAATACTAGGCATTAAATAGTGTGGCAGGACAGTAATGCCACATTGTTGTGTTGTATGTAGCTACAAACCAAGCAAGTGAGACATTGTGGATATACCGTATAACTGCTAATGAGGGTCTCCTCAGTATTGCATAGTTTTATAAGAATGAAACAATTACAGTAGTGAAGTAGTAAGAGAATAAGCTTGTAGCAGGAGTTCTCTCTGCTCTGGTCTCTGTGTGTACTTTTTGCACAGGATCCCTATCTGAGTTTACTAGCAAGCTAGCTAACTAAAGAACAGTGTGGAAAACAAAATCCAAACCGATCTTTAAGCTCCAGCATGTTTGTTATCACACTTGCTAGTGTCTACTCTTTTCCAGGGTTATGACATGCTATCCATTATCCATGATGATGTATGATGTGTACCTGCAAAATCCCTGAAAATTCTCAGCTGAATTTACTGACTGTAAATAAGTGTTATAGGACCACAAAGATTTTACAGTATTTTCACCTATCCTGAATTATTATCTTTTATGCTCAGTCCTTCACAGTAGCCATACTCTCATTCTTCTTTTTTCCTCCTGTAGTCTACCTCAGTTAATTGTGCTCTTTGTCCTTGTTATGTAGCGGACATATTCAGTTTTCTTCTGTAATTCAGACGCTTTCTTGTGGCTCAGTATATTTTTTTTGACAGGATTTGTAATGGGATGTTGGCACAGCACTACAGTGTACAGAAGGATTCCCTGTGGCGTAGAGAATTCACCATAAGAACTTCCTCTCACAGGAGGATAGAATTACTAAAGCCTTGAAGAGTCCCAGGGCAGGAGGCTGCTAAATGCTCAGTCTTGTAAATGCTTTTTCTGTTGCCTGGCACTCATGCTAAATTGAATAGCTCTGCCTGTTGGGGTGTGTTCCATGTAGCTCTGTAGGTTGATCAAGTTCTGATGAGCATTCAGAAACAGGACCACACATGAAACCTCTGGGTCCACACATGAAACTACATCATCAGGACACTTCTCAAACTGTTTCTCTTGTTTTTCTCTCTGTAGATTTTTACTGTATATAACTGTATATATGTTCCATTTATATTGTGTCCATTATGCTAAGATAAAAAACATGTAAAACATGGCAATGCTTAATGCACCTTGTTTATGTGACTATGTATCTGAAGGGAAATGAATGAGAAAGAGGACCATAAGATCCACTACGGGATTAAGTGTGTGTGTGTGTGTGTGTGTCTGTGTGAGAGAGAGAGAGAGAGAGAGAGAGAGAGAGAGAGATGGTAGAAGAGCTAATACGACCATTAAAGGGGAAGCACATGGTGATAGACAGCACTTTAACAAGACATTGATTGAATAAGATGGGATTTCATACGGTGTAGCCAGAGGACTAAAGATAAGACCCGGTCATGGACTCCCAGTGAGCACTGGGCAGCCTGCCCATCTCTTCTATTTTAGGGGAAAATGGCACAGAGCCACACACTGACAATGTGTTACCTCACACTTCCACAGAGAGGCTGTGAGAGTTGTGAGAATCCACAATCGCTCTATTTTTCTGTTACCGGGATTTACTCTAACTGTGATCTCTCATCAGCTTGACGCTCACTAATGAGATAGATTAGCAGTTTCTTAGAACTTCCTCCAGAATTCTTTACTCATTTAAAGATATATCCTTTCTTTAAAGTTGGCGTAATTATAGTGATTAAAGTTCAACTGAAGTACTTCATCTGCATTTGTTGTATTTTAGTTAGTTTAGTTTAGTTTGAATCAAATTCATTCTAGGTTTATTGTAGACTGGATTTAATCATTTCAGTACAGACTCTTCTAGCATTCATTGTGAATATTCAAAAAAATATGTCAATTCAAGAAAGAAATCATAACACATCTGGACATTGCAGTAACGAAGGAGTGTTCATCATGAAACTGCCAACACCACATTACCTTTATGCTGGTTTGATGCTTATGCAAATCTCAGAAAACACAATGTTTGAGGAATGTGCTGTTTTGGCTTCGTACTAGTAAAAATTTTATTTTGTGTAGAATTTTTTGCTTTATTTTATGCATTCTGCATTGGTGTGTTAGTTTAATACTGTAAAGTCCATCATCATCACTTTTGAATTTTTTTTCTTTTTTCAAACATTCCTTTTCCATCAATAAAATATTACAGAGGATGTGCAGAGAAATTTGTGATCTAAGTAACAGACCGCATTCTGGGAAGCTATAGAGAAACTGTTCTCTAATATCATTGGAACAACATATAAACCTGGACAATATTGAACTAAAAAGAATGTCAATAAAAAAAATTTAAAGGCAAAATGTTGTTTTTAATGTTAATCATTTTTAATTTAATTTTATTTTATTTTATTTTATTTTAATCACCATCAACCTATTATCCTGGGGAATATTGAACTTAAAGGAATTTCAATAAAAAAAAATATTTAAAAGGCAAAATGTTGTGGATTAAATATTAATAATTATTTTTTATTTTATTTTAGTTTTAATCACCATCAACATATAAACCTGGACAATATTGAACTTAAAAGAATTTCAATTAAAAAAATGTAAAATGCAAAATATTGTGGATTAAATATTAATAATTTTATTATTAATTTTATTTTAAAATTATTATTTTATTTTGTTCTATTTTATTTTATTTTTAATCACCATCAACATATAAACCTAGAAAATATTGAACTTAAAAGAATTTCAGTAAAAAACAAACTTAAAAGGCAAAATGTTGTGGATTAAATATTAATAATTATTTTATTTTATTTTATTTTATTTTATTTTATTTTTTAATCACCATGAGCAGTATTTTTTGCTTTATACAGCAGATGGCAGCATTGCCCTCCCCCAAAAAAATGTATTCTTCATCCAGACGTGCTCTCCTATCAGTTTCAGACTCCCTCACCTCACAGTCACAGTCTCAGACTATGATGTCATCTTTATTCAGCAAAGAATATGTATCCAATTGTGGAACAGTCACTGGTTTTTCACACGGGTTTTTCCACTTCTATAATATATTCATTAAGATAGCTTAAGCTATGTCAGGTAAATTTTATTGAAATGTCACAGTTAATGAAATCACAATATCTGTGGATTTTCTCACTAATCTGATGTTCCTGTGTGGAATCACACTGGTATGTTGACCTTTTCCTCAATAGCCTTACACAACATACATCAAAAATGAAATAAAAGTGGATCTGCATCGGTCAGAAATGGTTTATGTGTGTCAGTGATCAATAGAAGGTTGGCGTACCTGACCTTATATCCTGCTGGTGGAATAAGTTCCAACTATTCACTTAACATTACAACTTTCAATCACTCAACTTTTAGCTATCATAAATAAAGCTTTGCCATTTCTTTTTGGCTTTTACCGTGATGAATTTACCCAACTGTTACATTTATCATCATTCAGAGTAATTACATTATGCTGTGCCCAGGTAAACACAAAGCAAGCAAGAACACAGCTGCATTTATCTAATAGCAATAACATAAGAAGAGATTAAACCTAATCTGGTTTATCCAGTGTGTGTCTGTCCTTAAATTTAAGTTAGTAGGCTCTAATATGTGGGATGCCTGGCTTTAGGAGAAGTGGATCCTGGTGTGTGCTAGGCCAGTGATTGAGGAGGAAACATAAGCCTCATCTCAACAATCATGTCAAACAATTTTAGACATGAAGAATAAGCATTCCAGTGGCATTTCCATCAAGATACAGTTTAGCGTTACAAACAGGGCTCAGTGCAGCAGAACCATTCTGGTAGAATATCTCAACAACATTTGTATTCAAAGTGATGATACTTTTGTGATGCATCATGCAACATTTTTCTTTCTTTCTTTTTCTTTCTTTTTTCTTATAAAAAAATACATAAAATGGTAAGATACACAAGGCTCGGGCTGATTTAATTGTAGACAAGACTGTAGATTCATTCAGCTTATCAATCATGTCTTGTGATTTCACAGAATGAAACACCTCCTAGATTAAATTTCAATTTGTATGTCTTAGATCTGTAACACATCATCAGTAATAACTGAGAAGGCTCATATATTATAAACATGAGCAAGGGGGGTTATTTACCTCTTTATCTTCTAAAATGCCTTTGGGTGCTTAATCCAAATAGATGATATAAACTCTCATTGTCCAATCAATGTGCTAATTGCACCAAATGACATATAACAGAATCCTTTTTGGGGGTTTTTTGTTTGAACAAAAGGTTTAAAGTTTTCTGTTTAGCAAGATTGGAATTCAGAGGACAATATCATGAAACCAGTAGATCATTACTGACATGAAATACTTTCACCAATGTAGCAAACTCTCTCTCTCTCGCTCTCTTTCTCTCTCTCTCTCTCTCTCTCTCTCTCTCTCTCTCTCTCTCTCTCACTCTCTCTCTCTGTGTGTGTCCATGTGTGTGTGTGTGTAAAACAGTTTGCCCCACATCACTGTTATGTCATCTAGACCTTGTGACATAACACATTTCTCAACCTTAACAGTTGTGTTAAGCTACTGATAGATATTAGATTTTATCCCTCATTTCTAATATTATGACCAGAATCACTGTTAAACAATCTAAATAACTTATGCAGTTCAAAATCTTCCATAATGTCAGTCTACAGAACAGGCAATGATGACCGAGCAACTGAATCACTTCCTGTCATCAGTGTAGTTTTTTTTATGGATACTTGATACTCCTAACTGAGCAGCAAGTTTAGATAAAACAAACCATATTCATTCTTTAGCCCTGTGCTTGGTAAGAGACAATATCTTTAATCTTTAATATCTCGAAAAAAGACAATATCTGTTTAACTTTTTAGCTTGCCTGCCATTGGACAATTTTTCATATCAGTTAAAGGAAGATGTGATAGGGGATGAGAGCAGATTTTGTAATAAATTATAATATTGTGAGCTCCAGTTTCTCCATGAGTGTATCTCTGAATCTTCAGATAGCTGATACAACATAAACCTTATTATATTTTCCTCACCCAGCATCAGAAATTAGCATTAGTGAGTAGAATAAAGGAGCGCAAATGTGAAATGACTCAACTTAGAGCAAGTGATGTGCCCCATTCTTTATTTATTTTCCTTACGTGGCCCATATAACTGTCATCTTTACTACTTTTTCAAGCCCTCGTCTCAGCTCCTATGCAGTGGTGAGTCACTGTGAGAGATTCACACAGCATTGCCACAGCAGGATAAGGCTCAGTGATAGACAGTATGCTTCTTAGATATGGCAGGCCTGAGGAAAGACACTTCACGCGGGATTACAGGGTCGAGACTTTCTAAAAGTCTTTATGCGCTGTGAATATTACTGTATAAAAATCCAACGGTGACATTTTAGCATTATGAGATATTTATACACACTGGTAAGAGCAGAGTCTCCTTAATGTCACCTTATTATAATATAGAACTTCAACCCTACACTGAAGTCAATTGGCACGTAAAAAAAAAAATAAAAATCTGCCTGATGCCCTAGATGACCTGTTTTCATTCTGTCAATCACATGGTAAGTATGGTAGATCCTATGAGGCATAATATGATAGTGGGGCATGCTTGATAGTGGGGGTTGATGGAGTGTGTCATGTTTCTGTGCAGTGTTTCACAGTATCCCCTAGTCTCATACAGAGAACAAAATGGAAATTGCAGAAAATATCTTATAGAAACGACACAATTTCTCTACACTCTTGTACAATGGCGTCTCTATTTCCTCAATGTCCTCTTATTCTCCCTCATAACTCTTCATGGCCTCATGGAGCATAGCCCTAGAGCTGAACTGAAAGGCAGATGACCTGGTTAGCATCAAGGGTGTTATACACTCACCATCCACTTTAATAGAAAGACCTGTACACCTGCTCATTTATGCAATTATCCAAGCAGCCAATCATGTGGCAGCAGCAGAATGCATAAAATCATGTAGATGCAGGTCAAGAGATTCAGGTAATATTTACATCAGAATAGGGGAAAAGAGAGATCTCTGCAACTTAAACCATGGCATGGTTGTTGGTAATAGATGGGCTGGTTTGAGTATTTCTGAAACTGCTGATCTCCTGGGATACACATGATAGTATATATCATGATAGTTTACACAGAATGGTGGAAAAAAAAAAAAAAAAAAACATTCTATACGTGGAATGAGGTTCTGCAGATTAAAGCACCTTTTTGATGAAACACTTGATGGGAGGAGTATGGGCAGACTGGTCTGAGCTGACAGGAGGTCTGTAGTAACATTGTGAGCAGAAAAGCACCTCAGAATGTCCAAAATATCAGACCTTGAGGTTGTCCACATCAAGTTTCACTCCTGTCAGTCAAAAACAAGAATCTGAAGGCATGGACTCACCCAAAATGGACGGTTGAAGACTGAAAAAAAGACCAGGAGATTTTTTTTTTGTGAAAGTCAGTGGCTATGAGAGCCTCGGATTCCTGTTCTTCTCTACTGCTCTTGTAGTCCATCCATCCCAAAGTTTTACGTTTTGTAGATGCTGAGATGCTTTTTAACTCACCACAGTTAAAGAGTGATTACACCAGTTACTATATCCTTCCCAACAGCTTTAACAAATCTGCCCATTCTCCTCAATGACATCTCTTAACAACAAGGCTTTGTAACCCACAGAACTGTTGCTCTCTCAAATTATTATTAAAAAAGAAAAACTATAAAGACTGTTTTGTGAAAATCCCAGAAGATTTCTGAAATACTCAAACTAGCTCTTATAGTAACAACATGCCACAGTTAAAGTCACTGAGATCACATTTTGCTTTGTTCTGATCTAAACATTAACTGGATCTTATATCTGCATGATAGTATGCATTGTTCTGCTGCCACAGGATTGGCTAACTGGATTACTGCATGAATGAGCAGGTGTAGAGGCATTACTATAAAAGTGGACTCTGAGTGTATGTCACCCTTGATGCTCATCAGATCAGTTTGTTCAGCTAGATCTCCATGAAGAGTCATAACAGATACATTTTCAATATGTGTAGAGCTACCATCAGCTGGCTCCAAGGGTAAAGATACACACTGAATCTCTCATCCACCTGATTCTGATCTACAGCACTGGTATCCAGATGATGGGTGACTGGCTAATGGAGGCACAGCGATCAGGAAAAGATCAGAATGACATACAAGTAGTTGGGGATTCTCTGATCACACAGGAACTAGAAGAACCAGATGGGCAACAACATCCAAGGAGCTACATATTGTAAACCAATGTACATGATAAGCCAGCTGAATAAGATTGAAGTTACAAACACATGACTGTGCACCATGTAAAAAGATTAGACCAGAGTATTCTCTGAGAAATCCTTGAAAGTGTCAATATCAATATCCTGGTTAAGATTTGCTATGCTGGAGTAGACAGAAATATATTCAGGTAATTGGCCCTAAATATGTATGCCTGCTAATGAGCATACAGACAACATAGAAGCATAATATGTGCCATGGTAGGATAAATCCCTAAACAACTAAGCCCAAAAAAAAGATGGGAAAATGTATTTCCTATCACAGAGGCACTAATCATGGCAGCACAAAGTGTATATCATTCATGACAATAATCAGATGAAAGCTATGGTGCAGAGAAGCCCAATCAAATAAAATAACAGAGAATGGTACAAAACAGCATTCAAGTATCTTAGATCCTTTCTGACTTCCAAATCCAGTCAGATATAAAAGTGAAAGCTAAACATTTACTCTTAATAGAAACGTATATATGATTACTAGATGTGGAGTAGAACACTGAAATAAATATGAAAATCTGATGTGATGTTGAAGACATTTGAAGGAAGACAACCAGCACATGCACTACCAAGATTAGCAAGAAGAAAAACAGGTGTGTTTATAATAGGTGTAAATTTACAGTACCTGTCAAACACATGGACAGGTTTGAAATAACATATGATTTCATAATCTTAAAGCTGCTATTCAGTGAGTTTTTAAAATAAATTAAGTCAACATACATTACTAAATATTAATTAAATAAAGAAGTTGAAACCTACTGTATTAAAAAAAGCATAAAAAAGCAGTAATTTTAGAACATCCAGGAACATTTAGGAAAAAACAGCTAACATGCACAACATATACAGGAAAGTCTTCAAGACTACTAGAAAAGCAGGGGCTACCTCATGAAACTGATTGAGAGAATTATTGGCTTTGCCAATAATTTATTTGCCAATTCTTAGTACTGATATTCTCACTTTTATTTTGAATGTGTGAAAATTGTCAATTTTAAGAAAACTCTTCTGTGAGAATATATGGCTAAACTGATGCTGTATGTACTTATGTTCTGGCTATAAATATTTCTGACTCAAAGAAGAAGAGACAAAAATATGATCTCTGTTTAGTTTACTGCCGGATGGTTAATTTAGTGCCACAAAAAGCAAGCATATGGCGACCACAGGTTGGTAGGTTAAAGTGTTTTCTGTATAGCTTGGAATTATGCTGCTTATTGCAGGGCAGCTACAGTGTAGTTTTAGCAAAAATGTTGAAACAGAACGTTCTAAATTGATCATAACCATGATTTATTCAGCTATGGCGAGGAATGCTTCACTTTAGTGTTTACACACATTTCAAAATCTGAGTCTCACTGATACTTTACTGTTCTCTATGTGTTTCATTGCTACATTCTCAAAACAAAAAGACTTTGGAGTCCAATGTTGTAAAATATTGTATGTAATAGTAAAGAACTTGAGGTTAAGGCTTCTAAAGGATGAATAAAAAGGATTGTATGATGAATGCTATGCAATGGACTATTTACAATATAGTAGAACTTTTGAGACTCAAACATTTTTAGGATTAATAAAGTGTCTATCATTGTTTAAATAAAGTTTATATAACATTTAACAAAATGTTGATGGCTTTAGTGCCTGTTTATCTGCAGCCTTCTTTCAGTGTAATTAGAACTACTAATCTATCATTCTGTCAAAGCTCACTTAGCACAGAGCTGAAATCTACCAAGAAAGTTCCATTATCCAAATATCACAGTCCTAATAATGCACCATCGTCTCACTAACATGACATTTGTTTTATCGCTGAGAGCACAGGTTTACTCCTGAGCTTGATATTAACATGATCAGTGTGCATCCATTTGTCTCTTTTAGCTTAATTAACCTTTATTCATTCATATTCCACATGCAAATAGGTCCACAATAAAACACACAAACATGCACACATTTAAGCATGACTTGGAATGGTTCAGAAAGTGTTAACAGAGATATATGCAGGAGGTTGGTTGCGAAATCAGAAATGTGTGCTGAACTCTCTGTTTCTGGCTCAGAGCTACCCCGCTGATTCACAATCAGAAACAGTCAGTGAAATAGTGCAGCTAGAACACTAATAGGCTATGCCATGGAGGAACATGGGCACACAGTTAAAGCACAGAAAAAAGGTCAGTGAAATTGGGATTTAAGCCTGGACAGAAGCATATTTTCCCAGTTGTTCTTTAATGTATTCCCACAGCTCCAGATTAAGTAGAGCAGATGCATGGAGATAAATTAAAATGGCATAGTGAATTATTTCCAATGTTGGACACTGCATGTTGAGCTTAACCAGAATAGTATCTTGACTTACAGTCATTTGATGAGCAATGACCTCTCCTAAAATGGTGCAATGCCCCAATGTGGCACCCCAGTGTATATCTCTTGGAGTTGTAGCACACGCCAGATTGGACTGGGAAAAAACAATCACTCAACAAAGAAGCATAATTGAGGATTACTAGTCACGTGTTCGCTAGTGCTGTCAAGGCAGCCAGTCTATTAGTATTTGGTTTACTGCTGCATAGCATCATTATTGTAAGAGGAATTTGTTTACATGCAACATTACAACTTTTCCAGAAGACCATCCTAACCATCTGTTAAATCAAAGCATCTCTTTCCTGCTTGTTTGATCATATGATACCATTAGATGGCATCATTGAATACTCTGATTCATAGTGACCTCTAAACTAGTCCCTCAGTGCCCCTCCTTCCTTTCACTACTTCGACCCTTGCAGCCAGTCACACATTTTAAAGCAGACATATGGCCATGCTGTCCCCTGCCAAATGCTCAGGGAGATTTAGGCCCTGCTCCAGGAGTCCTGGCCAGTCAGTCCGACCAACTGACCGCAAACTCAGCTCTGTAAATTACACTGATTGGACTAGTGAACAGACGGACAGGTCACCGGAAGAAGCACACAGTGTGCAATGGCCTGTTTACTCTAATTCACTCACTACAGCGAGCATTTTGGGGTAGAGGGATAGCCTGTAGTAAACAGTGAGAGAGATTTCCAAAGCAAGTAAGGAGAAACAGTATGTTTTCCGAAGAAACCTTAAGTATGCTTGGTCATCTCAAATATAGCTGATATAGTGTTACACTGCACTATAGGCTAGGGTTGCACCTGACTATACATGCATATATGAAAGGAATGTGAACTAGCCTATATATCTAGAAAATATCCACTAGTGGGTAGATCAGAGCCAAAAGTGTCTGGCAGGTTTGTAAAATGTTTCATGCCAACAATTCTGGGACACATTATTTGTTTCTGTGCAAAAGCCGATAATGTTAAACTGACAATATCTAGAAGATTCTTTAAAACCTTTCTGCCTCTGTTGTCAATTTTTGTAATAGGCTGTATCATTTTGGGTACCATGGGCTAATGTAGAAGAAACAGAAGATTAGTATAGAAAGCATTTTGGTAGTGTTGTGTCCTAAATGCTTCTGTTACTGCCTGTGTGGGTTTCCTTCAGGTTCTAGACTGGCTAAATAGGGCAAAATAATTGCAATTTATGAATGATTCAGAATCAATGTGGGTTTCCTTCAGGTTCTAGACTGGCTAAATAGGGCAAAATAATTGCAATTTATGAATGATTCAGAATGTAAACTTACAGTGTGCAGCAAGAGCCTGGAGAGGAACAGGGAAAATGAGGAAGAAAACGATGCACATTCTCTATATTGTGTGCCAAAGCACTACCACTGCCATACCAAATAGTAACCAGTAATTGGCAGTAATTAATGTAGACCATTTACAATACAAGTTGCATAAGTAAAGCACCATGCCTCATAAGAACGCTAATCACCCTGTACACATTGTTCCTCATTCCCTTGTCTGGCAGAAGTTACAGAGCTATTAGCACTTAGACCATAAGATTTAGAGACAGTTTCAATGTGCAGGCCATCAGGCTGCTCAATAAACATTAAACATCCCCTGTATGCTACTAAACTACACTTAAACACAGTATTGTATGTTTGATGTTTAAACAGTTCAACTCATTTGCACACTTTAACATGTCACTGTAGTCCTTTTGGTGGTTCTATGGCTCTATAATCTCAATGGAATGATTGTTATGTGCAGTGTCTAATGTATATTCTAATGTTTGTGTATTTTCTACATATAATTTTCTAACATATAAGGTATGTTAGGATTCTGTGTTTTCTAATCTGCATTTAATGTAATTCTGGTTGAAATCTGAAGTGAGTAGCTGACCCCCAAGTCTGAATTTCATCATATTCTGAACATATGACAATAATGCACTTATGAAAGGCACCCATAACCCATGGCAGATTTTACAGCTTATAGAGTTCTTAGTAGCCAGCAAGGAGTCTTTCTATTCTTGTTTTAGGATTTTTCACCCACTGTTCCTTGCACAACAGTTCTAGCTCTGAGATATCCTTGGGCTGTCTTGCATGTGCTGCATCTTTAAAATCAACCCACAGTTTTTTTCAATGATGGTCAGGTCACAGAACTAAAAAGAGATTTTAAAAGCTTCAGATTACATTTTTTTTTGTAGTTCATGATAGATTTTGAGGTATATTCTGAATCAGTGCCCTGTTGTAGAATTCAGCTTCAGGTTTTGAATGACTGTGTTTCATGTGCTTCTAAAGCTTTCAGTCATTTACTGGAATCGATTTCTTCATCTACTCAAACAGTGTTTCGTATGCCACTGGCTTCAGTACAACCCCAAAGCATAACAGTTACAAAAGTATTCTTTTTATCAAATACTGTTCCTTTTTCTCTTTGGTGATTGTGGTAAAAATAAGTTACATCTTGGAAATGAGTAACATTTTTACATTTTCTTAAGGTCAGCACTTGCTTCCAAAATGCCCCTATGTTGACTTGTGTGATGATTTTGCAGGTAACGTTTCCTTCTGATGACACTTCCATGCAGTTCATATTTGTGCAAGTAATGCTGCCACCATGTTTCAGCTAAACTTTCTTGAAGATCCTTGTTATATGAGGGGGTATTGCATTACATTTCTGCCCAGCAGAAGAGCAGTTCTTGGTCTTCTAGTTCTTCTCTTGCTGTCCATATTTCTCCTTAACTGCTATTTCTTAATGGCATTTCAGACAATGAAAAACTGGAAGCCTTTCTAACCACTTCTACGATAAAATGTGTGACGTAGAAAAGTGAGACAGTCAAGGTCTTAAGACAAGATATGGCAAGTTCTCTAAAAGGCTTGGAATACCCTACCAGCTGATTTCCTTATAAAACTGCATATTACCATACCCTGTGTGATGGTGGTCACTATGGAGAACTGTAAATCTACAGAAATGTGATTTTTTTTACTTTCTCAGACATGTTCATGATGCCTAAATAGACTTTCTGGCTGACTCTCTGGCTGTCCTTTGTGACAATTTTCCACTATTGAAGCACAGCATGACGAAATGTAGGTTTATTTACTCTGGGGATCTTATTCCTAAAACTAGATGGGGTCCTTTATCTCTTAGTTTTCCTTTTTATACTGAGATTTGAATTTAGTATAGAAAGGGCATGTGCAGGTTACCATGTTTAAATGATGAAGCTATACACAGATAGTTTGAACTTTTTGCCCTCTTTGAGGGCAAGCGTAAATCTCAGGGGCTTCACTGTTTTTGTGGATAGAGAGCTCAGTCATGCAATTCATATATTCTGTCATTACCAGTTCCTATTTCATATAGAACTTTCCAAATACCTCATACAGTACAAGCTAAGGGGCAACACATTGTTAGAATCAATGTTATTTTGCATTTGATTTTGATCTCAATTGTAATTTGATCTCGATTACAATTTACATTTGCCTAAAAGGGCCACAAAACTGCCTAAAATCAGTGGCTGTTACTTTAAAGATTCTGGCTGTGGCTGATTTCCTTCTAGACCAGAGTGTAGATTCAAGCAGTTAGTTGTCAGTTGATCATGTTTGGTGCAACTGTGCATTAGTGCAGATTTATTTAATAAGGCCACTTCTCTAAAGGCATATCCAAAACATGTCATTACAGGAGATTGAGATGAAATGTGAAATACAACACTGGATATAATAAAAATATATTTTTGAAATGAAACTTGATTACTGATTTGATCACTTTTCAGGTGGCTTCTGGGACCTGAAAAGTGCAAGGCATGGTGCATTCTGGGGGCAGGTTGCATGGGAGTAGGGACAGTGTGCCCCAGTTCCATTAGTGTTTCTGCTGAGTGTAAGGTTCAGGGCTAAACAACATGCAGCTGTATGCTGCTGTTATTTTCAGTCACACAATTTAAAGGTCACTGATTATTTGATTATTAAAAAGCTAAACCGTGACTTAGTGACCTGTAGCAAACAACTTAAATGATAAATAATATAAATAATAAATTTGAAGTGAATTTCTGTGATGCTGGTATCTAAAAACGAAGATTCTACTTGTTATAAATACACCCAGTCAGTCCTTATTAACCTCACTGCTTATCAGAAGGTTAAAGCCAACTTATAAAAATGTTATATGTGAATCGTAGCAATATACTATGTTTCTTCATCTAAAAAATTCCTATCCCTGATTTGTGGACATTAACTCTTACTGTTATTTACTCTTCATCAAAATTCTAAACATACATGCTGTATATTCTACCAAATTCGGATCAAGTATGTCCCCTCAGGCTCTCTGGCTATAATTTACATAGTCTTCATATGACATACTTGATTCAGTCTCACTTAGTGTAATTTCACTTTTGCTTTGGTTTATTGCGTGCATTTCAGACACTTCTAAATTGCTACGCTAATTACTAGGTTGACCGGAGAATATAATTTGCTGTTCTATTCCACCTGACCTTTTCAGGATTCCGGTCTTAATTGAGTGTGTAGTGTAAGTGTCAGATATTTTTCAGCTTTATGTTGCAGTGTAGTGTATCAAATGAGAGCTCTTCAACTACTTCAAATTGAAGATAGACACCAGGAAACAACCACTTTAAATATATTATTAATATTCAAATGATCTGTTAACGTCCATATAAATGATGGGCTTATCAATATGTCAAAAGTCAAAAGTGTTTAAAACAGGAACAAGCATTTAAAACAAGACATGCTTTGTGAAATGAGTATATAATAGCTAAGATGCAATTAGTATAATGTACAGCAATTCCATATTGAGCACAGTATTAATTCTAACACTTAGTCATGTTTAAGAATTGATTAAAGAAGGCATGGCGGACACTGGCAGAGTGTTATGGGGTCTGTATTTTAGAATCGTCTGTCACACTGAAGAAAGGCCATAGCTCAGTAAAGAGTAAGTGATCATATCAGAGGAATGGCACTCAGGAGGGCTGTATCAGTGTGCTAAATCAACCACAACTGTGCTCACCCATTTTTGCAAAAAGGTGGAAATGCCAGGAGCCTAGCCACTGCAGATGAGGAAATGTTACTTGTGTCTGGAATAAATTTGATTATGCTCAAAATTTCCATTCACATGCGTTCTTCATTGTGCTCACTGTGAATAGTATAAACATATAATCCTATTATGCATTAGCAACTTTGCAAGCACTAGGCAATCATCTTGCTGCTTTTAAACACAATAGGAAGTCCTGTCAACAAGATTCATATTCATATTCTAGCTCAACAACAGGCCATCCTGACAGTGCTTAAGAACATAACTGAACAGTTTTGTCTGTACAGTCCTTCTTTCCTGAACCATCTTTTTAATGCACCATATTAAAGAGATAAATATTAAAGCAGATGGTCTTAATAAGCATATGGATCATACTAAATACAAATATCTCCTGTAGGTGTAGAAATAACAGAAGCATAAACAAGCTGGCAAAAGAGACCTACAGCAAACAAAATCAAAGATAGGCTAAGCTGTTCTAGGTTAAGGTAATATTTGATGGTGATGAGGTAAAGGAAGTGGTGCTGAAGTTCCACTGAAGGAATAGGCACAAGTGAATCCTATAACACGACAAGTTCTGTGTTGTTGCCAGTCTAGCACTGCCTGTATCTTGCAACATCCCAGAAACCAGATGGTTCTGGGTTGATGCCAGTTCAGCCTTGTCTTCACTTTGCACTTCTCCATGCACATATTTCTAGGGAATGATATACCCTCAGAAGCAGAAAATGGTTAGATGGAACTCACACTTCTTTCTCTCACATACTCTAGTATAACCTCATCAAACCAGCTGTCATGTAACAGAATACTGTACGTTCTTCTAGACTTTATGAGTATACCAAAATAATATATATGTACATGATTTTCAACTTATGAAGCATGCCATAAAAGACATCATTCACAAAGGACATGAATAATCTATCTATAAGTATAATTACGTAAAAGAAGGCAGTTAACCTTTTGTTGCCTTCCCTCGTGAAACCAAATTAGGTTGTTTGAACTATAATTTCACTAAGCTTCTGAATCTATGCATTGTCCGACATCACCATCTTTCTTCTGAACAAAAACTAAGATCCCTGTCATAAGGTATTGTGATATATTCCTCTACAGCTAAAGTTTTTTCAATAAACATGTGAACATAAGGGCAAAGGGGTGATGTATCTGGCAAGAGGTGTTCATGATATAGTATCACGGACAATGAGGAAGAAGGTCTGTGCTTTTGGTCTTGTTAAAGACCTCTAAAAGAGTGCTGTAATCAGGTGGAAGTCATACTGATTATCTTCTACTTGTACCAACAGTGTCTGTTTCTTTATTTATTTATTTTATTGAAACCTCCATAAGCCTATAGGACATCCTTCTACTCCTTGAATGTGGAGAAGCATGTGGCAAAACTGTGTGGGTATGTGGAATGATTATAACAGATGCTGATTGATAAAGCTGTCTGTAGCATCTGAGTCAATTATGTCTGTTACATTTGCATAATTGAGTTAACACCCCAATATAAACTAGCGTGATTTTAAATGATCTGGTATTAGCTAGTGTTTACTGATTCTCTCAAAACATCCCTAGAGTGTGCTTTGAGCATGTTGAGCTGAAGTTAACTGTGGGCACACATATGACCTGATCCCCTACAGTATATGCAGAAATCAGTATTCTGTAATTTGTCTTTTTCTTCTAGGGTCAGATGCATCCTGCTGGTTTTCATGGACTCGGGCAATCCTGATATATGGATACTGGTAGCCTTATGGGATTTTTTGCAGATGGCATTGTCATAGCAGATTGTGAAGCCGGGTGGCAAGGGAAATGAGCTAGTCAAGGGATAGGGATAAAACATGGCAGGCTAGCTCAGTTTGTAAACCCACAATGGAAAAACTGTTATGAGTTCCATGAGTTCTGTTGGTAAGACCTCTGCTTCCTATCATTCACAGACAGATCATCCCCTTCTTTATGTTGTTTTTTCTGTGCTGCCGTTTAAGCTTATTATTTTGGCTGTTCTTCTATGTAAGGCTATTATTATTATTATTATTATTATTATTATTATTATTATTATTATTTAAAACCTCGACATTCTAAAGGCCCCACCTAATACAGCATTCAAGCTACATGCACCAAACTCAGCACAGACCTCAACCCTGTTCTGAATCTCAAATTGGCCAAAACTCCCAGTGACTTTCATTGAAAATGTTGGATTATTGTAACTTCTAAACCATTCAAGCTATATTCACCAGACTGAGCACTGTCCTTCAGGCTGTTCTAACTTATAAAGTCTGTTCTGATTCATTTTTCAGTTGAATGTACTGAATGGACTACTTTCCTAGTGGATAGTGGATAAGCAAAAATCACTAAATCTCTAGGGCCTGGATTTCATTTCTTCGTTATTCAAACTCTAACAGTCGAAACTCACACAAACTTTGTGTGCAAGGCCTGAAGTCACTCTTCTCTTCCTATCGCTTAATGTAGCAGTAACAGACATTCTTCTTCGTCTAATTCTGTATCAATGTCACATACTCTCTCCATCCATCTCTCTATCCATCTACCAGTAGCACACACATGCACACTCTCTCCATATTTCTTTCTATCAATCCTGTATTAACCTCTTACTCCTTCCATCTATAACAACTAATAACAACTCTCTCCCCATCTATCTATTTGCGTCACTCTATCACTTCATCTGACTTTCTACTTGATATCTATTTGTTGTCTGTCTGTCTCATTTTTTCTTTCTTTCTGTCTTTCAAATACAACCATTTCTTCAAACTTATGAAATAGTTTCAAGCATTCACACTGGCTTTGTCAAGCCAACATCAAAGTTTGTTGTAAGTTTCTATTTTAAGCTTGTTCTGTGAGTAAAAAAGACCAAAAATCTTGAGGGGGTGGTGGTGATGTACAAAGAACACTGTACCTAGAAACCTTGACTTGCTGCTGGGTTGCCATCATACTTCTCAGGTTAAGCAATCTTGGAATCACTGGGAACAACAGGGAGGCCTCCCCAGAGGCTGGCTGTTATTTAGAGGGATGTATTGCAGGCAGTTGTTGTTGGTTGTAATCTGTTGAGTAAGATCTGCTTCATACTGACTGCCCTAGTAGCTAGAGTAAAAATGTTCTCTCTGTTGTACCAGTGTTCATCTGTAATAAACCAGTCAAGACCAGAAAAAATTAAATAAAGCTGTGGCTTTTTCAGTATACAGGGATGATACTAAATAAAGGTTAAAATCCAAATAACGGCAAAATGAGTCTAGTAGCAAAGAATGTTAGATTAAAGCTAAGCTATTATCAAGTCCAAAAATATATAACACTAGAAGAAAGAGCACGAAAAGAAGTAGCTATGCTACGTCAAGGGTAATGAAAGACAGATAATAGGTAGAACAATAGAAGCTAAAGGCAAAGCTAACAGCACAACAGAAGACAGAATAAACAAACGTAACATGCTATACAATACAAGACAATAACAAGGCAATCATGAAAAGCACATGGAAAGGTGTAAGGCTTAACAAAACTGAGACATTAACTAGCATAAGATGGGAATGACTAAGAAACTGCACAAGCTAACAGGAAGACCGAATAAACAAGAATTAACATTCTGTACAGTGCAAGACAATAACATCACTGCAGGTGGTAATGTGGCACTGAGTGGAACAAATGTAAACAGGGGTTGGGTTTGAATGATTGCACTGCCAAGCTGTGTGGTTAGGTGTGGTGCTGTGATAACGAACCAAGTATGCTCAATACAGCATAGTGACTTTTGCATAATGACATACAACTAGATTTCACTTACAGATTTCACATTTATTTTAACTACCTGGAATTCCCAGCCGGCTAACAAAGTTACTGCAAACGTATGGGCTGTACTCTTCACCCTATTCTTTACAGCAGAAACCTACCATAAGTAATAAATATTTCCAAAAGTAAATTTGCTTTGTTTTTTCTTTCTTTTTGTCTGAGTGCACCGTGTGGACAAGAAGGAAAAAGGACTAGTGATTATGAGACTAAAGCTTGCTCAGACACTCCACAGAGACAGCGGGGAGAAGAAAGGTGCAGCTCAGTTACTAGCTTGTACAAGTCACAGAGACCAAGCATGACAGTAGCTGTCATGTTTGTGGCAGCACTCCAGTGATCCATTCCAGGAAAGCATCATGGGTGAAATGTCACAGCAACTTCTTTTTCTTCTTCCCTCCCCCCTCCAACACATCTCTCTCTCTGCTGTCCTGTGGGGAAAAACCCAGTTGGAGGTGTGTTGTCTTGGTAGGGAAGGGGAGACAGCAGTGGAAATGCCCAGGAGAAAAACTGTGACATTAACACAAAACGGTCTTAGCATAGGTAAACAGTATGTCGTGTTATCCTAATTAAAGTATACTACCTATTTCAAAATGCTTTAAATATAAATGTGTCGCCTCCATTTTCAGACATTAAATTGCCAATTCTTTTTAATATTTGTAGTTTTCAGATTATTTGAATTGTGTAGGGACAACAGCTTTCTCTACAAATAATGTATTACAGAAGGCATTCTTTGTCATCTAATGTTATTTGAACCTACTGCAATTTTGTTTAGAAAAGAAACCCTTAAGCTTGTATTTGACACCAATTAGCTAAATCACATTCTACTCTACTATATCATTAGTCACATTCCACTAATCCTTTTGTTTGTGTGCAGCACTCGAAAGATGTATTAACATTCAAGTAATAGCATTAATTTGTGCTGCTCCGAAAAGAGTCTGGCATTCAGAGCATTAAAGGGGGTTGAAGAGTCAGTGAGCCAGGTGGAGGTGTGTGATTGTGCCTGGTGGATGTGATAGAGCAGAATGTGTTATCCAGGTTTTTGGAAATGCTCCCTGTGCCTAAGATCTAAAGGGTTCAGAGTCTCGTTCCTCATTTTTATTTAAATAATGTCACCATCCACTCCCAGGATAATCCACCGAAAACCAAATGCAGGTAACAGAAATCGGACCTGCTTTTTAACCACACAATTATTTTGTGAATTTAGAAACCCATTTACCCTTCAATTAAAGGAATAATAAATAGAATACAATAAAGAAGAAAAAGAAGAATTTTCTTCCAGGAATGTATTTTGTCAGCAAATCAGCAAACCCACCAGCAATGAATAAAAGGATTGAGTGGTGTAGTGTACCTCTATTAAATTTAGCTCTAATTTTCTTTGTTTCTGTATGTAGTGTAAATGAGATGTGTGTGAGAGAGGAGAGAGGTGTTGAGAGAACACAGAGTAGTGCGAAAACAGGCGTTGAGCTCCACTCTTTACCCATGACATAACATCTTTCTGCACCTAATGGGGGAACTCCAGATCTCAGCTAACACCTTTAATTTACATCTTGTACTGAATTTGAAATCTCTAGTAATTAATTCATCAAGAACCGCTAGAACTGCGGCAGTGAAAAATCTAGAACGGGATGTTCAACAAGCACATATGATTGTGATGGTTAGGTGTCTGTTTACTTTTGGTCGTACATTCAATTAAATAATAAAAACCAAATTGTCTGAAAGATATTTATGATCTGTAAAACGTAAGCTATAAGAACAAATCCCCATGCCTCTGGGTCAGAACCTGTGTCATTGCCAGACTAATTAGTGTGCTATCCGTTCATTCAATGATCTAACATATGCTTCATGAAGAGTGTGCTTTGTTTCTGACCTGGTGTGGATGAATCACTAATGAATTACTGTACTTCATTTATTTGTTAATTAGGAGCATGTCAGTCACAGGTAATTGGGAACAGGCTTGAACTCTGCATGTGTAAGTGGCATTAGAGTGCTGCCGAATTCTTAGATGTGATGAATATCGGCGAGAGATTTTGTTAAGCGGGATGGAGATGGGACTCTCAAAAGGTCACAGACATAGCTGCTGTGTGATCGTGTATGTCCTTTCGCTAGAGCTAATGGGCATTTGCAGCATGATGAGATAAATATGGAAAAATATCCATGTGTTAATAAAATGGTCTCCTCGTTAACTCCATCTTGGGCGGGGTTATGGATAGGACACCACTTTGTTTGTGCACAAATACATGCACCATTACACCTATTGGCAACGTAGAGTATCCAGAACAGTTTCAAACACTTGGGAAGCATTTAACTGGCATGGTTTGGCTCCCCTTAGAGGGAAGAGTCACTGCAAATCAGTATAAAGTTATTTTGTATAGTATGATGAAACCTTTAA
Organism: Hemibagrus wyckioides; assembly: GCF_019097595.1. Taxonomy (NCBI): domain Eukaryota; kingdom Metazoa; phylum Chordata; class Actinopteri; order Siluriformes; family Bagridae; genus Hemibagrus; species Hemibagrus wyckioides. The sequence goes on from NC_080712.1 coordinate 16,138,734, forward strand.
TTCCTGATGGATGTGGTTTCCTCTATGATGGCCCCAACCCCATCTACAGGACTTTGTTAAAAAAGATTATTAAGACATTCTCTCTCTCTCTCTCTCTCTCTCTCTCTCTCTCTCTCTCTCTCTCTCTCTCTCTCATGGCATACTAATAATGTTTACCGTGCAAAAGGGACAATAAAATAGTCCATAGATCAAAATACACCACTATGATTGTCATGGTAATGCAGAGGGCAGCATGACCACCTTACAAGATCCCTGGTGATCTTTAGCTCAGGTTACTGTATGCCTGTGGAGTTTCATGCTTTCCCTGTGTTCATATAGGCTCCTTTGGAGATCTTTTGGTTTCCTCCAACCTCACAAGACAATGCCAGTAGGTGGATTACCCCTGGGTGTGTGCATGGTGTCCTGCAATGGACTGGCATCCAATCCAAAGTGTATTCTTTTCTCATGGCAAGTGATTTACTGCGACCCTGACCAGGATGAAGTAGTTATTAACATGAAGAAATAAACTGGCATAAGCTGATTTATGACACTTATCCCTGAATGGGAACCTCATTAAACAGCATAGTGCATAGTTTTATTCTGAAATGCATAGTCCTTAGTTTTATTCTGAAATTAATCTTTGGAAATCTATCCTCTAAATGTTTCAGTTTTTGTCAGCTGCAAGTGTTAGTTAAGTCTATTTAAATTCCTTCTATCCCTGTGAACAGTTGCATTGTGCTAGTAATGAGTGTAACTCTTTGAGCCGGTGAAGCTTGAGAGCAACATAATGATAAGTAGAGAAGAAACGAATGGCTGTGGAGTACAGGGATTAGTAGTCACACTCCAGTGTGTTTCTATCCTTTTGGGACAATGATTAAACACTACAATTTATCATTATTCTAATGAGACAGTTTGAAAAAAGCGAGATATAAAAAGGGTGCTGAAGATAATTTAGGATAACAAGCATGATAAGCGTTAAAATGTATGTATGTCTAATATATGTTCATTAAGTGTTACTGAAATTTCTTTTTGCAAATGCAGTTTTATTTCTGTTAGCATGATATAGTTGAGTTAAGTAGTTTAAATAGTCTCTCTCTCTCTCTCTCTCTCTCTCTCTCTCTTTCGGTCACAGTGCAATGACCACACACCAGCTGCTCCTGTCATCTCTTCAGCACCAAAATACTAATCACCTGTTTCCCGTTTCCCATTTACCTAAAGCTTGCTCTCGCTATATATTTAATATCTAGTCTCAGACTCATTTTGAAGGCTTACTTGTGGCATTTGCCTAGCAGGCTTATAGCAGGATACAGTGATCTGATTAGGTCCAAGTCACCCACGTGTGTGATAAACTTTGTGGCTCAAAGGATTGCATTCAATGAGGTGAATTTGTTCCACATCTTGCTATGCAGCAGCAACCATTCAATTCTTGCCATCATTGGCTTGAGGCAGTGTTGGTCCAGAGGTAGCTCAGACAGTCATTTGACTTTGCTATATGTATATTTAAATATTAACATTTTTTTTGGCTTGGCGCATAACTGTCCCTGCTCTCTGATCCCTAGTAAATCAGATCTTTTCAATAATCTATGATTTTTGCATAAGCACTTTACTCTTTGTAAAATAATAATAATAATAATAATTATTATTATTATTATTATTATTATTATATTATAATAATTAATAATAATTAATTATTATTATTATTATTGTTGTTGTTGTTATTATTATTATTATTATTATTATTATTATTATTATTAATATTATATGTAGATGTTGTTGTTATGTTCCACATGTTTCCACATGTGGTCTAAACACTGTGCTACAACACTGGTCTTTTAAGAATATTATGATCACAGTAAAATCTTGGCCAAATGCTTTTAACTGAAGGTCATGTCTGATAACATATTAGACTGTATGATGAGGGTCCTCAAATGATAGAACTTTATTCTGCTTACTTCATCCATCCATTATGGAGAGAAAGGACAAAAACAGAAACATTCCTCAACGTACGCTTGAGGTAATAAAGAATCTTATGCCATTGCCACTGCTGCATTTGTAGCTGTTGCTGAGTTTCATGTAATTCTATGCCATTCTCCTTTTGGCATTTTTTAGACAAGCTTTAGCAGCAGACACACGCAGAGATTTTAATTAAAAAATTCAGATACTGGCAGAACTTTGTTGTTGGCTCTCTTTAATCACAATGGCACTAAATCAGCCATTGGTGACTGTCACATTATTCACTTTACGACTGGCAATTTCAACTCATTTAACTCCATAGAATTGTTTTAAAGTGATTGTTTTGTCTGTAATGGAATTCAGTCAGTATTTTCTTGGGGTCATCTCTTTCAGTGTGAAAAGTACTAATCTTACTGAAATCACAAAGTCTAAAAACAGTCTTAAAAAACTAAAGTAAGATAACTTAAAGCTTAAAAGCTAAAGTAAGATAACCACACAAACTAAAGTAAGATCATTCACTTGTATATTTTTTATTTTGTATTTAACTCATCCTCTCTCTCTCTCTCTCTCTCTCTCACACACACACACACACAAACACTTTCTTTTGATGTAGTCAAAATGTGCATTAATATTGATAGAAAGTATTCACATGTTTTAACTATTATATTAAATCATTTGCGTCTTGTGCAAGAGAAGTCTATGAACATTTATTAAGTGTAATTCAGTTTGCTTGGCTGTTATAACACATTTGTAATTGAGCATAACTCATAATCGTGGCTGCTTCATGCCTAGGACCATAGGAATATTTGATTGGATGTGTAATATAAAGCACAATCTCCAGGCGGGAGTTTGTTTATTAGGTACTTGGGTCACTACGCTTTCAGTGTAACCACTGCAATTACAAATGACAACTTTATAACAGCCGTATTTCAAGGCAGAGACATGCACAAGCCACTGACCACATAAACATCATAAAATTGCTAGAGTAATGCTTTTATGCAGTATGCATGCATATAAAACTCCATCACCATGCTCCATGAGCATTTTTCATTTTCTGCCTTACATAAATACGGGGTCTTTGTTCAGTGGAGCACTGCACAATGTACAAGAGACATGACTTATAGTTCAAGTTTAAGGGCTTCATGGTGCCTCTCATATTCACATGCAGATAAAAACAGATGAGAGTCAATGTGTGTAAGAATATAAGCTGGGCGGTGTGACTGGCATGCTTCTGTTTTGGATTGAAGCATTAAAATTAGCCATAAAATAAATTTCTTGCTAACAGTCATGTGTTTGGACAGTTATGCTGGATCAGTTGTCTCACTGACCGATCAGTAAAGTGTTTACGGTGATTTGCTCCAATCCAAACATCACTGTGGTTTTTAAACTTCAGGTTTGTTTGGACATGTGTTTCTCTCCTCTGTCATTTTCTAAAAATGTTTATAGATGTTTACCTTGCATCCCTGGTTTTGGGGTTTGATTTTGCTGTGTACGTGGAGTTTGTGTGTTTCTTCAGGGGTATCAGGGGTTTCTTCCAGGTACTGCAGTTCCTCTAACAGCCCAAAGACATGCACCATCATAAAGGCTGATTGGTATCTCTAAATTGTCTGTACTGTGAATGGGTGTGTGAGAGTGTGTGATTGTGCCATTGACACCCATTCCAGTCCAGGGTATCCCCTGCCTTGTATCTAGAGTCCCCTGGCATAGACTCCTGGTTCTCTGCAACATTGTGTAGGATAAGGAGTAAAGAAAAAACACTGCTAATTATATTACCTTAAATAGTTAATATTTATAGATTAAGTGTGCCATTGTGGCATTGATTTTTCATATATTTTCTCACTGCATGAGGCAGATCATATACTGCAGTTTGTAGTGTAACACGATATATGTGTATTTAACAGAGAAGAAACACGGGATCTGTGTTTTCAGTGTCAGTGTGACAAGCTTCAGTATGACAAGCTTGTTAAATCAAGTGTAAACTCGTCTCATGGCAATAGAACTTGAAATACATTTTACACAAACAGAAAAGCAATGATTTTTAAAATGACCTTGGTGGATAGAGAGAGGATGTCAAAAGAAGAGACTTAGGAAGGTGTCCTTGTGAGAACTCCTTGAGGGACCATGCCTTTCATAGCAGAAAAGTTAGTTTTCTGAAATATTTGATGCGCAATATAATCCCTTTTCCACTTAAAAACCTTTTGGATGAGGCCCTTCTTTCATTTCTAAAAGCCACAAAGCAGAAAATTAAAGGCCTTGCCTTTTTGATGAGAAAACTATGAGTGTCTATGCTCAAATAGTGCACTTTTATAGCAAGCAATCTTATTTTATTTAATATAAACCTTTGTTTTTAACCCTTAATTCTCTACGACCATAATTTCTCTCATATTGGCTGTATTATGGAAATAAAAATGTAAAACTAGAATCTAAAATATAAGAAATGCCATTTAAATAAAAATGTAAAACTAGAATCTAAAAATGTAAAAAAAAAAAAAATTAAATAAAAATTAAAACTAGAATCTAAAAATGTAAAAAATAATTTAAATAAAAATGTAAAACTAGAATCTAAAATATAAGAAGTACACTAAAAGAAAAGAAGAATCTTAAATAAAAAGTATACAAAAGAATATATAAATATAATACAAATAACACAATATATAAAAATAGAATAAAAATAAACAACAATAGTATAGAATAAGAATGAAATAAGCAGAATAGTGATAGTAAAATGTACAGTGAGATGGATGGTAGCTATGGACAGAATGTAGATGTAAATTAAAATATCGACATAGTTAAGTGTCCTGTGCAATGTGCAATGGAGTGCCAGTCCTGAGTTAAAGTGACTTGTGAGTAAAGTAAAGGGACTGTGTGCTGTACGCTGTATAATGGGAATAAGACAGAATAGATACAGAAATATTCCTTTTCTTTTTCAAGTTTTATTGGAAGAACATGTGAAATGGAAGTAGAGTTCACACTCATGGTTAACTTTGTCACAAAAAGGACAGGCAAATAACAAGATAAATCGGTGCCTAAACAGGGAATGGAACAGAGTCTAATAGCAGATTACTGTGGTTGTTTATCAGTATTGTCAGCGCTTGCTTTGGGGTAATTAATGCAAATTTGTGGACAGACATTGGTTACCTTAAACCTGAGTCAGCAGCTCTGCCTCATAGTGAGGCAGAGGAACCTAAAACTGTCTAGGCTGAAACGACATGCATGGATATAATGCATGTAGAAATCAGAACAGTCTGCTACACATGGTAAATTGTTCCCGGGGAATGCTGACGTGTTAAACAGCCGAACACAGCGTCCGGCCTTATAAACAAGATCAGTCTTGATGAAATAGCACTGGAGATGCATCATTCCTGTCACACTAAATGAGTATTAGGTGTAATGAATGAACAGTCTGTTCACGAACATGTTTCCTATTTGTTTATCTCAAGGGATTCGATTTTGCAAAGTGTGAAGTCCTCTTGATTTCAAGCCTGCTTTTTCGAAAGTCTCAAGAGAGCTCTCATCTGGAAAGAGAACATTTCATAATTGAAGTGGAAAGATCAAATGACAGTGTACCAATAAAGTGGTCTCAGAGCAACATTACTATTTCTGTTGTAGCATCCAAAATCTTTTGTGCCAGAAGCTGAAATGAGAGATCAGCTCAGTACACATTGCCTAAAGCTGAATTGTATTGGTGTATTCAAAAGTCTCGCCACCCCATCTAAATGACATATTTGATCAATTTTTGAAGTGAAAAGATGGAAACGCAACCCCTTCAACAGTCTATTTTCATAAAGATTATGCAAATGTTTTGCACAGGAACTTGATATTTGATTAACTAAAAAGGAGAAAAAATTGTGGCATGTGCAACAGTTTGGACTCCCTTCTTGAAGTAGGCCTTAATTGGCACAATAGAAATTGTTACTCAGGTAAAGAATTGTCACTGAGAATTACAGTTCCAAAGCATAAACATGCAACAAGCATGGGAGACTCAAAGCAGTCGATTCAGGATATGAAAGCTATATGAAGCTAATTGACGCCTATAAAGCAGGGGAAGCCCATAAAAAGATATCAGAGTGCTTCCAGCTCACAATTTCCACTGTCCAAAATCTCATAAAATATCCAGTTAAGAGGAGCTGTGGAAGTCAAGGCAAAATCTAGAAGACCAAGAAAATGGTTCTGCCTGTGTGCTGACACTAACGCAAAGAAAAACCGCCATATGACACAAAGGGAAAAAGGAGTTGTGGTGCAGTGTTCTTCTCTACAACATAATTTTTGTACATGGAAGAGTCATCAGAAGGTAACCTTAACTGTGACCACATCACGAAAGATAAGCCAGAGGTATTTTGGAAAATAAGTGCTACAGATTCCAAAAATGGATTGTGAATTTTGCAAGAAAATGTTACACAGTCAGGCAGAAAAATGAAGCTGAAATTGGCCAGTTATATTGGCTTCTACAACAGTACAATGATCCAAAACATGTTTCAAAATCTGAAATACAGAAAATACAAATTTGGTGTGCATGCAAGATGGCCCTCAGAATATCTGAGGAAAAGAAATGTTCTGCAGTGAATATCAATGAGAAAATAGAATAGAAAGGCTCCTAGCTGGTTACAAAAAGCATGTGCAAGCTGTGATATCTGCCAAATGGGGATATTACTAACTATTGACATAATTATATATAATTTATATAATATATATAATATATAATTATACAAGTGACCAAACTTTTCCATATGTCACGTTGTTTTTCTATTTTTTTTAAATCAAATATATTTTCAAGGAATAAAAAACGGACGAGTTGAATCTTTTGACTAATAGACCACAGCATTGACTTTCTAATGTGGATAATAATTTTAATGTAAATTAGCATCAGTATGCTATGTTCCCATGCTGAGGACTGCAGTCATGTAAAGGATATGGCAGCTGATGACAGAATTTTAGCAGGTCTAAAGACACTTTGTGCATTTATGCTAATGTCTTCATTACTGTGCCTCACAGAGCTGTAGATCAGGGCAGATCTGCTTTTAGTGGCAGGAAAATGAAAGAACACCATGGCCATTAAATAAAGATGGCCGTCCTCCTCCTCATGCTTTATTAACCATGGGCATTAATCAGGGGTGTTGGAGCAGGGGAATGCTCTTCCAGCAGGCCTTTCCCCAGAGACGCAACCTTTCACTACTAAAGGCCACACTGCTTCAGTGTCACTGCATGATACAGTGTGTTTGACCACTGCAGAAGTCATTTAACATATAAAATTAATTAGCGTGAATTGACTCGTACCATTTATTCAAAGCTCCAATCCATAAGTTCAATCTTGGGGTTGTCTAAAAATGCAAACAGGGTCAAAGAAGAGTACAATATTAATAGCAAACAATATTAATATAAATCAGTAATAAAATATGAATTGTATTAATTTTAATAACAACATGAATATTATTATTCAAATTCCATCAGCCGTGTCATTCAGTTTGGAGCTCCTCTTAAGCCCATTTTACACTTTTTATTTATTTTGACACTGAATTTTGGTAGATGTGCTTTGTTTCTATTAGAATAAAGTTCATTTTTCCAAACAATGTAAAACTATCTCAGTAGAACTGAAATTTCCATGCACATAGCAGAAGCTTATCCCTATCTTTCTCTTTATGGCTGAAGAGTCCAATTTGAAATTTCATTCCGTTCCTTCCCCAGATGCTTCCCTAATGACAGAGAGAAGTGATCTAATTTCAGGTGGCTTCATAACAGCTGAGCCTCTCTGAGGATCACAAGCCCATTTTATAATTGCTTGGACAATGCTTGTCATCAGGTATACAAAATAGATGCTGTTTATTTCAGAAATGATAATGTTTACTTTGATGTTTATTCAGCTTGCATATATGGTAGCCAAAATTATTAAGGAAACTATTACGCCAAAGCACCACAGTATATACTGAGCAATCCACCAGTTTGGATAATATTAGCATTTAAACAATTATTCAGTCTCCTTTTGCAGTACATAGCCCCTGGGTTTCATTTACACCCATGTTCCATGATCCAAGTGCTATGAAGAACAGAATGGTTAATAAGTCATTATCTGTTAACGTCATGATAATCAGGAGAAATCACTCTGCTGAGCCCTGATCACATACTGTATATAACATAGTCACCACTGAAAACACAATTTACTTATCCTTACTATTCCACTTCTGCATTAAGAGTCACAGTGTCAATAGTAAAAAATACATGATTCCCATAATCATAGATTAAACATGAGGTTTAAAGGCATAAATGAATAGCAGCTCTAATGTAAAATACTTATTATCTACCATTCGTCTGCTGATATATAAAAGATGACTTGATGGCTTGTTATATATTTCCACACTTCATTTATGGCTCTTTGTGGGTTTCTGTGCCTGACACATTGGTTTGCGAAAATGCAGACTGAAGTATTGTGTCCATGAGATATAATTTAGTCTCTAGAGCTCAAGAGGGTAGTTGTTCATGAATCTATTTTAAGCTCTGTCTGTAAGTGCACTTTCATCACCTAGACTATGCAACTGCTCTCTCTGGAACACTGTTTTGTTTAGTTTTTTTTTTACCCTGAGACATCCGTAATGTGTAACACCTCCTCAAAGATGCATCAGGATTTTATTCCCTCTTAAATAACTTGATGGTTTTTCTTAGAGGTATGCCACCATGTGTGTAGTACCAGTTCATGCATTACATTTAAAAACCTGGTTCAGTCAAGAGAGCAGTTTTAGTGTGAGTGGTAATGATGATTGATGTGCAACACTTGGCCTGAAACTCCATTTAGAGTCTATATGGACAGAGAATAAATGGACGGATAGGGCTTTGCTGACAGGCATTGCTGCTGATTGAGCTGTGATCATCAGTTACACAAAAGGTGAAGTTGCCAGGCTTGATGTGAAACTTTATTCCACAAGAGATGAGGGTATCAACCCATCTGTGCTAAAAAAAAAAAAAAGTGATTTATGATTTTATACATATATTTTAGACTATTTAATTAACTTACTAATCAAGTAGCTCTGCAGTGAATATTAAACATTATTCAATAAATAAAACAGGCAGGAGAGGGAACTTGTCTCTATCTTAAAAAATATGTTATATAAATAAGTGTGCAAGAAAGTGGAGCAGTGCCGGTTACATTGTGTCATGAGGTATTTTTACTGTTACTACTACTACCCGTAATAATAATAATAATAATAATAATAATAATAATAATAATAATTGACCAATTTACCTTGGTTTACCAAGGCTTTCAGTTTTGTATCATATGACACTGAGAATAAGAAGAAGAAGAAGAAGAAGAAGAGAAAGAAGAAGAGAAAGAAGACAAAGAAGAAGAAGAAGAACAACAACAACAACAACAACAACAACAAGAAATGGCCAACGGTATGACTATGCTTCAAGCTACGATGGCATTGGCCACCCCTTAGCTCTGCCTAGAATACAGCCAGCTAAAAACATGGAACAAAACAAAAAGAGTGTCAGCCGGCTCCACAGCATGTTCAGTAGTGATATAGCCATTCGTAAATAAAGTTTCCAATATAGTATAAGGCAAAACTGCTGGTATAATTAGAGCAGTCCTTCTGAATGAAGTATTCTTTGCTCTTTTCAAACCATATTTAAGATATTAAAGGCCACAATAACACTCTTAAAGTCAGGTGCAATGTGAATTTCCTATAATGCTCTGGTCTGCTAGCCTGCATATTGCTGAGAGGCTGAAATTGAATTCAAGTAAATTAGGAAGCACTAGCTCACTCTCTGGAACAATAGGAACCCTGGTGGTATTGTTTACTGAGGCCACGCAGTTTAGTGCATGCTCTGGAACAGAGTCTCATTTATCATTTATCCCATGTTCTCTTGTTCATCATTTATCATTCATATGACAAATTATCCATTAACATGCAAGGGCACATACGGGTGGAAATAACCAATATGCTCTGATAACAAATGGTGACAAATGTTTGAAATAAAAATGATGGCATTAGAAATGTAATTTGATATTAATTTGTGTTACCTCCTGAGTCTTTTTATCATCTAGTCAAATATTTTGGTCTGCCTTGTTCAGAGTTTGGCATGGGTACTTTTTGTTACATGGGTACTTTTGGTCACACTCCTACTCTGTCAGCTATTTCAAATCATATGAGGATCTGGGGCACGGATGCTGGCAGACAGATCTTAAAGAAGGATGAGAGTAGAGACAAAACATAAAACACGGTCTGTTATGAGCAGCTTCATTGTTTGAGCAAGTTGATAAGGCAGGAAATTAAAGTTTTAAGCTGTTTTTCAGATTTAATGAGGTTATGTCACACAGAATAATAGTCGTGTATATGCTTTGCATTCGACTCTGTGATTTGTTTTATTAAAACTACACTGTAGCAAGGATAAAAAAAAAAATAGAAATTAACTTATTAAACTTATCTAACTTAATAAGTCAGAAAAATAAATAAATAAATGACGAGAAGAGAAAGATTAAATAATTGTGAATGGTGTCTACAGTCAAAGTACAGTTGAAAATTCTGTATGATAACGCATTCCTGAGCTTCTGTAAGTCATCCTGCTAATCCTGTAATAGTATTTCTGTCAGTGCTATGTCAGGGGTTTTGGGTCAGAATTGGCAGAGAATTTGTATATATATGTCATGTGCCAGCTTAGATGTGTCAAATATAATCCCTTCCCCCTAAACTGTAGGTACAAAAGAAGTCCATCTCTATAGTGACAGGCAGCCAAGCAAGAAAGGGAGGGAGTAAAAGAGTCCAGTATAATGCTAGAAGACTAGTTATGTGCTGTTTAGGATAGAATACATTGTGGAAGATATCTGATGTACTTTGCTTTATCAGGCAGTCACAGTGAGAGCTAACCAGGTGTGATGGCAGCTGAAAGATTATTTCTTGTTTAAAATAAAAGAAAGCAAGCTTTGCTCTTTTATCTAGTATGTGTTTTGTGAATTGCATTGGTGTCCACAATCACTTTCACCACATTCACTTAGTGTGCAGAATGCTGTTTGGAACACAGCCGTGAATTCTCACTGTGTATTGACTTGGCACTTGTAGCCATGAGCTTAATCTGCACCATGCGTCAATGCGTCAATGCACAATTTTACATCCTGCACCTTTGAATAATTTAAAAATAAATTAAGTATGGGTTTTTTTTAATCCTTGTAGAATATTTGGATTCTCAACACAGTATTTGGCAGAACATTTAAAAAAACATTATTGAAATATTTGAAAAAAGTTATGTAGCCCTAACAGCAACCCTTTTTGCATTCATATTTGCTTTTTAAATAAAACTGGCTTGGGATTATTGTCATTTTTACTTCTAGTGCCTGAACAAACAATTTAATAAGAACTAAGACAACAAAAAAATATATAATAAACATAAAAAAACAGTGGTTTTGTGTGTGGTGAGTGGGAAAAGATATTTTGCTGGCATGGTTTGTGTCCAGCGTTGTTGAATTTACTTGTTTTATGCTTGATGGGCCAGATCATTTATGGGCTTTGATGGAGCACATGTCTTATATTTGAAGATATTGAGTAAGGTACTGGGGACAGCAGACTAAACACCATGGATACTTTACAGCCTGTCAGCCAGTGGAAGCCTCCAGCCTTGATGCAGGCTGAGCTTGTTTGATATTTATAATATCTGATCCTGAAGCTGTGGTCTAGTTCAGAGTTATACCTTCCAAAGCTTGGTGTTAAGTTCTTATTCTTTTTATTATCCATCCATCTTCTGCCCTGCTTATCCTACACAGGGTCACAAGGAACCTGGAGCCTTTCCTAGGGGACTCAGGGTGCAAGGCAGGGGACACCCTGGATGGGATGCACACAACCATTTGGTCAGTAATGATAAATATGTCTTTATATTATTAAGCTGTTGCTGTACTAAAGCATCCATTACTTATGGTCCAGCTGTTTTATGGACAGCTGGTCGTTGATGTCTCACAAACCTTTTTACTTTTTTAAATGATCCTTCATATGAAGAGAAATTTGGTTGACATTAAACCTTTTATAAAGGAATATTATAAAGTGAGAGAGCAATGTGATGTCAACACTGAAAAAACTCTGGAGAAGTCCATCTGGCTGAAGTCACTGAAGCCTGGAGGACAAATTGACAGGAAGAATGAATGAGAGCAAGAAAGAAAGAAAGGGCAGAGGGCATTATACAGGTATACCCACTTCTTTTGTGTATATATAACTGCTGCACAAAAGCATTCAATGTGATCTGTCATTTGATCAAATTTCTTCTTTCCTTCTACTTGGTAATTGTGCAATGTGGCTTCAAGAGTAAAGTCTATTGATTCACTTGATTGATTTAAACATAAGATCCAATACATGTTTTTATGCTCTTGTGATAGAAAGCAAAGTAGGTGACGGTGCCCTTAGTGGGGCAATTTTATGTATCAAGATGCTAGATTAATGTGTAATTTAAAAGGACAGTGTATCCTTCTTTAAAAGATTCATCCTGCTTATACAAACATGGTCTCAATTACCTTCAGTGACTAGGACAAGTTAACCAAGCACAGTTCTACAACCTTCATAAATCTCTCATTTCTCAGGCCTGCTGTCATGAATGCACCCTTAAGTATTAAGCACAGAAAATCAATACAGCTTTAACACATCAGCATCTGGGCAAGCTTTTCACCTTTGGAGGTTTTGGACTGGGTTTTATGACCTATAAGACTCTTCCAGATTTATTTATAATGGAATGTTTCAGATGCTGAAAGATACCAAACAACAGATATTAAAAAAATACACAAAACCATAAACAAATGCTAAAAAAGCTTCTCCTGATTGTAAAAAATTATATGGGGAACCATTAGAAAAACCTTCAGAATGTCAGAACACTCTCATATACAGTATCTTTCCAACTGTAGTTCTTGAATATTTCCAACTGTAGTTCTTGAATATTGAATTATATATATGAATAATATGTTTCAAATGAATAATATGGGTTTAAAATGACAATGTTTTGAAAGTCACAAATTTAAGGTCTGTTTGGATTATTGTTTCCTACCTGAAAGGCATATTTTTTATAATACTTTCCAATTACACAATACCGTACATACTGTACAAATCACATCGTTTCAAAATTACATGAAATTCCACTGTGCTTAATATATTCCATGATTATGATTTTATTAGACAGAATTAAAAAAAAAAACTGCTACCCTTAATGAATGATTTAATGATTGAACCAAAACAAAAATTCACAATTTAAATTCTTTCCACTTTGCCGAATTTCTCAAAGATGCCAATTATTCCACAATCCAGTCCGTTGTGCTCTGTGTAATGAGAAGCATTCAGATACTCTAGGGCAATTAATCAGGAGATATTTTTGTGAGTCACTTGCCTTTACAATTAATTTTCAGTCATTTTAGATACAACCGTTTACTTGAAAGTTCACAAACACCATAGTACTACATTTGAAAAAAATAAAATAAATAAAAGATTCAATAGTTCTGTAAATATGACCAAAACAAATAAAATATTACGTGTGGAAACTGTTTCTATGCTTTTTCTTGAGCAAATCACATGCCAGTGGGGTTTTTTCCCAGTGTAGTTTATATACTGATTTATTAAGCTTTCAACTGAAGAAACTGGACAGGGGAAATATTGCTTGAGACCTGCTCATCCCACAGACGGTGTGACACAAGGAGCATGTGGCGCATGAGTAATGATCTACCATGTCTCAAATTAAATCACTGTGATGGAAAGACAATAGCAGAATCGAGGCTAAAAGAAAGGTGTGAGGAGATTGCAAAGCTCTGTGACTAGTCAAGTAATAAAAAGTAAGATCTGCCAAAAGTAATAAAACTTGTGCAGGGTGTGCAGCCTTTCTTCAGTAATACTAAGGCTATAGATTGTTTTACCATTATAGGATCTAAGACATCATTGAGGGAGTCTTGGGAAGAATGTTCTGCAAATGAATGGCTAATACTTCATTGCTAATAATACTCCAATCAATCTGTAACCTAACTCATACATGATGTTATGTGACCACTTATCTCTACATTACAGTACATATTCATATATAGATTGGATTTTTTAAAATATATTTTCTGCCCATTTCCTCCCAAATCCTGTCTCCTGAGTTAGTATTCATTTTCACACTTAATTACAATTCACATTAGTCAAGTTAGGATTCACCTTCGAAGAGTTTTTAGTAGCACACAAAAGTCTATTCCAATTGATTTGAATAAGAGCAAAATTAAAAATTTCAGCCTGCTTATGAAAGCCTTCACAGAAATATGCTAACACTGAAGAATGGATATTATCAGGCTTGCATGTTCGCATCACTATGCTAAGTATGATGAAATGCTTAATATGATATTGCTAAAATGATGCAACTAGTTCAGAAAAAAAAGTTCCTTCAGACTCATTAGTTATATGCTGCAAAGTGGCGTTTGCTTGTAAGTAACCATTTACACGTCCAACTGTAATGATATTAGGTTAACTTAGCAGGCTAGCACAGACAACATTGGCAATAGCTGTACAGCCCAGCAATATCAGACCAAGAGGATTTTAGTGATTAGGGAATGAACAAACACTTCCTTGTAAATTTAAGTGCATGTTTTAGTAGCTTTAAAGGGTGTATGTTTCTAGTCATCTTACTGTGAATAGAGGAAAACATATGTCAAGAAAATGGCAAATGCATTCTTGTTTGAGGGAGTTTCCTATTTTTTCCCTAAAAAATACAGCAATGAACATCAGTGTGAAATCTTCTGGAAGATCCCGTTACCCTTTGAGTTTATTAAAGGACTGTTGGCCATGTTTAAGTTGTGTATCATGATTTACTGAAACACAAAGCTTCAACAATAAGCAAAAATGACTCTATTCAGCCAGCATGCTCAAAAAAATTGCATGCATAAAAATAGTTATATGAGTATGGACTCTACAAGGTCTTCAAAGCTCTCCTTGGATACATGGATGGATTTACAGTCAGCTAATAATCTTCTGATGTGTACCCTTGCAAAACAAGTCAATTTCAGTACAGTGCTCGTTATTTCTTCAGCAGTGTACATCAGCTGGGTTGAAGAAAAGACTTTTAGGAGAATATTTTCAGTTCAATTTTTGTGTAGTTTCTTTTCTTTACACATTGATCGTAAAGCTCACAGAGAATAGAAATATCACAGCACATAAAAGAATGAGCTCTGACTTCCAATATTTCCAATAATTATATAATAAATGTGGTGCTTAATGAAATTTCTCTTCAAGCTAATTTGCCAGGCTATCAGGTTCACTCTTCCACCCCCAACCCACCTACAGCACTAACACCTCTGTTAGCATTAACACCACCTTTAGAACAGAAATGTATGCTCAAGCCAAATTGAATTTGACTGTCACATTTTTCTGAAGTGAAAGCTCGTTCAATGACAAAGTCAAAGGAAAAGTAAATGTAAGAGAAATCACTAACAAAGGCAAGGGAAGATACAATAGCTTTTCTTGTACATCGGTGAATGTCTCAATAGCAGTTAGCCTTGACTCAGTATTGAATAGGCAGCACATGTAGAATTACTGATGTAAGAACTTGTTCAAATATTGATGTGAGTACCTATTACAAGTCATATATGCCTGTGATTCTACTCATGGTATCTTGGTACAACCCAAATTGTACAATCCCCACAAAACACACACAAACACACGCACTGTTATTGAGCTGTTACTGTGGTGTACTGTATATCTGGGACAAAAGACAATATTTATTTTTTCATCTTTCCTGGAATTTGTTCCCACATAGTCATGACCATGGTGTACCAAGTCTCATTCGTGGGATAGAATAAACCTTTTGGGATAAAAAGTAGAGGAAAACGATCTGGCAGCAGTCCTCCTTTAAGAACACAGGCCCTATAGATAAATCTTTTTTTTTTAATACAATCCTCAATAAAGTAGAAAGATATTAAGACAGAGGAAGAAGACAATACTGTAGTTTGGTCCCTGACTGGCACCAAACACAGAAGCTAACATTGACTCAGCTTGTCCTGAATGGATTGGTTTTCACAGCATTCGGCACAATTGTGTCTTGAACTGACAGTGGAGCCGGTTCTACTGGTGAATGGTGGGAAAAAAACAAAGCCTACTCCCAGACATCGCATTGTCACCCTTACACACGATCTGACAGCCAGCAGATGTGTTAACAGAGTCCTATTCTCTATTATCTTTCCTCATCTGCAATTGATCTCCTTTCCAGTGCCTTCTAAATGTCTGTCTTGACTCAGTTAACGGCATGCCTTGGATCTGAAATTGATATAAAAGATCATTGTCACAGAAATTGAGATTAAAGTTCAGCTTCATGTAATTAATATCTAGTTGTTAGGATTTTTTTTTTTATGCCCGTGGTTCAGAAGTGTTTTTTTTCCATTCGTGTCTCAGTTGTGTGCTTGCCAATAATTAGCTTAACTAGGGTAAGACAGCAGTTGCCACAGCTGTCATAATTCATCAGAGAACCGTAGTCTTTAAAAGCAGCACTTTGCCAAGTGAGAGCATCAGAGTTCAGTTCTGTCTCTGCACTCAATAAACACTCTCTCTGCACTTATATTACCCACCCTTCTCTTAACACACAAGAATCATCTATTACACGCATGCATGTTCATATCAAATATGCATATACGTATAGGAGGGTGTAAATATCCATATCTGTATCTGTATTCATATTAAACCTAAAGTAGGTGTGGACTAATCCTTAAAAAAAATAGCACTTCCACTATGCCACATATAAACACTGAGGGGGGAAAAACCCAGAGGTGGAAATACCAGCACTGTCAGTATGGTGTGTGAATTCTGGCACTGACAGTTCCTCACTCTCTCAGCTACATAACTCAAGTGTGCATAACTGGTCTCAGCTAGAGATATGTGGGGTACCGTTTTATTTTTTTGTCATGCACATCTATTATTTTGCCCACAAAATTTCTAAATGGAATGAATTCGGTTGGTTCTATCTATATTTTTAGCCTAATTCACCCTTGACTACAGTTATGAAGGATGCATTAAATCTCATTCAGGTTAATGAATGGACTTTCTTTGTCCTGCAGAGCTTCATGTCTGACCACTCATACACATATAATAATCTAAGTTGTGTTTTGTATCCCACAGGATCCCAGTGCACACCTCTAATCTAAAGCAGATGTCATGTCAACATCTCTGGCAAGCTATCTAAAAATTAGTAGTAGTAGTAGTAGAGCAACTCCTATTCTTATCTGTATATGTATCAGTTAAAACATATTATGTGTTCATTCTGGAAAATATATTCATATTTGGTTACATCCTTAATATAAACAAGTAGTGTAAATGTGAAAAAAAAAATCCTAATTAAGAACCATGTTAAATTATGGATTTCTGCATTGCAACCCCCTCAGATATGCTTTGCATCATTACACAGATTGACTAAAACAATTGTGTAAATTCAATCGGAATGATATATTATGAATGGGAAAATGTTGATAGACGGTATTCTTTTCCATTTCATTTGTTTTGTTGTTCATTACACAGCGATCTCATTTGACAATGCAACATGGAAATGTCTTTCTGAAAAAGCTGCATGCTTCTAGGAAGCAATGGAAGGAAAATGGAAGACATGCTTTCGTACCGCATTTGCCTTCCACTCATCAGTCAAGCCAGTGAGTGCTGTAGGAGATGGATGCCCAAGCACATCAGCCATGTCTCTTCCTATTCCACCAAAAGAACTGAGGGAAACCAAGAGCCTGTCAGACAGATCACGCATTTGTGGGAGAAGCAGAGTGAACACAATAAGATAAACAGGCATATGCTAGATATCAGTGCACCATTTCTAGTGAATATTTCAAGACAAAGCTCTCTATTCATGACTACTAAATACAAAATGTAATATTTATCCTAGTTAAAATATGTGGTCAGTAAAATAACTGCAAAACCTCTACATCAGCCATGTTTATCAAACAGGTCACAGAAATCACAAATCGTTTTTAAGAAAATAAACAAACCAAACAGGAGGTCAGAAACAAGCCTGTACTGAAAAACATTAAATTTAATATGTTTCATTTGCATCTGTTGTTACAGCAGCAGAAGAAAAAAAAATATGACAGAGAAGCAGACCCGCCACAGGAATCAATTAGAAAACCTAACAGAGCAGGAGACACCAAACAAGTATTTAATTAAAGGAGAAACCTTGAAACACATCTGCTTTTTAATGCTGTACACTCAAAATGTGCCCTACATCCCAAGGATAAAATTATTTTATCTGTGAAATCCTGTGTGCTTAAGTGCATCTGGGAAAGTTATATTATTTTTCACTTGATAATACTGTAACATACGGGGGTGTGGGGAATCAGTGATCGCACATTTTGGCATTATTTCCATTGTTAAGGGACCTGTACCATAACTACTAATCATGTTGAATTTGGTTATACCCCTCATTCCAGGGCACTGAAAGGACTAAACACAACCTACTGTTGTGACTAGAGATTGTGGTATCTCTTTTTTAAATCTAGCTAGCAAGATTCACTTAATAATAATAATTGGTAACAAAGTCTTTCTTTCTTATTAAATATTTTTGTTCTGTTGGCTTGGTATTTTATTTATTATTTATTATGCAATTTTAAGAATGTTAAGAATCAAGCAAAACTGCTTATTTATGAGCTATGTAAAATGTTCACTTGACTTGTATACTAATATATTATAATAATAATATACTAATATAGTATAGCATAGAATAGTGTAGTATAGCATAGTATATACTATAATAATATCTAGATTCACACATGCAGTGACTCACAGTGACAGAATGACCAGAGATCATTCATTTTCAGAGAGATCTGGTGACTTCCATCAACATGAGTGACAACCAACAACCGTTGGCTTACTGATGCGGGCATGTCCAGCAAAAAGATTAACTTTACACAAATTTGAAGCGACTTGGTACAGTGACGTCCATCTATCATGTGATGGACATATTCACTCTCCATCCAGAATGTTTATTTGTAAAAACAATCGCTCCACCCACTGATAAACCTTATTACTATAGCGATAAAAATGGGATAAAATTGCTGTATGTGTGAACACCGCATACAGTAAGAGCTCTGTGAGGTCTCTACATTTAAATATAAAACACATGTAAAATATATATCACTATGTGAAATTGCTCATGCTCATCTCACATTTCCAGCCCCACAAGCTTTATAAAACTCCTCCTACCTTCACATATACTGTTATGTGGTCAGAAATGGACACCTGACCAGGTTATGGATATGAAAGTCTCAAAGAACAGCACAATTTGATTGTGTAAATCTAGCCACTGTATGGTTGCTGTGATTTTTCATTCCCTTTGAAGCACATAAAAAAGAGACAGCTGACATATAAAGCTCGTAGGAAAAACCTCCTTCTCTAAAGCTGTGACTTCTGTCTGACTTTTAGACATCCATCTGTGAAACTCTAGGTTGAAACATGTCTAAGGCACCAAAGGAAGACTTAAAAGCTGAAAATACTGATTGACAGGACAGTTTCATGTGGACGTTGAGTGTAGATATACATATCTGTAAATCTGTCTGTCCCTGAACTGATCCAGATTAATGGAGGGATGTGACATATTGACTTGCAGCTACATATGAGACATGGGTTTTCTGATTATCCCAACATCAGCCTCCCCAAAGCCACAGTGCCAGATCCCTGATTACAGGGATTTAGTGAGTCAGAAGGGTTTGACAGAGCATGTGTGTCAACACGAATACTTCAATCCTGTTTGAGGTTATGTTTGTCAAGCCCTTTTTTTTTTACCATGTTTTCCTGCTTACTTTATATCATTTATTCATGTTTTCTTTCTGCTTTATGTGTTTCTTTTTTTCTTTTTCTCTTTTTCCTCCATTTACTGAACTCCCTACTGACCACTTTCTACAAATAACCTTTACACTAGTCTTGTCGATATTTATCCAGCCTTGTCTTGTCTGAGATCTGTAGCTTTGCATTTCTGCAGAGTGAAATATGTTCACAGCGAGGATGTCTCAATGTGTCAGTAGTGCCCTGTCAATCAACCAGATAGTTTTTCCTCATAGTTCAATGCATCCTAAGTTACAGAAAGTGCTATAATGCCAACCATAACTCTATCAGCACCAGATAGAAATAAAGTATTTAAGTGTCATTCTCATTTAATTACGATTTAAGTGAACAGTGCTGCTTGGTAATTGGCCTAGCATAATCATTAATATAAGCATAAAATTAATAGATAACTGCTTTTGTATTCAGGGTATTTAGAGACACAATAGAGAAAAGCTGGTGATCAGTTCTTCCTGAGAGTGTGTGTGAGAGAGATAGAGGGGTACGCTCCGGTTTAAATAAGTGGTTTCACCAGCCACTCATTAAGCTGTATGTTTCACGACCCTGTACGCTTTAATTACAATAATCAATACAGTTGAAATAGCAGGATTGCCTCGCCTGTTTATTTTCACCCCATGGCTGCTTAGTGCTCCTAAGCAATATTTTCCCAACAAGAAAAGTCAGTAAAGCCTCTAAAATAAAGCATCATTTTGTTTAAGCTGAAGCAATCAGTGCACAGTTTTCTCTAAGCTTTTTCTCTCTTATTATTTTTCCTATCTGGATTTCATCTCTCTCTCTCTCTCTCTCTCTCTCTCTCTCACACACACACACACACACACACACAAAATGCACCTGAATCCACCCACTCAATTTCATATCTCTCTGTATAGGCTTCACATTTGCTATAGCTCTTCTTTCATTATGAAGTCTATTTTTGCCACATATGTTATAATTGTGTTCTCATTAACTGAATTTCAGCTAAATGGACTTAATGAGACATGTCATTAGCACGGGAAGTCTAGCTCCTGATATAGGGGTATGTAGTATTAATGTCCCACATGGGAAATCCAAAGCTTAGCATGCTGATTAATGTTCCAAGTGAAGTGTATAAAAGGGATCATTACAAGGGCAACCAGCTGAAGTGTCCAATGTATAAATCATCTTAGGGCTTATTAAAATATAAATCTTAGAGCTTGTTACCAACAGTGGGAAACATACAGTACAAATAATTCTCAATACTCAATTATCATGTTAATTATCATATAAAATTCTCTAATACATATTTTACAGTGATGGCAGATCACTTTTGTTACTTTATGTGTTGTCTTACTGCAGTGTTTAAACCATTACTTGATATAAGGACTCCAATTAAGTGAATAACAGAATTTCATTGCTATACCCCTGTACAATATTTACTGCAATGACAATAAGTAATCTATCTATCTATCTATCTATCTATCTATCTATCTATCTATCTATCTATCTATCTATCTATCTATCTATCTATCTATCTATCTATCTATCTATCTATCTATCTAATGGAGAATTGATTTTTATATTGAATAAATGGGACATTTCTTCTGTAGCTCTTCATCGGAAAAGTATAAATTATTAATCTGTTTCTAAAAACATCTACATACATAAGTACCTAATAATATATCTGTAGCACAATGTAAAACATGAAAAGACAGACATTATCTTTAAATAGAAATTTGTGGGGCTAATAATTCAAGCTGTTTAAGCTAAAAATGTGTCACAAATACTTTAAGTGAATCTCTGCATGTCTTAGACATGTCTAATAATAAATCAATGTGATTGTGGGGGGCATGTGGTTCTGAATTCTCTCTGATCAGTACAAAACACGCTCTGCATTCCTGTTGTGTCTCTGCTCCTGTGCCACTCCACATGATGTCAAATGTTGGTGCTGAGCTGCTAACATAAGACCAGTGGGGGGCACGGGTGCAGGCAGACACTGTGGTTGAATGGCTTTAGCACACAGTCATACAGTCTGCTCCTTAAACTGAAGCACAGCACCACAGCAGTTTCCTAGTCCTTATTTATCTAGTTTTATGAGCCAACTGCCCTTCTAGCAATCACAGATTCTTTTCTGGAACTGAGATTTCATTATTTGATTGCTAAAGTGCTGAAAATTGAAGATGATTTCAGCTTGAGGAAAATGGTTACTTCACCATCATACTCAGAATTGAAGTCTGATTTATTCCTCTTCCTGAAGCTTGCTAACACACTACTGACAGTCATGTACACAGCTGGCTGCCACTGATTCTCTCCCTTGTTGGGTTTCCCCCCTGTGGCACAGTCAATCAGAGAGAGGCCATGATGTTCCTCTTGAGACTAGTGTGCTATCTCAATCAATTAATCTGCCATATAGGAGCCCTTAAAAGAACTATACTGGATACATGTCATTTTTTTTTAGAACTATACAAATACTAATTAGCAGTAACATATTTTTATATATATTTTAAGTATCTAATTCCCACAAGGCACTTTATTTGAATACATAACTGAAAGTATACTTGATCATACAGTTATTTTTAGTGTAAGAAGCCAAAACATTCTGCAGATTCATACTGCAACATTTACTGGCTGTCCTCCATTTCAGACGAGTGTTGTCAAGGGACTGAACACCGAATTTAATTTCATAGCTTTATCGATTTCATTCGGAAACGGTTCTCTTGAAAGTTATTTGTGCTGTTGTCAAAAAATGAATTAATGACTGCATCATTTCTGACACATTAATGTTTCAGTGTATGTTCCATCCTCATATAGCTGACTCTGTGCCTGGGAGAAATCAGACACAGTGGCATTCTGCAACATATCATGGGATTTTTATAATGTAGTGGAGAAGATGCAAAAATGGAGGATAAACTAGTGTCATCAGTTAGTCCAGGAACTCACTGCTTCCTGATCTCAGAACATGGCATCAAACATGGCACACTGGGATCACAAATACTTGCCACACACTGAGATCACTCTTGCTTTTTCTGTCATTCCACGTACTAAGTTAAGCCACATACATTATTCATTTGAATTGAGTGTCTGTAGTATTTTACACCTCATAAAGTTACAAATGGTTGTTTGGATACCTCCCCCAGGCATACGTTTACATCTTCCCCACTGCACCCTGAGTGCTACTGTAATGCTAAGAAATAAACCATAATTATGGAAATTCTGACTTTATGTTCAAATAATAATAGATAATATATATCTGATCTTTGGTCAATAAATAAATGGATCACCAAAAATTAGATAAGGTTGTGACTTCACTGTACCACTTGTAGGTTTAAGCAGTTGCTTTTTTACATATATATATATTCTCTATTTTGTTTAGTTTAATTTTGTTTTTTAATAGCCTACTGGCTTGGGTTACAAATGAAACACATCTACACTTGTTAGAAATGGTGGTGTTTTTGTGCATATTATTCTGTGACCCCCCCCACCCCCACCCCCCACCCCCCCTTGGGACTGTTGCATTTGCAGCATGTGTTTGTTTGCACCATGTGCACCTTCATTGCCATGGAGCTTCCATTTGCTCTAAGCCTACACTTAACACACATGTACACAGGGACCAAGGCACACATTCCCAGTATCTTGGAGGTCCTCTGTTTTAGATGATGAAGATAGATAAAATAGAATTGACTCACAATGCCAGTGTTTAATCTTTCATGGTCACCATATCAATCCCTGCTTTAGACATCTTTGTACTACATTATAATGAGCACAGCACATTATAAAAAATTGTGCTTGCCTGCTCCCCAATTATGTTAAAATTTAATTAATAGCCCTGTCACTATACCAAATCAGTTACACAATACAGGATACTAATGTACAGCTATTGCTCTGGTATAGTTCCAATTTGACCAATTTGCCTTCCTCCTATGCCTACCTATAAATTCTAGTCTATTGTATATGTATGTGTACAGTTCCGTTTAAGTTTGAGATTAAAAGATGAATATGATATGATTAATTAGAATTTCAGCTTTCATTTCCTTGAGACTAACATCCCATTTTCACATGATCAAAAATATTGGCACATGTTTCTTGTATCTCAGGTGTGCCCTGCTAGATTGAGGGTTTAAACAATTAATAGATCTGAATGTCTGCTCTTGGTTTGAACCCTGGATTTCACCTATGAAGACAATATTTGTTTTGTAAAGGACAAGCCTACATTCACACCAGAGAGCTGTCTATAGGAATTAAGCAAGCCATTGTAAAGCTTGGAAAAGAGGGTATATTAGTCACAGCCATTGCTCAAGCAATGGGCATCAACAATACAACCACTTGGAAAGTCCTAAAAAACAACCAGAAACCAAACAGGTGCGAAAAACATTGTGAGAACTTTGAAGAAAAACCCAAAAACCACAGTCACTGATATCACCAACCACTTCAGGACAGGGATGAAGGTATCACAAACCACATTTCAAAAAAGACCTCAACAGTGATAATATAGAGTCCATGCCACAACATGCAAACAAATCATCAGCACTAAGAGTCAGATGGCCCTGGAATTTGCAAAGAGGTACAGAGATGACTCCAGATTAACCACTAACAAAGGGATGGAAAGGCCAATTGTAGCTTCACAATGTAATATGTATATATCCCTTGGTGATCTCACTAAAGGCATCTAGCATTGACCATCTATCAGAAATTATCATTTAAAACAAACAACTTAAGTAAAAGTAGCAACAGTATCTCAGTTCTTCTCATACAATCTATTTTTGCATTTACATTTCTTACCTGTAATATAAGCTATTAATAGTCTGCATGGATAACTGCATTATTCTTTCTCTACGGAGTGCAGGAAATATATTATATATATATATATATATATATATATATATATATATATATATATTATATATATATATATATATATATATATATATATATAAATTCCTCCCTTTTTTCCTCCCTTGCACAGAAAAATCAACAGTACATTCTCTGCTTCCACCACAGCAAGCATCACATCCAGTCAGCCCTATTTCTACCATTATGACAGCTCATACTCTGCCGAAGCTACTGCTGTGTTCCCGGACTTTGTTATATTAGATTATCATGACCTATACATGTCATTTTGTGTGCAGATCAAGAATGATTCCTGCATGTCAATACACCGTTCATACCTAAAATAAAATACTGCAGAGTTTATTCAGCTCATGCATGTTTTTAATATGTTTGTCACTTAATTATGAGGCCATATGTCTCATATCTCATTTCCAGTGTTTCCCTTGTGTTCTGGTATGCTCTACAACCAGATTTATCAGGAGTTTGAGCAGAAACATCACTTTAAATGGGAGATCCATCACACATTCAGACAAGAGAAATACCAGGGTGTGAAGATTACACTGTTTACTGTAACAGATAAGTCCTTCTTCTTCTTTACCACGCAGGCTATTATTTAGTGCCTGTCATAACACTCCATCATCCAGCCACATGGGAGTTTGAAGGCTCACACCTACACACCCACATAAACACAGAAGTCCCAATCTTGTCAGGCTGTGTTTTTTGAATGCTGCTCCACTGCCGCAACAAGCTAGAGCATGCATAGATAGGAGTTTTCATTTATTAGGATTACCAGGCGCATGAGATGACAAATCTTGAGAAAACAGAGTTCCATGTCAGACTATTTGATTGTGATTTTCTTCAGTCAGTTATTTTATAGACACACCCTCTTTTATACTGCTCAGAACACAAACAGTGCGAAATGTCAAGTATTGATATTAGCTGAAGCTGTAGAGGAAATATATGATCCGTGGCAAAAAAAAGCCAAAAGACATCTGAAATAATAGTTGTTTAGAGCAGTAGCACAGCAACAAAAAGTACCACATATTTTGTGTGTTTTTAAATAACTTTCATTTTTACTTTCAGAGAGATCAATACAGTTTCCTAAAACATAAAAAGTTATCAACAACCAGACTTACACTTTTTGTAGCCTTCCTGAATCAGCAACGAATCAGTAAGTTGTTTCTGGGGCGGTGCTTGTATATATTGGCATAGATGGTAAACAAATCATATCCATGTTCTTTTAGTTTACCATGTAACCACTAGTGCCTAAATGCTCCCTAATGCACCTTTGTTGAGCATTCTGACAGGTACTAGCTAAGGTTTTCCCAGTAAGCCATCATCAATCAGTATTTAGAGTCATTCTCCTCATCTCAACAACTGTAGAATTTTCTGAGATTTAAGAAGTAATTCTTTGGGATGAAGAAAGACTGTCCAACTTATTATTCTTCACATGGCATCAGCATTTCATCATCTATATAGACTTACTGTATCATACAGATTAAACATATATAGTATTTTTGCATGTGGTTTGATCAAACTGCTGGACCAGGAGCCTTTACAAGATCCAGTCAAGACTTTCAAGGCCAAGGTTATATGATCACTATCCATGATAGACCTGCCTGGTCCTGAACAATTACTAAACATAACAAATGATTAACACACATACTTGTTTACATTTACAGCATTTGGCATATGTAATGAGTTACATTTATCTCTTTAATAACACATATCAGATAAGGGCCCAGTAGTCAAGGTTTGGTGGTCCTAAGATTTGTAATCACAACCTTCTGATCCGTAGCCCAACATCTCAACAAGTTTTTATAATGTATACTGGATACAAATGTATTATAGTTGAATGCCCTCAGTTAGCTGTTCAACCTGACTCTGAAATTAGGGCATTTCTGATCTCATGTTACATCGCGTGTCCACTGCACTTATATTCATTCTGATCCAATTTCAATTTGTAACATCAAAGACAGCAAAATCCGGATTTGGAAGGGTGATCTGCTTAAAAATACAACCTTTTTTTGTTATAATGATCAGATCTGCGTATGCACCTGTCTCCCTTTGTGTTTGCTTGTGCATGTAAGTGACTGTGTTACAAAGAACCAGCTTGTTGAATGAGAATATAAAGTGAGGACACACGACCTCTGCTTTGCACATGAAACAGTGGCTAATATAGAGACATCAAAGAAAGCTTTCAATCAAATGTGCTCTTTATTGTATCAAGTTGCTTTCATAATTAAAGTTGACACACTGCTCTATTCACTGCCCTTTCAACATTGCAAGTTGTAGAGGAACACTTGCAAGCCAATGCCTGGTTTTGTAATATTATATCAGTACGTCAGCATTTGATTACTATGTATTTACCTGCTATTTGTGTGTATTTTAGATGTTGCCATAACAGGGATCTGGTGCCTCTTCTTAATCTTTATGAATAATACGAGAGAGAGAGAGAGAGAGAGAGAGAGAGAGAGAGAGACAGACAGACAGACAGACAGACAGACATATAAATGAAATGTGTCACTTATGATTGTCAGATCATCTTTTATCAGCAGGTTTTCTGTCTATGTAGTGAGCCACAGGAAGAGATTATTTCCAGAACAGAGCTGCTTTTAAACACACACAGTACACATACAGTACGCACACACACACACACACATCATTAATCCCCACATAAAATACTCTTACTAATAGTTTCACTAATTCTTCCACAGTAATTACCCTAGATCACTATCATTATACCAATCTAGTTGCTCTCTCTCTCTCTCTCTCTCTCTCTCTCTCTCATTTACATTCATTAATACTGCATTTTGGCAAAATCTCTCAAAAGACGTAAATGCTTTGTTGCCTACTTTGTTGCTAAAGCACCACCACTGAATGATGAAACATGAGTAAAGTAAATGATCTTCAGTTTGTGTTCATCATGTTTTACCAGGTACTAGTACACAAAAAGGGGTTAAAAATTGCCTTATTTGCCTGTGGTGGGGGTTGGTTGAAAGGGCTCTAATATGGGATCTACAATCCAATTTGTATTATTTATCACCAATAGCAACAACAGTCCTGATTGTTCGCCATTTAAACTGTCCATGTTGTATTGACCAGGATTTGGATTTATTGTTGCATCATTGTTTCCCATCTGTTGATGAAAATGGGTGACTATTGCAGACTTTTGGCATTTATTGACAGTCATTAAGAATAAAACCTATCACAATGTATAACTGTTAATAAATATTTTAAATTATTTCATTGAATATAGTAAAACAAATCTGCATGCTGACATGAACAGAGATTAATGGCATCACTAAAATCACAGAAGCATACTTTATTCAGTCCTATGGGATAACATTTCTATCAGATTTTATACATAATGACATTTTTTATTGAATTATAAAATTGCTAAATGAAATTTATCTAGCCAAGAACCTAATAAATGAGTGCAGTCACAGAGATCTGCTGTAAGGGAATAGGCTCCTGCCTATTATTGTGCATCTGTCAAATTATGGACTAATTGATACATTGCAAATGAAATGTCTGAGGCTGAAAATCCTAGCAATGCCAGCCATAGTAAAATCAAATATTTCTAATTCTGTCTGTCCACCTACACTTGTATTCTGACATCATCAAACATACTTGTCTGTAATCCTTAGAATAATATAGCAATATTCACAATATTTGTTATTACATTTCCTCATGAGCTTTGCAGTGTAGAGAAGCCCAGCTTTTCAAAGAAAGTGAAGAAAAGCAGCAGCGAATTTAAAGGGGGGAATCTACAAAATCCACATTCTTATATTTGTCCTTCAGCTTCTCTAGCTCTGCACAGAGCCAGTCCCACCTGTCCACCCACGTCAGGCTCAGGCTTTAGGAGCTTATTCAGTCCATAACTGAACGGAAAGTGTGTTCTTTCCCTGTGACAGATCAGAGAGATAATAAGGAGAGAAATGACTTTTCCTGAAGACACTGTGTTCTCAAAACATCAGCGCAGTGCTGATGGCAAGAGCAGAACGTTCTCAAGAGCACTTGAGAATGTTTACTGCACACCTTTGAAGAGTTTGATTGTTACATAGACTGTGCATGGTGCACTTGGTTAACTTTACCTGAAAAAATCTTTCCTGTGCACTGAATGAAATAGAGTGGTTTGGTTAGATTTGCTCTTTATGCAAAATATATATATATATATATATATATATGTATATATATATATATATATATATATATATATATATATATATATATATATATATATATATATATATATATATATATATATATATAGTGACTAGAATGTCACATGTCCTGTTTACTCAAAAATCCCTTTTTATTTTACAGAAATATAATTAATTTCTCATATCCTACTTTCTCTATAGCAATAATCCCTTCTTATGTTACAGAAATATAATTAATTTCTTTTGAATACACTTCCAGTTAAAATTTCCTGTTTGTCTTATGTCATATCTTACTCTATTATACAGTATGAGCTAGATAAGTCCTGTCACAGGAAATAAATGGTTTTCTTGCTGCATGTTTAAAGGATCTGTCTCTTTTCACTATGCTTCTTCCAGAGTGATATAATAAGGGAACACCTTTATAGGAGGATCACATTATATATTAATTCCTAGCTAATAAGTGTAGGCAGATATAAATGGATAATAGATCGTTATTGTAGCAGCTAAACAATAAAGTATTAATAGCTTAATTATTGCATTATTTAGTGTTTTTAGGTTATTCCCTGTGCTGTAAGGTGATATGAATGTCCCTTTAACATGAACGCATTACTAATATTTGAGAAGTATTCACAGGTGCTACTTTAGTGTAATGGAATTAGCCTTTCTTTTTTTACCTGACATACAGTAAATACTTTGACGAAGACAGAGTTGTGTACATATGCAGTTAAGAGCAGTCATTTGTGTTATAATCTCTTTGTATACAGTATATTGTGTTGAGACAGTAACTCAGGAGCACACGTACGATGTCCCAAGCATTTTAGTAATCTATGAAGGTATGAATATGAAAGCACTAAATAAAGAATTAATAAGAAGCTAATGTTGCCAAATAACTACTGTAGTCACTATTCACTGTACAGTATATGCACACTCATTAGCTAGGAATCAATGTCTCATATACTATATGCTCCTCTACATGAAGTGTTTCCAGAAATCATATTGTTTAAAATCATGAAACTGGGACGTCTAAGAAAAATGCCATAATTTCGAATGAGCCAGTATATGTTTCAGCTAATTATAGATGTACATGTCAAAATACAATACCAACTTATTTATTTGTATTAGTTTTATTTACTGTATGTGCTTTGGTTTGACAATGTCCTTTTGTTATCAGCTAGACTGGACCACTCTAGCACTAGTACAAACCAGCATTAGTCTCTAGTCTTTTGGGTTATGAGTCCATTCACACCAGATTCGCTGGATGCTTTCCATCACAGTGCATTCAACTAATTGCACATTTCACATGTCACTCATGATACACGCTCTGCTCAATGATTAAATGGAAATGTTAAATTGAGTGTAACCTGTGCAATGTGACAGACATCTAGCATGTGCAATGGGGTGTGTGGGATGGGGATATGAATGTGATTATTCATGTGTGGTTTGTGATAACAAAACAGTATGTTCTTCAGAAAAATGGGCAAGGACATGAAGAAACATGGTTTAAATGGAATATTTTGATCCAAAGAATACATAAAAAAAAAAAAAAACTTGGATCAGGAACAAATGAGGAGCTCTTTCAGTTTCTGTCCCTCCTTTATTTTTCTCTTTATTTACTCAGATTTGACAGCACCATAACTTTGTCAGCAGTAAAATCTCATTTCCTGTTTGTTTACCAATGCAAATGGATGTTCAGTCATTTTCTGCCCTTCAGCCTGACTCATACAGTGGACAGTGGAAATCATACCCAGAGATTTAGCTTCCAATCACAGCATGCTGAAAAGGCCTGACTGGAAATCTCATTCTTGCTGATATAATAGAATAAACATTAGGGCTGATGTGTCCTGCACTACTCATATGAATTTTTTTGTTATATTATCACATTAGTTTCCAAATATGGGAGCTTAGCATTGTTTACATCTGTAAAAGACTCTACATCTTTTGGATGTTTTATTTAAGTCAGTGTATTATTGCATTATACTGTACAGTCCAACATAAAAAAAAAACAAGCACTGAACGTCAGCAAATAAAATATATTTGACCACAGTTGAGCATTATTTCTAAACCCATCACCTCAAAGCTTGATTTCAGTCCATAACACATTGTTCCATTAAAATAGATTCTGCTTTTAGTCCATTTCCTGTCAAGTGGCACAAACTTGCTTTTTAAATCGTTTCAAAATAAATATTAGTCTGTATACTTTAGCATACTTATTTATCTGTGTTGTTTCATGTCTATAAACATCTTAAGGATAGAAAAATCAAATCAAATCCAATCAGCATATAAGGTACATGCAATCTAAAGTCTAGATTTAAAAAAAGAAATGCTCTGGGATATTTTCTGTGAGATACTATTTGTGGCCAGACTTCATTGTTCTTCCATCTGGAGAGGGGCTTCTGGTGAAGCAGCTGCATGCCTATTGATATCAGTTTACACTGAAACGTGAGGTGAAGTGTCATCTTTTTCAGTTTTAAAATCCAGTTACATTTGCATCGCATTAATTATGTACCTTAGCTGCAGATGGGATCTTTAAAGGGTTAGGACACTGAAATGCATCATACGTAGAAGTTGCTGTTGGATTTTCTTTATATAGCTGCCATCTCTATGTGGGATCATGATCCCTTAGTGAAAATATGTAAACTGAGCAAAGAAACAGCATTTGAATCTGCTGTTTTGTGTTCATATATAGGAGCTTAAATAAAACAAACGAGAAATAAAAAATGTTTGTAGAAATGACGGTTGGATGAAATCATGGGCTTGACACTTTATCTCTAGCTTCTTTTATCACTCCATTGGTCTTATCTCAAACGTGCGCTGACATTTCTAGAGTGGAACAAGCTTTCAAAATTGCACATTAATGTTGTTTTTGTTATCTTATTTTATCTTTAAAGCCTTCTAAGCTTTCATAGAGACTTGGAATTCTTTATTGCAAACTACACACCATGCCACCTGCCCCTCTCTATCATTCCGTTTGCCGATGTGTGAGATAAATGAGATTACTGGTGCTGGACAGTAACACTGCAAGCACTGAGGGATGAGAAAGCAATAAAGTGCTGCTACTGCTCATCCTCTGTCAGCCAGACTAACAAGCCAGTCCAGGGAATCCATTTACCTGACGCAATCACGTGGAGCAAGAACTGGAGCTGAACAGGGCATACTGTCTCTCTCACTCTCTTTCCTGTTCTCTCACCCTCCCTTTCTCTTCTTTCTGACTATCTCCTCTCCTTCTTTCCCTGCAGCCTTACAGGATATACGTGAAAGAATATACTAAAGAGAACAGCATCTATCTCCTAGTTTCACATCCATCAGGATGATGTAGTGCCACTGCTTGCTCCTCATGGTTACCTGTTGACCTTCAGCATTCCATCACCTGTGTGGTGCATGAAGGTGCATGTACTGTAATATTACAGGAATAGTAGTGTGTCAGCTAGCAATTTCCACCAGACATTTTAAAATGTATATATTTTGCAATTTCCTCTTAAGCAAAATAGCATATGATTAACTGAAGACTTCAGAAATAGTCCACTGCGCACCTTCTAGAATTCAATATACACTGTAATTGCTGATAACATTCCATTTCTTTGAGTTCTTATTTATAAATACTTAATTTAATACATGATTCAGTCAATAATGCCTCAGGTGTATGCACTGGTTTGCAAGAAACTTATTTTTCGGATGCAAAATGCAATAACTTTTCTGTTAGTTGTTGTAAATTATTGTTGCAGATAAAACTTATGTTTTGCTTAGGAAATGGTAACTTAGTGGTTAATACACTGGACTATTTGGATAATTCCCAAATCCCAGGACCACCAAGCTGCCACTGCTGGGACCCTCAAGTGCTCAGTTGTATAAAAAATGTTGGGTGTTGGCCAAATGCTATAAATGTAAATGTTTTATGTGTCATGTCAACGCCAGAATCACCATCAAACTCAATTTCCCAGAATGCACCTCCTCCTACAAACAGCCTGGACACTAACTGCCCACACCTAAACACACTATGTAATCACCTTCTACATCTGATATATCAAGCCTTTTTATATCATGTTTACCCATATTTTTTTCTCATTTTGTAATCCTTGCCTCACTCTTTGTTAACCTGTTTGTGCATCACCTGACCTTATGCCTGTTTCTCGACCTATGTTTTGTGATTTGGATTTGTTTGCAGCCGTTACTCACCTTAACTGTAGCTGTCTGTCACCTGATATTATGCTCTTATAATATGACTGTGTTGCTTCGTCTAAAAAAATTTATTTTTTCCAGCATTCAGCGTTCCTGTGAGCAGATATGTAGAGGTACTGTGAGAGATAACAGATGGTAATCAAGAAAGAAATGTACAGAGAATATACTAAACATCCTCCAGTTACCAGACAAAGAGTAAGCAACGTGTTGTACAGTTTGTGAGAGCGTCTGAGAGATTCTGAATGACCTGTGAATAATCTTCATAATGTATTATATTTTTAGAATTTTTAGAACTAGAAACTTGACTTCTTTTTCCCTTTTTCACTTAGTAAGTGGTAGTGGTAGTAATCCATGTTAAGGGGGGGGGGGGGGGGAATGTATGTATGTGACTAGGCGCATGTGTGGTTAGGTACATGTGTGAATTGTGTGCTCTTTACTGGTAGCTCAATATAGCATATAATGCTTAAGGGGATAGAAGAGAACACACCAGTATTCCTCTGTGATCATGAGCTCTAGCACACACTAATGTGTTTAATCCAGTTGCTGCAGCATTGATGGACCAACAGATGGAGAAAAGGGGAGAGATTATCTATGCTGTCCATTGAAAGGAAACCTTTTTGTGAGCTGCAGGGTGTAGCCTTGTGTCAGTGCATGTAATGAGGCGACAGAAATAAAAAATAATAATAATCTTCTAAAAATACCTTAATATGTTCTATTTTGACCCAATATAAAATATACTCACATCTCTTCCTGTCACACCTTTCAGGCTGTTCACATCTGGATATTGTGATAATTTTGACAGGATGGCCTCATGCCTGGTTCAGCTCACCTCATGCTTTTGGCAGCTGCTGTTGCACACGGGCCAGCTTTGACACTTGCTTTCAGCTTCCCCATGCTCATACAAGCCAAGGCCTAAGCTCTGACCTGCTCTATCCTCCAGTCAGAGTTCAGTGTTTCTGTGAGTCAGAGATGATGTCATATTATGATTGGCGGATGAGTGGTGTTTTGTTTGCTACCCACAGGAGTTTATATTCTCTGTATCTCATTGGCCTCCAGCCCAGGCCTGTCCATTGACCCATGCTACCCAGCTGGATGCTCTGTGCTCTGATCCTCCAGATAGAAAAGGCAAAGCCGGAGGTGCTCCAAACTGAATCAGAAGAAGGCGCTCTGAACACTTATGAGTGTAGTGAGCATGCTGCATGTGCACGTGCATGTGCGCACACACACACACACACACACACATATACCACTGCAGTTTATTTCAGGCAGAGCTCAGCTGGACGGTGATTGTGCTCTCTTACAGTTTTATGTGCTGCTGAGTAAGTGGCAGACAGTAAGACAGTAAAAATGTAAACTTTTTTTGTGCACAGAGCTTTATTTATAATAGTTGTTACTACTATTAACACTTACCTGAAAGAGTCATGTTTGAAATAGAATTATACAGAGAAACAAACAGATCTCCTGCTAATCATTGGTTATTTTTAGTATCCTGGAGGAACATTGTTTCATTCTACTGTGTACTATACCAGCTGTATATGATTGCAATGACAGTAAAAGCTTCTTGAATGCTTGACTTATTTAACTAAAAACTTCAACTATATAACAATGCAAATTCCACAATGATAAAAAAAAATTTCCCTGTCTAACAAGTAAAAAGCTAATGGTCCATCAGTCCTGAATTCTTTTACTCTCCTTTGCTTACTCTCCTACACTTTCATTCTTTCACTGTAGATTGGCTGCCAGCTCCCATCTGTCACTGTGTAATAAAACCTCTTTTGTTTGGGGAAAAATAGCCTTGGAAGTATCTGAGCACAGTGCTGACTGGGAATTATTATTAACGAATTTTGTCCCCTGGCCAAGGGGATTTTACATATACTGTGTATTGCATAAATATTCTAACTTGGAATGTTAAATGGGATTTTACTTTTTTTTTTTTTACTTTTTGGTTTACACAATATGTCTACCATTTGAAGGTGAAAAATATTTATTAAATGAGCCATTTGTTGGATGCATAAATGGGTTTTCAACCCATTAATCAATGCTCAATAAAGTAGTCTGGCTCACGATAATTTACCTAAATCTTCTTTGCAAATTTTCTCACGTTCTGACAGATAGATATAGGCCATCAGTGAGCAGTAATGATTACATCTTGTAACAGATTTTCAAAAAGATTGACTGGACCATAGTAATATATTCAGGTTCTTGGTTTTGAAACACTCCAATCTAGCTTTGGCAGTATGCGTTATTCTGTTGGAAGTTGAACCTCCACCACAGTCTCAGAAACTGAAACAATTTATCTTCTAGGATAGTTTTTGCCTCATTCCATTTCGCCCTAACCAGTCCCCGCCAATAAAAAACATCCCTTCAACATCATGCTACCATCGCCATGCTTTCCTGTGGGGATGGTGTTTTCAGGGTGCTATATAGAGTAATATCTGTGCCAAATGTACCACTTTATACACTTTGCTGAACTCTAAATGGGATTTTAAATGGCTGACTGTTGTTCTATAAAGCCTGAAATATGGTTGAGCTGTAAATCTCTGCAGTGCCTTTTGAGTTGCCCATGAATTCTCAGCTGATTCTCTGACTAATGTTCCCCTTACCCAGTCACATGACATTTGGCCTTTTTAAGCAGAGCTACATCTGTGCCATAGTCTTTTCATATTTTTTTTAACTAATGGAATTAATGGTGCTCTGCACTGCATTGCAGCAGTATTTCAAATTGGGATTTATTAATGCAATGTCATTTATTTCCAAATGGAAATGAGTGAAAAGATGGTTTTCTGTGGATATTTAAATCAATTTATTCTGCTCAGTTAAAGGTGAATTAATTTTTATTTATAAACTCTATAATATTCTGCAATTCTATCCGTTGAGGTGAGTGTTAAGCCTCTTGTTGTCTTCATTGGGAGCATACTGTCATAGTTTCAAACAATAACAGTCACATCACATACTATATTTGTGCTTCATGGTGTCTTCATCAGTGATGCTGTGAACGTAGTGAATGTAATCCACTGAAAGTGGAGAATGATGCTTCATAGTCATTCATTTATTCAGAAAACTGAACTGTGTGTGAGAGCTGCTTGACTCAGGAGTTAGGTTTAGATAAGAGATATGACATAACATGCTACCGTAATTGCGGTTCAGTATAAGCTGATAGCTCTATTTCAGATGAGGAGTGATTTATAAACGAGGAGTTAATAAAGAGTGTGGCACTTTGATGCTTTATAACTGACTTGGTTAATTAGAGGGGGTGCAATGCTCTGTCAAGGTCTGGCAAAATACACAAAATGATATGAGATGATGGAGTGAACTGATGAAGAATATTTATGAGGTAATATGTACAGAGAAATTAAGGTCACAAGGTTTTCTGTATGTGAAAAACAGGAATAGTGTCAGCATTTCTCCTAATATGATAGCCAAATGTAATGTGACACATTGTGTGTGAGCTGGGGGGTGGGGGAGTAATGGGGGGCTTTAGATGTAAATTGACAGGACTGCTGAGAGACTTGGTGACAAGAATAGATGTTAAAAAAGCAAATCAATAGCAAATGCATCTGCCTCCAGAGGATCGTCCCAATCACTGGCACAAAGTGCCTCTGGGCTGCTGGCAAATCCTGAAAACACTCACATATAAGAGGACAATTAGTTTAATGCTTGAGATGTGGTTCTTTGTAAATGCTTTATCTGCTGAATCAGAGACAAGCTGGCTGATATGTGAGTCCTGCTCAAGAGGAGTTTTCATTAAAGGTGTGTGAATATTCATGGCTAATTTCCTTTTGTGGTTTTGTACCATTACAAAACTTAACATCACAATGAAAAGAACCGAACCTTCAGAGGAAAGCTACACTGATGTGTAAATTGAGCTTGGGGGATCAAATATCACCATCATCTTTCATCATCATCATGAATTTTTTTTCAGTACACACCCTAGTTTCTAAGTGTAACATGCATTACAATAGAATACCAGATTAATAACATATTAATCAAGAAAAAACAAAAAATACTGCTGAATAAATTAGCTCATGAAAGACAGATCTTGCAAAAATCTTGCATTGTTCTTTTACAGGCTGGAGAGGTTAAGACTTCTGCAGAATGTGCAGAGTGATGGGTGTGAGTTAAAAGCAGAAGTGAAAGTCTGCATGTGTCACCATGGAGACAAGTGTCCAAGGAACAGTGACAGTGTACCCTCCAATGTAACCCTCCCACTTGCTGGCACACACAATACACATACACACATTACTACCTACCTGGGGGGGATGGGCACTCTATCACTTTAACATCAGGCCGGAAATACCCAGTGGCAACTGATCATCAAATCATATAATGACCGGGAGAAGGAGTGGAATGGAAGAGATGAAGCGGATACATTATTGATGAAATGGTGTAATGCACAAGAAAACCATGAGCTGTATTTCCCCTACATGACCACTCAGTATATAGAGCAGTACAATGCTACCTCGCCAGAGGCTGCATTGCCTCTGGCTCTCATTAAATCCCAGAATTCTTTCTGATAACGGTCTGGGAAAGGCATAAGCAGTAGAAGAATGACTCAGCCCAGAGTAAGGATTATGTGCTGTGTAATAACACAACATTTTTTCTGTGAGAAAGAGAATCATCCAATTTCCTCTCATGTCACGAAATATCTTGATGCAGCCTTAATTGCTTTCTTTATAAAATCATGGAAGGTTTTTCACTGAACAACAGGTGACATTTATAGCCTTTCCAAATCCTCACAATTATCGGTGAACACACAAAAATAACTGCTTATAGTAGTCTCTTGGGTGGCAAAGCCATCTGCACTGTTATATTAATTTTAGTCGTTATATTAGTACTGAGATGACTTAACTCGTAAATCCGAGATTCTAATCCTCACAATTAACGAGAGCATTCCATTAAATTTTCGTTTTTTATTCTATTTATTTGGAGGGGTTTAGATTGATCCCTTTGTTTTCCAGTTGAAATAAATCAAATTTAGTTAGCTTCAGTCTGAAAATGAAGCTCCACTGATGTGTGTGAATTACTGGCTAGTGTATCACAGTCAATAGCATAAAATGATATTCAGCATTTAATTAATTCAGACCAAAATGAAAAAACTCTTTGTAGGTTTTGTTTTTTATCAACTCAAAGGAATCCAGTTCATTTAATAGGAACTTTATAATACACTATGAAGTTAAATTAACTGCTCTTTTTACACAAAATATATTTTTTAATAAAAAGTTTTTAATAAGGATTTAGCCTTGATGTGCTATTTGCTGTGATTTGTCTTTTATTTAGTACTATGTGTTGTAATATTCAGTTTTGCTAAAATTAGTCAACACCTCTCCAGAATCCAAAATTCAGCTACTCGGCAGTAATGATAGATTATAATCTACCTAGTCAGAAATCCTCTACATAGTTAGGAACTGGATATTCTTACACAATCAGCTCACATCTGTAACCATACTCTGATAAGATATCGATTGAGAAGATATTTTTATGCTTGAAGTTGGACATCAGATTGAATGAATAGCAGCGTAAAGTTATTATGTACTCATTCAGTTGTTCTCGTAAAAAAAGCTATAATATAATTTTTTAAACAGTGCCTTATTAGTGCCAGTGTTTCTTGCAGTAGTGTCTCATACCCCAGCAGAATGCATACATAGTATGTAATATTTCTCCACATCAGCATTTCCTATTTATTTGTCTTTGAACAACTCTGCATTTTATTAGACTTTTTTTCCCCAGCTTAAAGTCACTCACGCTCTCGGGTTCTCCCACAACCTGGGCTTTAAGTACCAGGTTATATCCACATCTAGTATGAAACATTATCCCAGTGATTTGTACAGATCTTGAGTTTCAGTGTGTGTGTGTGTGTGTGTGTTAGAGAGAGAGAGAGAGAGTGAGAGAGAGAGAGAGAGAGAGAGAGAGTGAGAGAGAGAGAGAGAGAGAGAGAGAGAGATTTATAGGCCTCTAGGTTTCCCTTGGTCTGATGGTTGTGTTGATGGATTGGGTGTTTTGGTCAGGCTGACACACAGGCCGGCTCACAGCAAGACTTCATTGTGTGCTGCATTGCAGTGGAAAAGAGAAACTCAGATATTAGGAGACTGCATGTGCTTCTAAACAGCTACCGAGTTGTTTGTAAGTATGTTTTGTTGTGTGTGTGTGTGTGTGTGTGTGTGTGCATGTGTGTGTGTAAGTGTCTAAGAACATGCATCGTAATCAGTGTGCACATGCTGCTACTCTTTGCCCAATACCTTCTGGCTGATATACCTACCTACTTCTAGAAGCAGAACAGAACACATATTTTTTGCAAATTTATAGTCTGCACGCATACACACACACACACACACACACTCTTTATTCCATGTGAATAAACACCTGATTCATGCCCTACAAGCATTTCAGACCTTGACTGCTTCCACTAATGCATTCACACAGTTGAAGGTTGTGTTTACAAGAAATCTGCTACAACCTTCCTCCTCTGAGCCTCTACACTCTGAGTTAATACATAATACAGGTTCATTCTTAGAGCCAAACTGGGATCAATATGTTTTCTGTCTTAGTATCATACATAACAGGGTGACTGCTACAGTGGGAAATGGATTGTTACCTTGATGAGTCAATACCTACTGGATACTTCCTGTTCCAGACAAAATGTAGATTTGATCAGACACTTTGCTCAGACAAGTAAGCAGTATATATGATATAATATAATATAATATTATATAGTGTAATTATACTGTGTATCTAATCTAATATATATATATATATATATATATATATATATATATATATATATATATATATATATATATATATATATATATATATATACATATATATATATATATATATATATATATATATATATACATATATATACATATATATATATACACTATATTGCCAAAAGTATTCGCTCACCTGCCTTGACTCGCATATGAACTTAAGTGACATCCCATTCCTAATCCATAGGGTTCAATATGACGTCGGTCCACCCTTTGCAGCTATAACAGCTTCAACTCTGTTTATGGAAATGTTTGACCATTCTTCCAGAAGCGCATTTGTGAGGTCACACACTGATGTTGGACGAGAAGGCCTGGCTCTCAGTCTCCGCTCTAATTCATCCCAAAGGTGTTCTATCGGGTTGAGGTCAGGACTCTGTGCAGGCCAGTCAAGTTCATCCACACCAGACTCTGTCATCCATGTCTTTATGGACCTTGCTTTGTGCACTGGTGCACAGTCATGTTGGAAGAGGAAGGGGCCAGCTCCAAACTGTTCCCACAAAGTTGGGAGCATGGAATTGTCCAAAATGTCTTGGTATGCTTTCAGAGTATACCTCATTCAGAGTTCCTTTCACTGGAACTAAGGGGCCAAGCCCAGCTCCTGAAAAACAACCCCACACCATAATCCCCCCTCCACCAAACTTTACACTTGGCACAATGCAGTCAGACAAGTACCGTTCCCCTGACAACCGCCAAACCCAGACTCGTCCATCAGATTGCCAGATGGAGAAGCGCGATTCGTCACTCCAGAGAATGTGTCTCCACTGCTCTAGAGTCCAGTGGCGGCGTGCTTTACACCACTGCATCCGACGCTTTGCATTGCACTTGGTGATGTATGGCTTGGATGCAGCTGCTCGGCCATGGAAACCCATTCCATGAAGCTCTCTGCGCACTGTTCTTGAGCTAATCTGAAGGCCACATGAAGTTTGGAGGTCTGTAGCGATTGACTCTGCAGAAAGTTGGCGACCTCGTCGCACTATGCGCCTCAGCATCCGCTGACCCCGCTCCGTCAGTTTACGTGGCCTACCACTTCGTGGCTGAGTTGCTGTCGTTCCCAAACACTTCCACGTTCTTATAATACAGCTGACAGTTGACTGTGGAATATTTAGGAGCGAGGAAATTTCACGACTGGATTTGTTGCACAGGTGGCATCCTATCACAGTTCCACGCTGGAATTCACTGAGCTCCTGAGAGCGACCCATTCTTTCACAAATGTTTGTAAAAACAGTCTGCATGCCTAGGTGCTTGATTTTATACACCTGTGGCCATGGAAGTGATTGGAACACCTGATTCTGATTATTTGGATGGGTGAGCGAATACTTTTGGCAATATAGTGTATATATTATTACATATATGTGTTAACACATGTCATGGCAGCAATTAGCAATGGTAAGAATGATCTCATTAATGTTAACTAACATCCATTTCTGTTAGTGTTCCACCACAGGAAAAAAAATAAATGATTCATTCAAATAGTATGGAGTTGTTCGAGAGAGCAAGATTTCTTACCGTACAGTTTATTAAAGACATAAATAACTGCCTCCGCTATCCTCCTCAATAGTTGCATGCTACAGTGTTATAGTTTTTATCTGACAGATCATTTATTTCTCTCCTGACAATGTTGTGTTTGGCATTTTTCTTTGGCCCACAGTAAATGATTGCAGGTTTCTTTTAAAAAGCAGTTTCACAGTTTGAAGTTTATTGTATTAGTTGGATGATATTTCATCATGAGAATACTCTCAGCAACAAAACTATTTAATGGTCAGCACCATGGTCTTTTAATAACAGAAACAGTGTAAGAGTAATAAATCCTATTATTATCTATACTTTCTTTAAGAAATCTATATTTATAAAAATAAAAAAACTCTTTGTACATCCAGCTGACTTTTCTGGAGAAAGTTGTTTTACTGCTTTATATTTGCTTTGGCTGTGAGCAGTTTTTTTTTCTGCAAGTACATTTAGAATGAGAGGTTTTTGTAGATGATGGATTTTTATCAAGAGACAATAAACAGTTGGACCACTTCAAGTGTTCATGTAGCAAAGTCTATAAAACTGCTTTAAAACCTTTTGTCAGACTAATTAAAAAAATCATTAGAAGGCCTATGTTTCAGGACCAATTGTACACCTTGTATCATATCTTGCCTGCTATGGATAAAAATATCGTAAAACTTTCAAGTAGCAATCATATATCAACCTTTGATGTATATAGGATGGGTTGCCATATTGAGTTTTGAGACAATTAAAATCATTTCTTAAATTTTGAAGCTTTAGGTTTACATTGGGAATTAATGGGTTTCTATTAATTGGATAATTAATTGATTGATTGACCAATTAATTGATAAATAATTTTGTTTTGCTAATCAACCTGCAATTTTATCTCCTATACAAAAGATTCAATAAATTATATATCAATAGAAACATAAGAAAATCAGATCATTTTGATGAAACAGAAAGGATTTTCTTATAATTTAAGAACCATGTATTTTTAAAATGTCATACAGTATGGTTTGGATATCAGCCATCTTATTCTCCTAACCCAGTTCCTATCCACCACAGTTTGAATTCCCTACTAAAATATATAACAAATTAACCAATTTCTTAAATATATTACCTTTGATTAGTTCTTAGAGATAAATACTCTACAGTTTGTTCCTCCATCAATACTATTTATGGGAACTAACCTCAAACTAATAGTAAAATCTCAATTAGGATACTCTTTTGGCTTACCATATTAAACCATAACAAGGAGAACAAGTAATATCTATAGTGTCTCCATCTTTAGATTTGTACATGAAGCGGGCACACGCTATTGGCACACACATCGCAAGGCATCATGCACACACATTCATAATGTAGCAGTGCCAATCCACCTACCAGCATGTTTCTCCAAAGGTGGGAGGAAACCTAGAGAAAGAACATGTGAAACGCCACACAGACAGTAACCTGAGCTCACAAGCTCAAAGCAGGATCCGAGAGCTGTGAGATGGCAATGCTACCTACTGCTCTGCATACTATAATAATAATAAATAACAAATGAGATTCACCCAAGGAAAAATGATTTACATAAAGAAGACACTTTTTATTATATACATACAGATCTCTCAGTATAATAACCATATATATTTATATAATACCAGTACGTCAAAAATAATAATCATCATATTTAAAAAACTAAGCAGATAAACTACTCTTTACTTTTTAAAAACATAAAAGTTTTATATATTAATATCGTTTCTGTCTCATATAATTTGTCAACAAAAATAAAAAAGATCACAGGTCAAAGAGGTTACAAAGTAGCTTGTACTGTATGTAATACTGATTTATACTGAAGGATCAATGGTTGGCACACAGGACTTGTGATCTAGGCCTAATAAATAAAGGGCTACCAAAAATCACTTACGTAAGTATACAACTGTGTGCTGTCCAGTTCTCCCACATGAAGCATTATTCCCATATAAAATATAATGTGCATATGTTTTTGTGTGTTTATATGTATGTTTATGTGTGTGCATTTGTTCTATTGTCTATCAGAGCAGAAATTCACAGAAACACCTGGGCAGAAGCAAGGCATGATGGTACTTAGTATGGGAAGAGTGGGAGACTGTATTTTTTTTTGTTGTTGTTTGTTTCTTTCTTTCTGTTTTTTTGTTTTTATTTTTGAGAATGTTTGCTATATCTGAAATATTCACCCCTCTGGAATGGTCTGTTTATATTGACTGAGAGAGGAGGGAGTATTTTAAGGTTGGCTTTGTGCTTCCAAAAAAAAAAATCATCATATTTGTTGCGCACTTCACCTACCACATGGTTCATCAGCAGTCACTGGTTGATGACAGATAAGAGCAATGTTTCGTACCATCTCCACTTTTATAAATGCGACTTGTATTGTTGTAATAATGAACGTATGGCTGCCACAAAGCTCTTAACAGAAGCAAGGCAGTGATTGCTATGATAATACTTTTGTTTTTAATTTC
Source organism: Hemibagrus wyckioides (assembly GCF_019097595.1). NCBI lineage: Eukaryota > Metazoa > Chordata > Actinopteri > Siluriformes > Bagridae > Hemibagrus > Hemibagrus wyckioides. The sequence continues at coordinate 16,182,323 of NC_080712.1, forward strand.
CTGTGACACGCAGCAAGTCCAATTCAATTTACATAGTGGAGCCAATTAGAAATACTTCTTTACTGTTCATATGAAGTTGTGTATGGCATCTGTAAACAGGAAAGGTTTCTGTATCCCATTTGAGTTTATCCTCATTTTCATCTGCTTTCATTTCATGGAGGTAGGTCTACTTTGTTGGCAACATACGGAGCATCTCCCATTACATAATTCTTTTTAGGGGGTTCTAGCCTTCTCCCTCCTAATAAAACCCATTTTCCCTTTTTCTGGCTGTTGTTGTTGTTGTTGTGCAGAGCTCTAACAGGGGAAACTGGACACCTGAAACCAGCATGGGGTGGAAAAGACACAAGACACTGGCTGCTGCACAATATTGTGCACTCTCTCTCTCTCTCTCCCAGTGCAAAACACAGCAGAGATCTGGACTCCTGTAAGCCAGGAACCCAGCACTGGATCCAGTCAAGGCAACGGTCAGGAGGCATCAAAGCTGCAGAGGAAAAAATCGGTGCACTGTTTAGCATTAAGGAATCCTTCTCACTCTGTGTATGTGTTTGTGTGTGTGTGTGTGTGTGCAGAAATGAGCACAGGAACACCATTTATCAGATTTATGACAGTTTATGAGGCTTACCTGTCCCAAAGCTTGACACTTCTACAGGAGGTGGTGCAGCAGCCAGCAGACAGCAGAGCTGTGTATGAAAAAATAAGTCAACAACAGTACAATACTGATAAAGCAACAGTACATAGCAATAGTAGTTGCAGTGGCAATAGTAAAATGCATAAAATAGTTAGCCAGGAGTACAGAATATTGCTAGATTAACAAATTAACATAAGAGGGATCTTCCATTTTACATACAATTGTATGTATTCACTACGTAGATAAATGGCTTTCTGGTTAAAGCATATGTATACTGTATGTATGTAAGACACACTTAGTGCTGGCTGATATAAATGGGCTAGCAAGGATAAGCATAAAAATAAGGCATAATATTTAGCCATCTATTTTATATTATTGCTACATTACAAATTGCTTAAAGTGGACTTTTCTTTTTACTTTTGTAGAACCAAGAACAAGAGTAACAAGTATAACATGACAGGGATGCCTAGAAATCTAATCCTTCTAGTTCAAGATTCAAGATTCAAAGAACTTTATTAATCCCAGCGGGAAATTCCTAGTTACTACATTATATGCTAGAAATACTCTTAAAATATGCTTTTAACAGGGAGAAAGCTATTAAAGAACATGTATTTCAGACATATGACCTTGCTGTCACCATGACAGTGTTTAGGTTGATTTCAAAATCTAATCAGATCATCTTCTCATTACAATGGTCCATAAAAAAATCCTAAAAATATAGCACAGCGTGTTTACCATGCTTGTAATTCATTTTTTTTAAATGGAAATAAAGTGTTTATATATATATATATACATATATGTGTGTGTGTAATAGTTGTATGCCTATAACTATCTATAACAGCTTATAATAGTAACAAGTTACTGGTAAGTAGTAGAATTTCTAGCACTCCAGCAACCAGCTATTACTGCCTACACTATAACCCTTATATCCTTTTGCACTTGCTGAGATTTACTTAGCAGCTGAGGTCTGTGCACTGTAGAGTTTAACCCTGAATGCACGCAGTGGAATATCACCAAACATGTTACTAATCTTATTAAGCTTTTCCTAACTTTGTCTGACTATTTTCTCTCCTTCTTTCCCTCTTTCTTCCCATACCAGCTTTATCCCTGCAGAGCTTCAAAGCTACAGAGGGTCCAAAAGTACTTCTTTTCTGCATTCATTAATAATTAATGACAACAATTATCTTTAGAAATTAGATTATTGACAAGAACCTAAATGGAAAGTAGAATCTTTGAACTAATTTAGTATTAGGTACTCAAGAAGGGATGGACTCCACAAGTTTTTGTAAAAGCTTATGATCCACTTTAGATCAAATGCATCAGAATGTTGTCACCTGCTTTAGTAGAACAGATTGGACATGAGGAAAATCTGACCTTTTATACAAAGGGGTTAACATGATCTATATATCACTTTCAAAAGTCACTTTCAATGTGGTCTCAGACTTTTGGATCCCACTATATACACATCACACTGCTTTGTATACACACGCCCAGGTGCACACACACACACACACAAACACATGATCTTCAGGTGTGACCCAGAGTGTATCATGATGAAAAGTACCTCCTGTTTACTTCAAGTGACACTTCTGCTCACTGATGACAAGATTATGTCTCTGTTATTACACTCCCCTCTCTCTCTGTTCTCCACACACACACAAACACACACATGCTGTTCAACCTACAAATTACATTCAAAATATGTTCTTCCTAATCACAATTTAGTATCCTGACTAAGAGTCAATTCTAAGAAAAAAAAACCCAAGATTTTATTCTGAATACGACTTATCAATGATTCATGAGCATCTCAAGAAGAAACCACCTCTTTTTGAACACCCACACATCACACACTGTCAGCATTGTCATAATCCTCTTCCTCATCCAGACCTGTTAGAATTAAATAGAGTGCTGTACTTTTAGCATTGATGCAGTCAAAGCATGCACCCACAAACAGCAATGAGTTTGCATAAAAGTACTTTTTTTTCTTTGCGCAGTCATATATTTTCTTTAAGCCTCCGCAAAGCTATGGCGGAAATGGCCTTTCATATTCCCACTGGTCCTTTCACTGTGTCTGTGTCTGATGTAAAGCCAAGCAGGGAGACAATATGTGCAGTATCTGTCTTTATTAAGGCTTATATAGCAGGGTTTCTCAACACCAGTCGTGAAGTTCCTCTGCCCCACAGCTTCAAGGTTTCCTAACTCCCACTACACCTGATTCAGCTCATCAACTAAATATTATTAAGTCCTTCATAAAATAGGGCAAGTGTGTTGGGAGCAGGGATATCTTGAAATTGTTCAGGGCAGCAGGACCCGAGAAAACTACAATTTTTAATCTACAATTTCTAATTACACACAAAAACAATTCTGCAATGACGTGTCCCTGAAGAATGCATGGGTTAAAGGCAAAAAACTATGAACAACCAGTTTCTGTGAGCCCATGCTCTTAGTTTATGGCAAATGTTAACTAAATGCCTTATATTTTTCTCACATTTTTTCTCATTTTTATTTTACAAATTAAAAAAAATAAATACCCTTGACTAAGATAAAGTATTTCCCTCATGATCATGATGATGTCTTTCTACCTTAAACTCCCAGGACCTTTGGCTCCTTTGGAAAGTACAAAGTACTCTCATACTTACATAACTTCATGCTTTTCCTATTAGTTCTTCAATAATTTACAGCAAGCAGTTACTGATTAATATGTTTTAATGTGAATAACTCAATAATATTCGGGGACTATCAGGGGTTAATGAAATACTACACCATTACTCCTCCACTCCAGCAGAGGTCATAGTACCTAAAGTTCTAAGTTCTTCTCCCAAGGTCAGAGTGAAAATAGACCAAAAGATGCGAAGGTCACTAATTCATTGCAAAACTCTTGCCAAACACTCTGGTGTCTTAGTGACCCTTTACACTACGCACTACCTCTGCCTATTTTATTACTTTGCATTTACATTTACAGCATTTGGCAGACGTTCTTATCCAGAGTGCTGTACAAATGTGCTCTGATATCTATCAATGAATACATCAATACTAGTTCACTAGGTCACAGACTAAGGATACCGAGTCTAAAACTCTCTTGGGTGTTAATTTTCTCATACAAACAAGTAAAAACCTGTGCTAAAGTTTCTCATTAAAATGTGAATTGTTTTTTTTTTTCATTTTTCTTTTTTAAACTATAGATGTGCTAGTTGAAGTATTTCAGGAAGAAGTATGTCTTCACCCGTCATTTGAAGACAGTCAGGGACTCAGCTGTCCTGACATTGATGGGAAGTTCATGCCACCACCTAGGTGCCAGAAGAGAGTAGAGTTTTGATGCATACCTACCTTATACACTTTTTTATTGTCCTCTGGCTGGATTGGACTCGTGCTCTGACTACTGACATTACACTGGTTTGAAATTTCATCATACATACACAAACTGAGTCTTTGTTACACAAAGTGTCAATCCTCGACTCAGAGAAGTTCTAATAGCAGAGTATCTCTGATGTGAGTGATACTCAGAGATCAGATATCCTTTAGAATCAGAAAGAGAATGAGTTTCAGTAAAAAAATAAATAAATAAATCATGCAGTTATTCAAATAATTTTCTGTATATTAAAATTACAAAATACAAACTATACAAGATAAATCTAAACTAAAAATGACAAAGATGTATTTTTTAAAATAAGTATTTTCAACGTATCAGATGTATTGCCCATCCCTGCTGAAGAACATCCCTTTAAAGTGATAATCCAGCAGTATAATATGAGAGGTAACAGAGGTCGAGTTAAGCGTGTGAAGATAAATAATGGTGTTCAGACATTAGGCCTGCCTGCAGTAGGTGTTACATATGTTGTTAGCTCTAATGAAACACCCCTGATCTCACACTGAGTGTGCCTTATTCTGAACTTATTCTGAAGTTTCTCAGAAAACTTCACACTCACCCACATGCACACCAGGGCACTGACATATGTAGCAGCAAGTTCTGTCAGATTTTGAGCAGAAGAGCAATAGATTATTCCGTAGCATGAGATAGAACAAGCCTGTTTTGCCAGATGGAAACTGAACACTTGTAGTCTTTAATCAACTGTGAGTGTGTGTGTGTGTGTGTGTGTGAGTGTGTGTGTGCGAGCTGAGCATATTACAGTGTTACACTCCAAATATTACCATTTTTTATTCTTCTTTGCTCTTTCTGTAATGAGAAGGCTCTTTCGTTTCCTCCACTGTCTCTGCTACTATAATCTGTCCTGTTCTCTCCAGGTTCTCCAGATGTCTCCTGTTCTCATCAGAGACAGTAGAGGGCTTCCCTGCTGACCTTCACAAGGGCATCCACTGGATTACTCAAACAAACATATAAGCTCTTCTAGCTGTGCGAAACTCTATCTTGGGCCTTCCCACAGGGAGAAGTGAATGAAAAAGCATGACTATTCTTGTGGGAGGGCAAGTAACTAAGCAGAAACACAAAACAATGTTACTTCTACCCATGGATTCCTGTGAGTCAGATATTTCTTTCTTCAAGAAAGCCATGCTATCAGCTAACACATGCCTATTATTTCAGCAAAATGTTAGTCAGCAAGGCTAAACATCTGAATTTGGAACTGGTAAATTGCCCCACTGGCTTCGGTTCTGTTAAAATCAGAAAAATATCATGATAATGATATGCTAATGCCAGCTAATGTTAGATAAATACTACAAGTGCCACATTTATCTAGTAATTGATTAGGAAATGAATGAAGGATTTTAAGTCAGAATAACAAAGTGTTCCCATACTAACCAAACAAGATATGACCAGGGTTTATAAACAGGCATAAAGGCAAGGAAGAGAAAAGGGCCAAAAGGTGTAGAATACATGTGTGTAAAGTCTGTTTAACTTAGATAAATTCTCTGAATAGTTATTAAGCTTGAAGTGTAAATAATAATAAAAGGGAGCAAAGAAAAGAAATAAGGTAGATCCTCTCTCAGTGACAACACAATATATCAAGTACATCAAAGAGCAAACACACATACATGAGACTGATAATCAAAAGCATATCACACATCATTATGTAACACGGAAAGGTCTGCTCTGAAGAGATCACAGGGCTTTTTGGGGGCAAAGAACAAACAAAGGAAGGACACATCTGTTATCCCACACGTGCTTCTGTACGCCTCTGGCTGACATTGAAAGCTTTTATGAGAAATCATTACACCCTATGGTATAGCTCCAAACATGATATGTTTCCTCGATTTTTTTCTTGTTAACAAGCACTCCAACAGTCAAGGATGCAACAACAGGTTAAATGTGTGCGTGTATAGTAATGTATTAAATATCTTCAGCAAAATAACAGGAGACATTTGGCTTCAAAGTGAAAATGCTAATGGGGGAGGAGAAGCATCTGTTGGCCTACTTTACAGGCCAACACTGGAAGAAATGCCCGATCGGTCTCTGTAGAGTGCTTAACACCCTGTCTATGGAGGAGAAGACTGAAAACCTTAAACCCATAACCTGTCTGTACCACTGTCCTCTCTGCCTCCTCTAGCTATCCCACAATGCCTCACTTAATGAGTTTCCTTCCACATATCTAGAAACTTTCTTCAAGCAATAAAAGTGAAAGAGTATCTATTTATTTCTCTTTAATATTGCAACATCATGGGTTTTTTTTTCTTTCTGTGTGAGATATTTCTGGGGAACTCACAGTGCAAAAATAAGTCAGTGCAATTAAGGGATTTAAAATGCCAAATCAAAAATAGTATGATCAAACAGCAAGCATTTTCTGTAAACTCTTAATGATTTGTAGCTCATGGTTGAGTCTCTGCTAAGACGCTTTCTCAAAAAGAGCTTTATCTGTCAAAACGGAGTAGTTCGGTGATATATTTTCACCTGAAATTGCCCAGGATCTGTAATAACAGAGAGGGATGGGAGATGTTTTGCTGTGGAAGGAGTGTTATTACTCTCAGCTAGTCCTAAAACAGGATCAAGAAACACAGACATTCACCGTTAGAGGGAAGACTTGCAGCCTGACTGACCCAGCTTCCAGAACTAGCACCTGCAGTCTTTTTCTACTCCATCAATGGAACATCTGATCAAAGCCTGTGTTTTTCAACCAGGCAGTCGACCACATTTCAAAGCATGACAAGATGAGACTTCATGTGCAAAGCAAACATTCCTAAAGCAAACACACGGGCAGCCTTGAACCACATAAGCAATGGGACGTACAATAAAAGTCATTTGCTGTTACTGCTCGGATGACATGGCTACTCCAACTGAAGTGGATGCCACTTTACAACAGATGCTGAGGGCTTTTGTGAGGGGAAAATTGACTCTTGAGGACTCTCAGCTGATCTAACCTGCTGAGAAAAGCTGGGTTACAAATGTGTTCATCAATATGGAATGGTACTACACTCTGCAGATAAATGTGAAGTGTAAGTGTGAAGTGTGTGTGTGTGTGGTAGTAGGTAGTAGTAATGAGGCGGTAGAGAAGAGGCGCATACAATGTACAGTGAAAGATCATCAAAAATAAAGGACATATACATTTATGTTATACAACATATGCTTACAGGAGACACTAATACCATGCGTTTCTGCTTTTTCAGCTAAAGTAGTGGTCAGACCAAACCGGAAAAAAATTAATTCCACCTTTCTCTTCATGTCCAATTTATGTAGGTGAACTTTTTGCTTGCTACTGAATATCTGGTATTTATTTATTTATTTATTTATTTATTTATATAGTTAGTTAGTTAGTTAGTTAAAATTGGGAAAACCCTTCAGAATGATTTAGAATGTTGAAATATTTAAAACAAACTAATTCACAGATGTGCAAATCTCAAAAAAAAAAGCAGGTAAGGAAAAATAGCTAGTAGTAGCTTCCAGTATCTAGTACAATTAGCTCAGCACAAGTAAAGTATATTTGGTAAATGTAAACTATTTGTAACATATAATACTTGTGATTATTTCATTGAAAATCCATGTAGACTTTCTGTAGACTGCAAAAATCATCAGTTTATCTAATACTGTTACTGTATTTATACCGTAATTTACACACTGTTACTGTGTTGTCAGTAATACTGTTAAGATGGAGCTCTTCCATCTGCCTACTAGGAATTTACTGTGTTGTGTTGGCACCACTACTTATAACTTATTAATATCTTCCTACCTTTACTACGTACACACAGCTCTAACAAGCCTATAAAAACCAAGACGCATTGCAGATAAAGCCACACAGACTGGAGAAGAAACTCTAAGCACTGGGACAGTGAAGGATATAATATAGACTTTCACAGTCAATCGATCTGATTGCTTCTTAGAGAGATGTTTGTGTTCCTATAACCACCTTAACTACACTGTAATTGCTGCATATTTCTGATGCTTTGAATCATTTATGAACATAAAGTGAAAGCGGATCATTTGGGAGACTGCTGTATTTGAAATTCAGTCTGCGTAGTCAAAGTCATGCACACAGACGATGATATAGGATAAACTGTTTATGCTGATGGGAATTCATAAAGAAATGCAGATAGTCTCCTGTGTACTTCGTCCTGCCACAGTGACAACTGCTCTCTCTTGTGCTTGTTCCCTCTGTCCAACGCAGCTTTCATCTGCATACAAATTTCATTTATTTTAATTGCCTTGGCAATAACCTGGCTCTGCTCCTCAATTTCCTTCAGCCAAATGCCTCCTTCCTCAGCAAAGAATGTGGAGGATGGAGGTGCTGACTCGTCCTTCCAGCTGAGCTATGCACTGTGCCTCAGGTCCTCTGGGCCTCTGGGCTGATTTTGCAAAGGTTCCTATACACCACACCTGAGTTTAATAAGAATGGTTGTTGTTTTCTGTGCATCCATGGATGTGGCCTATTTGTATTCTATTTAGGGATCTAATTATATACAAGATTCAGAAACAATTAAAGGTCTCACAGTGATATATATATATATATATATATATATATATATATATATATATATATATATATATATATATATATATATAAACATACACACAGAAGTGTGAGTCCAATACTGCAGTTTTGTTGAGAGTAGAGAGTTGTGTGTGGGTGAGTTTGAGCTGAAACAGAGCAATTGAAAAACCTTCAGCTTGCACATACTGTATATTGCAGATATTCAGTGTGTGCATCACAATTTTATGCACCAAAAGAAATCTGCACATTGCTTATTAAAATATGTCCAAAATACAGCAGCATATTTGTCATTCTCATAGCCTTACTTTAATTAACATTAGCATTAATCTTAAACAGGTAATTTTGCTTATCTTAAATCTTATGTCCTTGGTATCCTGGTCTCTATTTTTCTGCACATTGTTTTCCATTCTCTGAAGTCACCTTAGCTAATGTGAGATAGCAGTGAAGTCTTTTACAGTATTACAGATGCACAGGTTACTTTTTAATGGCTTTAGAGTGAAGCTCAAGTGACAAATAGCAATCATTAGGCTTTCATTTCTTTCCTTATGCACATAAAGCATATGGGACAGTCATAAGTTATAGCTGTATGTGACTGTGGTACATACCTAGAGGCTATGTGATGTTCAGTTCCTTCTTCAGCATGTACATGTATCACTCTCCACATGCATACTGAGGCAAAAGCAGCACACAGAGCTAAGACATCAATAGCCTTCTGTATTTTCTGCCTATGACTCAAAATGTGTGCCTTGATACCAAGGGCAAATCAAGAGCAAAAATACAGCACTTTTTGAGGCAAACAGCACCAGTCCAATTACTCTAAATCTGTCTGGGATCCATTTATCAAAGGAAAGCAACAATATATTCACCTAAACACAATAATCCACAATTACACAAAAAAACAATAGGTGTGCATGCCTAAAAGCCTTGCATTACCATTTCCAGCTAAATTGTGCTAGTTTAGCTTAGCTAATGTTAGCCTTAGCCTCCGTACATAGTGTGTCTGACTTGCACTCTTTTCTGCTCACAATCTGATGAGCTATCCACACTTGTATATGAAGGTATAAAACGCAATTACACTGGGCATTTTCAAGTAAGCTATTAAGGAAACTGTCTGTACTCTTTAGCCATAGCTATTTAGCTGTAGTGGCTAGTAAAATTTACAAACAAGCTAACTAATGTACATGTAAGCTAATAAGATTTACAAGGAACAACATTTTTATGTCTTATTACTGTACGATGACACCTGACCATCACACCCATAAGTGGTTCTTTCCCAAATGGTTGCCATAAAGTTGGAAGCACACAATTGTCTTGAATGTCTTTGCATGCTATAGCATTACAATTTCTCTTCAGTGGAAATAAATATGTTCCAATATGATAATGCCCCTGTGCTCAAAGTGTGTTCTGCCAAGGTTAGAATGGAAGAACTCTGTGTCCTGCGCAGAACCATGACTTCAAACCCCTGAACACCTTTGGGATGAACTGGAAAACTGACTGCTCCCTACACCTCCACACTCCACTCCACACTCCACACTCAACATCAGCCTCACTAATACTCTTGTGGCTAAATGAGAACAAATCCCCACAGCCATGTTCCAAAATCTAGTGGAAAACCTTCCCAGAAAAGTGGAGGTTATTACAGCAGCAAAAGGGGAATAAATATGCATGTTATTGGTCAGGTGTTTACAAACCTTAGACTGAGGCCATAGACTTTATGCCATTAGGCATTGCAGATTAGTCAGGTTTACAATATGTGACTTTTTAACACACACACACACATCTAATAACACAGCCACAATCAGAGGTCTGGCCCACAATCCCACCTAAGAGTTATGGAGAATATCACAACCAGAGATTAAAGTCATCAATCTCAACAACATCCCTACAAGACAGGAAAAATAATCCCATTGGGTACAACTACAACTGCACACATATAGAATAGTAATGCACACAGTGTCCATGGTACAGCAGAAAACACTAACGGATGACTGATTACTCATCAGTGTACTATCCAGCATATGTATTGCTGCTTTAAATTGACATGGGTATGGCCCACCGGAATATACAGAATGCCATATTTATGCTTCTCATGCAGACTGCATTACTCCACTGGACAAGCCTCATGATCTTGGTATCCTTGTCAGACACAATGGGTTTCTTAGCACAAGCTGTTTCACTCATTTATCTGTCCACCCATGCATATACTTTCCGTATATGAGTTTCTTTCGCTTAAGTAATTACTTGACTTTCTACGTTCTGTCCTGCTGGTTTTCTGAGGTAAGTGAGGGCAATGTCTGAAATGTCTCACTGCTAGTGATTTTGAGTGGGTGAATAAGCTTTTGCAGCAGTAAAAGAGCAGAGTTTGCTGGAAGTCTAGCCTTTTTTTCACATGGATGCAATACCATCTCCCACACACAGGTAATGAAAGCTACCTAATAATCTGCCCTGTGTATAGGATGATTTTTTTTTATGTGGGTGAGACAATAAAAGTGTACATATATGTATGTATAGTGCCTGTTCATGTAGAATAAATGGCCTTAATAGGTGAAAATATTAAAGAATGTGTGTTCAAATAATAAGGAACGCAAGCGGACATCAGCCACATTTTCGTACTTTTATGCTAACATGGTACATGATTTAATGAAGCTCCTAGCGTAGGAGGATGTAAGAACAGATTAAGTAAGAGACCAGCAGCTGATTTGACCAAGGTCCTTCTTGCTCCACTGCACTGATTGCTCCACAATCCACGCCCACACCCAGCAGGTACTCAGGGGTTCTGGGTATAGATCTGACCAACAACTCCTCTCTCTCCCTTGCTCAAACATCAGCCCTGCCTGTGATCCTCTCAATAAGTACTCCCATAAAAGCTCCATGGTTTCGGCATGGCAACATTCCGGCTGTATGTAAAACACAGGACGCCCTGACACACTGGGATATCTTCCAGGGAAAGTGCAAGACATGCTCTATAAGTGGTAATCAAAACAGATGATGTGGATTATTTAATTAGACCATTAGGCAACAAGGAAAAGACTCGAGTTGACCGATATACTCAGTTAAACAAAATAACATACATAAGCATAATAAAACAGCCCAAGTCAGTTGCAGACACTGACTTCAGTACACTACACAATTACCTGATAATTGTAGAGAAGATACATTTATGTAAATAATTTAGAATCTCTACTTCAACTATCTTTATTTCATAAGGGAAAGGTGCTTTCTGTCTTTACATGAAAATATACTATACATTATTGCCTGGACATTATCTGTCATATTTGTAAAACTGTGTAAACCTGTCCTAAGCACATACATGTATATGAAAGATAAGAAGACTGGGACTCATGGCATCTTGAAGGCATGATGGTACAGTTAAGTGTAGTGTCATAAAAATTAAACCCATAGTATCACAATAACTGTTTCTTATGATGAAGCAAGTAAGGCCTTGAATCAAATGCATACTCTTGAGCTAATGAATAATCAATGACCACTGAAGCATGCATCCATTCTTTATGAGTTTCTTTTATAAGGCTCATTCTCCACATTGCATGCAGACATTTTATTAATGTACTACATCCAGCATACATGCTGCAGACCTGGAAGCAGGCAACAGCGAACAACCCCAGAAATCTTTTTGAATTTCAATTAAATGATGAACAAGAGGAAACATCTTAAACTGTAAATATGAAAATACTTTCAAAATCAGCCAGTGGCCTAGGTCATAAAAGCTCGCGAAATTTAATTGAGCGCAAGAGAACAATTCTTCTGGTAACTGATCCATAACTGCTATACAATACAACCAGAAAGGATGGCATGATCTGAATTAAAGGGACAGACAACAACAAAGACCAGTCTGATTTAATCAGAAGTGAAAGGAAGAAATTTAATTAAATTCTGGTTAAACGTTAACATTCAGAGACAAATCCTACTTTATATTTCCTAGTGAAATGTACGGTCATGTCAGCAACTGCAAACGGGGCTTGCTATGTGTCACATTAGCAATGCAAATGCTACATTTCTACAGCATTATTTATTATTTACATCAAGCATTGTCAAGCCTTTTGACTGACAGAAAAAGACCCCAAGGAACATCTACCGAAGCCCATTTGAATCTAGTTCCGGTTTGTACTGTTATATTTAGCTGGAGTGTAGTCAAGGTCACAGTATTGTCCTCTATGTGCGAGAGAGAGATGCGGCTCAGTCTCTGGCTCTCCCTGGGGCTCAGAGAACAGTGTAAAGGAGATGGAGTGGAGAGATGATCTAGGCAGACCCAGCACTGACACTGATCAAGAGATTACAATGAGTAAACGCTAAAGTGATGTGTAAATAATGTGCACAAAATACCTATGATTGATTTGGAATATGAAAGATGATTTCAAAATCACTTATCAGTGGTGTATATTTTAGTGCAACTACAGTTCTAACTCAATCATAAACACTGGGCCAGACATTCCCAGAAAGCTGGAACAGCACTGAGTCTACATTAAGGCCTACAAACTGGGATCATGATAAATTCTGAATAAATAAATCATGATTGCCTGTTTTGTCTTGGTGTCATTCTTCTGCTGCATAATGCATATTGTATGAACTAAAGGTAAAATGAAGAGAAATTGGACATACTGTAATATGTGATGGTCTGATATCAACAGAGTTGAATAATTCCTATAACCACACTCTGGGTATCACTCTGCTACAGTACTGGAGTACTGGGTATCACTCTGCTACAGTACTGGAGTAATTCTACTACAGTACTACTAGCAAAATCAGCAGCAGACATGACAAATGATACTCTTCACAAATATACCTTTTGGTTTAAAATATAAAATATATATCAGTCAAAGAAGAAAAGGAAAAATGGACACCAATTTACCCAAAAGCACCTTTAACAGGAATATACAAATCAATGAAAGCTAGCTAGTGAGCTGGCCAATGTGCTATAAAGTGAGTGTGCCTTTTTCAGGATCTAGTTCCACATTTAATAACATTTAATCTAAATTAAGTTCTAGTATATGGAATTGTTGTATAAAAGTGTTATTTAATTAATAAATGCTCTTGTTATCATGTAGTTGTTGCTACCTACAGCGCTCTTCCTGGGGTGAATCATAGCACTGCTTTTTAATATAATCGCATTCTTGCTGGAGCAAAATTGCTAAATCGTTCTAATTTCAGCAAAATGTTAGTGATTCAAAACAAAGTCCATAAAAAAAAAAGAAATATCTTCTATCGCTTTTAGTTTAATGATCCATCTTGACTAGCCACGGACACATGGTAATTTACTGCTCACTCTCGTTTGAAACTCCATTAGACCATAAATAGGCACAAAATTGCTCTTGTAGATTACTATGTAAACTTTAGTGGAGCCAGTTCAGAAACTGTTTATGCGTGACTGACTGGCTTCACTGGGGAGCATCCTCTGGAAATGAACTTCTGGGAAAGCTCGAGATAAGAAGTAAGAGAGTTTTGGCTTGGGAAGGTGGCTGGGACCTACGAAAGTCACTCAGTGTATTTGAGGAATAGTTTAATAGGATCTGCAAATGTATTCAAAATTGGATAAGGAAGAAAGAATATCCAATTGATAGAAAGAAAACTAACAGCAATACAAATACAATTAAATGTTAACATTTTTCTTCACTTTGGCCTGAAACAGAGTCATTGTAGACAGAAAAAAAATGGAGATATATTCAGATGTTCTGTGTTAGGTTTTACAGATACAACATAAATCATAGCACTGTGTATTCACTACTGTATAACTGACCTTTGTATGCATAGCACCCCTAGTGACCACAGTTATTTTTCATTTAGCCCTTTTTTTGCTAGCCACACATGAAAGCAAATGGTATACATAAACGTCTTGGCTAAGGTAGCATACATCTGCACATGCTCAGATTAAACTCATCCCTGAGTTTCAGTTATGGCAGAAAAACATTGTTTTCAAATGTACCGCTACTAGTCTGGACAAGGTTTTAGAAACCAGTTGCCATATTAGTGAATGTTCAAATTTTAACATCTGTGTTCAGATCCAGTCAAAACCAAACTTCCATCATCATAGTGACAGCCCTCTCATTAGACATTAGATATATCTGTCACTGCAGAGCATCTGGGAATGCCTTCCAACTAAATGCAATCAGGTGTTAATTAACTGCTGTTATTTGTCTCTGAAATGCAACGTAAGGTAAACAGCACTGCTTCAGGAAGTGTCCCATGGCCTTGGCTAGCTCCACAAATCAGCACTTTCCCTGCTCAGAAAATCATTAGCAGCCTCCTGCTGGAGAGAATGCCTGCCACACACCAACAGAAGCAGCTGATATTTTTTCTTTGCACACATTCATTATCCCATTTACTATGAGACAATGGCAAATCAAGATAAAGGCAGAAGCTCTAGATCATTCAATGGCACCAGACAGGATGCTGCTTTATACCTTAATGTGATTTTGTCAGCAATGTGTAGTCACATTACCATGCATATGGTATAAAGTGGTATGAATTACATTTCAGTCATGTAGAACTACTAACTGTTCCGATGATGTTTCAAATGATTTATTGCACTTTTTGCATTCCACTGGTATCATGTTTTGCATTCTTCAACCCTATGTATGAGAGCATGAGAAAACATTTGTTTTCTATTCACTTACCGCTTTATTTTTCTGAAACAAACAGCTAATCAAAAACATAGATTAACATAGCAAAGTACACCTAAAATAGCCTGCCGCAATCTATACAACCATCCATTTTCTGCAGCCTCTCCCAGGGTATTCAGGGCACAAGTGAGGGACACCCTGGACCAAGTGCCAACCCATCACAGAGAACAATAGTACACAAATTTAGAGATGCCAATCAGCATACAAGACATGCTTTTGGACTGGGGGAGTGTACCCAGAGAAAATCCCAGAAGCACAGAGAAATTGAACCCCTAACCCCAGGGGTCTGAGGCAAACATGATTACCACTGTGCGACCTATGCCTGCAGCAATGGTTGGCCTTAATAATAATGATGAATGAAAGTGAGTGGATCTTGTTGTGTAATTCTTCTTTAGTGAGCTTGAATAGCTTGAATATTAAAATTTAATGTGAGATATGTGTGCCTTGCATTCAGTTTGAAAATATTCGTTATTAACTGTAGACATTCCCATAATGGGAGCGTGAGTCTCTTGAGATATGCCTGTAAGAGAATGGTATTGTATGAAAAGAGTGGAGGGATGACCCTGTTTCTTATCACTGCAATGGCTGAAGCACTATTTCTGCTACAGTCTTCAATTTGCCACGCCACTCACCTGGAAACATATGGCAAAAACAGTGGTGTCCACTCCTGGTCCTGCTGGGTTGTATTGTCCTCAGGTTTTTGTTGTGCCTCTGTACTTTATGGTGTATAATTGTTCCCTCAGTTGAGCTCCAGTGCATAAAAGGCTTCCAAGAAATATTAGCACAGGTAGCAGCTAAAGCCTGTTCAAATCATGGCCCTTGAGAACCATGACTGGACACCACCGACCTTTACCAGCCCTGCTCTACCTCCACAAGGCCCCCGTGTGAGCTGAGTGAGCAAAACTAAATGCAAAAACTAAATGCAGACCATTGCATAATGTATAAGATGACTTAACGCCTGGCTATAGGGCATTATATTTTGAAACTGATTCCCTCCATGGTGAGCATGTAGTGTACTGAAACGGGCCTCCATGTGTGGATGCTACAGCAGGCTCCAGTCAGACCCACCATTCATACCACTGTAGATGCTCCGGTGATGAGGGGACAGCTCCTCTGCTCCTGACCTCCTTTGTGCCACATCTCTCCCAGGGCTTCCTAATTTGCCATGATCTGGACTGCCACTGTACTGGTGCCTTAGCATCTCAGGGCTTCCTGCAATCACACGACCCTTCTGCAGATGTTCAGGAGTGCCTGACAGTATCTGTTTAGGCTCTGGACTACCACATAGACTCCCGATGCTTGTCCTGTGCTTCTGAAAGAGATCAGGGCTACCAGGAGGTTGAGAAGACACTGGCAAGTGCTTTGAAAACTGCTCTGGACTGCCTCTTTTCCCAAGCTTTTCAGGGCTGAGACCTCGCATGCCCTTGTGGTCAGGACTAGAGAATGAGCCACAGCGAGGACGGCACACTTGAGGAAAGGTATGGGCAGCATACTCCGGACTTGTGCTCCTTCTGCGGCTGAGGTGCTCTGGAACTGGCATCTCCTCCATTGCCCGGGGCTTGTGGACATGCTCAAGACTGCCTCCGGCTGGGCCAGCCAGCAGCTGCTGCTTGTGTGTCAGGTGATCAGGGCTGTCGGTGCTGCCTGCACTAGAAGTGCTGCTCCCATCCCCAACGTCCCTCAGCAGCCCTGGCCCGGGCACGCTGGCATGTGACAGACTACTCTGGCTGTCGATAGAGTTCCTGCAGCCTGCTGGACCTCCAGTGCTCAGTGAGACTCCTGTGCTTCCAGAGCCCTTTTCTTCATCCAGCATGAGACACAGCTCCCTCAGCTCTAGGTTTTCTTTCAGCACCTCCTCCTGCCTCTGCTCCAGCTCCTTCAGCTTTTGCAGGTATAGGGTCACCTCTTTACGCATAATGCTTGCACTGTAGCGGCCAAGGCGTTGCCACTCCCTTGACACTTTTTTCCCCTTCTGCCGGTCATCGTCCAAGAAGCAGCAAAGGTCACGCAACTCCTGGTTATCCTCTTGCAGTTTCTGATTCACCTCCTGCAATGAGAAGAAATAGAATGACTAATCATCTACATAAAGTAAAGGGCAATCCCTGTGTGATGCCAAAGCCATTCTGAGCGTCATAACTACACTGCAACAAACAGGAGGAGTGATGCATGCACTGAATACTGAACAGAGAAATTAATATTCTGCTGTTCTCCAGGCCTTTCTTCCTGTGTCCATAAACAGCACAGAGTAACATAAGCATTGTAATAAGTACAAAAGTAACCGCATGACTGACAGTGAGTTTAAAACCAAAGTCAGCATTAATACTACAAGGACAAGAAGATGAATTGCATGAATTCCTGCAGTGCTTGTGGCAGTAGTAGCTCAATGGCTAAGGGTACATTTATGACCAGAAATCCCAGAATTCAGAGTCAATGTTAGGTCACTGTTACATCCTTAAAATGCAAGTCACTTTGAATAAAAGTTATGCCAGAACCTTTCCAGCTGGTATAATCTGATCCCAAATACTGTTTAATTTTTATTTCTCTACAATAGGAACACTTCTCCACTCCTTTTTTCTTGCCACAGAGGTAAACGATGTAGGGTGGGTGGGGAGATATAGAGACTATACTGCAACATCCACAAACCAGCTCTGAAATGCATTGCCCCAGCACATAATGGCAGTGAAAGTACATTTGACCTCTAGGTTAGGCCAACATCCAAGATCGCTGTGGTCCCTGGCATAACCACTGAGCCGCTGCCTTTGAAACATCTATGTCCTGCATCTCTGGAATGCTAAGTAATCTGAGATCCAGGCATTGACTCATCTCTGCTCAGCACTGCATCTTTTGTGGTCCCAAAACTTCTTCACAGAAAATGAATAAGGATAGCATCTTATCCAACATATAAGTAAATACACCCATGAACGAAGTAGGATTAAATAATCAAATGGAATGTTTATAAGAAACCATTTTTATATAAATCCAAAGCCATATATGTTAATTTCATTTAGCATGTATTCATTTCACATTGTAATAGTTCATCAGAACACTGGAGGCGTTAACAGTGTTTTTTTCTGTGCATCTATGCCATCCCCATACTGCTTTTCAGCAAATATGAAAAAGTTTTTTTTTTTGTTAATTATACGTGGTACTTTGCGACACGGCAGAACTGTGAAGCATAATACTGTATACATCCCAGTCACAGCGTTTTACCTTCAGTCCTCGGATCTCATTCAGGTGCTGCTGGAGCCTGCGGTTCACCTCTCGGATCAGGTTTCCGTGTTCCACTATGGCGCTCATCTTTTCGGCCTCGGCTTTGCGCAGCCGCCGCACCAGCTCATCTTTACTCCACTTCAGGAGATCCTGGTCCGTGACTTTGGATAAATCCTCGGTACAGCTTTCCGAGCTTTTGGCTGCACCTGACTGCAGCTGGGCTTGGGCCGGCTTCTCCATCACCTTCACCAAACTCAGTGGCGCACCGAAAGCGCCCCGCTACCGCCGAACTGTGGATTCAAGACGCAAGCCGCCCAGTGCAGACGCTCTGCAGAAATTTGCTTGGATCCGAATCAGGAGACTCTCATAGTGAGACTGCCAGCGCTGAGCATGCGGTCCGTTTAAACCTGCAGCTGCAACCTGAGAGTGCCGGGAAGAGCTCGTCCTCCTTCTGCTCCTCCTCAACCTGGCTAAAGCCCGTCTCTAAGGAAGAGATCGCGGTCCTTTCCTCTTGTTTCTCCGGTCATGTCTCCATCTCAAGGCTGAGCATGAGAGTTAAATCCGCCATGGAGGACCGATACTGACCACTACAGCATCACACATCCGTAGCGCAGGCCAGCAAACCGGTGCAAAAGCCCAGGCTCTCTCTCTCTCTCTCTCTCTCTCTCACACACACACACACACACACACACGTAGAAGTCTTACACGCCCACTTCACCCTAATAGAGATGGTCAGGACTTTTTGGACTTTTTGTTGTCGAGCTCCATCTGCTGTTTGCATTGCGCAAAAAAAGTTTTTTTTTTTCAATAACGCAAATATCCAAAGGGTGATCATATAAATATAACAGTGTAAACTTAAAAATTGCCATATAAATTAAACAAGCAAACAAGACGGAAGCACATAAAATAAATGAGACATTTTAGACAAAAACACAAAACTCTATGTTCATGAAATCTAATGTTTGATTAGCATTCCATGTAAATAAAAATATAAAAAAGAAGCACATTTATTTAGCACCTTACATGAATCTATCTCCCTCTCTCAGTATCGCAGAAATCAGTATAGAATTGACCTACTATCTGTTCATAAATATTAATGTAAAAACTTTTCAAAACACTTTACGCATTAAGATGCCGTTAAACATTATGTACTGTTAAACAAAATGTAGGATTAAGAGTGATTTAAACCTGAATAGCTTCCAATCCTGAATTATTATTGTCAGGATCGACATGATCTAAATCAATAAAGGGCTCTTTTATATTTATTTAAAAAATAAACTCTCAAAAAACCCCACTGCCCTGTCCATGTCGGTGTTTATCCACATTTCCATGTCCATGTCAGTGCTTATCCACCTCTCTCTCTCTCTCTCTCTCTCTCTCTCTCTCTCTCCACCTATCAGTCTTTCTCTCTCTTCCTGTAGTACTTTTAATATAATTAAAATACAAATAAAATAATCATTTTCCAAAAAAACATTCTTACTTCACTGTGATCCATCAGTAAGGCCAGATATACTTTACTAAAGGTTCGAGTGTGATTTTTTTCAGTGCAAAAGTAAATAGTAGGGAGTTCCTGGATGTTATTTACAGAAGTGCCTTTATAGGATTCAGTGCTTGAGTAAGTGATGTGGTTTGGGACGCAGTTTGTCTCCTCCTTCTTTTCACTCGTCATTATTTCTTCGCTCTTAGAGAGCAGGTGGGTTTGTTAGTAGTCGCGTTTTAGACCAAAGGTGAGTACGTCTACATATTAACTTATTTTTTATGTATGTTTTAAGTAATCGTTGTGAATTGTTTAACGCATAATAATAATAATAATAATAATAATAATAATAATAATAATAATAATAATAATGAATCTGTAGTCTGTCTTAATAAAGCTGTTATAATGTGCGTTGAAGCAGGCACCAAAACAGCCAAGTGGTTAATAAACTGCATGAAGTTTGAGGAAGTGTGTGTAATGCAGCTTTCATAGCCTCTCTGTTTTCTTAGACGGAAGCATTCATTCAAGACATAGCATTCAAGGCTGATCGTCTGGCTATTTTGGAGAATGGAGATCATGATGAATTTACGGTTTTGCCTTTTGCTTATGGCTTCTGTCTCTCTCGGAGGATGTTCGGAAGCACCTTCGTTTTGTCTTGGTTATGACTGTCCAGTTTACACTGTTGTGAATACATATGAGGTAGGATCTACCACTGATGATGATGTTTTCCACTGTTTCACTGTTTGTAAACAATAGTTAGTACTATAAAATCTATAAGCATCTATTTACTCTTGTGATTAGAGTTTTGAGGAGCGTCTTTATGAGCCCAGCCAGTGGATCACTACAGACATTGCAAGCACCAGAGCCAGTGACGTCCAAAAAGGCTTCTGGAAACTATATTACTTTATGCAAGGGAAAAATAAGGATGGTACGCAAAATTGTGAAAGATAAACATAAGAGAAGTTTGTGACAAAGTACAGCTTGCAATGTTGTTGTTTTGTTTTCTAGGAAAAAAAATCACAAGCCGGCCAGTAGTGGTGTCAGTAAATGATGCTTCTGAGAATGGGGTGTCAATCTCCTTCTTCATCAGCGCTGGCATTGTCCTCCCTGAACCTAATGATGAGACCATCAAGAAAAAAGACCTGCCTGCTTCAAGGGTGTATGTTAGGTAAGACTAATTATATATACTTAAACTTAAATGTATACTTGTTTCTGGTGTGTTTCGAAACAACCTGTTTACAGCAGTGATTCCAGCAGCAATAGGATTAGCATGTTTGGGTGGAGGTTACAGATTACAGATAAGGTTTAGTCCATGTGTGAATTCCACAGAGAAAGCTATAGTTTTCTTTATTGTGTTTCATGAAGTAACCTAAAACTGAGGACATATAGCTATACTGGAACATTATTCCAAGGCAAAGTAATCTTTATTTCTCCTAAAATAAAAATATAACATTTGAAGGCTTCATACACTAAAACACAAATCTTTCTAAAGGTTCTTTTATGTATCAGACCTCTGCATTTGCACATTTGTCATTTGTTATATACCACAATTTCATACTAACATCCTGCAGACCACTTTTCAGGCTAGACATTTTATTGAACCCATTATCATAATAAAAGTCTGTTTTCTCTAACCGTATACAAATAATCGTTTCAGTCACTCAGTCTTTTGCTGCCGCACTGTTGCCTTACAATCCACAGGGTATTTGGGGGAATTGCAACTGAGGACGATGCCATTGAGAATGTGCAGAAGTTGAAGAAGGACCTGCAGGTTGCAGGGAAACCTTTTGATGACACAAGGTTTGAGGCAGCTGGATATGATGCTCTGTGGAAGCTAGTGAACAGACACAATGAAGTATGGGTCTATGCTGCCTAGTGCTAGCTACAGATCACTGAGTAACAGCTACGAATGGCAGATATATGAATCCTGTCATTGTTATAACTGAACACTCTCTTACTAAATATGTGTATTTTTCCTATCTGTAATCTTTAATTTAATTAAAACATTAGCCATTAATTAATTGAATTAAAAGCATTTAGGCAAAGAGTGTATAAGTAAATTAAATAGTTAATGAAGTAGGTTTTTTTGGGTTTTTTTTTTGCTGCCTTATAATTGTTTCCTTAAAATTAAAATTTAAACAAATGTGTTTGCGTTCTTTTTTCTTTTTTTCTTTTTTCAAAAAAATAGGAAACAGTAACATACATAATGAGCAAAGTGTTGCTTCACTACTAATTTTATTTTATTCATTATTTATATAAATGTTGTATTAGTGAGCGGTATACACAATTAACCATTTCACTTCACATCAGTCAAAAAATCAAAATGTTATTTATTCAGTTTACGCTCCAGAATTCTCCTTATATCCTCTACTGACTGAAACTCGATTTCTCATGAGATGCTAATTCCTCAGTCAGGATTAATTAGTGCCAAGTGCTTCTGCATGGGACCTGCAGATCTTGTAGGACCTGTTCAGCATGATAGTCAAAAGTATGTTCTTACAGAAAAACAGTCATGAAAAGTTTTAAGCTTGTTATGATGGAAACCCTTTTAAAACCTTTTTTTATTGTTATTTGTGAAGAAATATTTTGATACCCTGAAGGGAAAAATCTTGAGGTGAATTTGCAGTTGTATTTAAATAATAATATAGCTATACTAGCTATGCTGCCTTTTTATTTTTAGTAATGTACTGCGTTTAAATAAGATTTTGATGGTATCCTATCAAGTGTAATCTCAGTCAAAAATAAGGATTATATAAAGAATTGTTGATATAGATAAATATTACTGCAGTAAAGACCACAATATTTTATATGCAAACAATCTTGTTTTTATGTACATAATTTAACAAATGGAATATAACAATTATATTATTGCATTTTACAGGGTATATAAATCTAGTAACCAACGAAAATATCCTGCAGGAGCAATTAAGTTTTTCTTAAAAAAATACCTTGTGCAAAGTGAAAGCATTTGAGAATGACAGGTATGAAGATCATGAAGACAGATCAGTCTACATCAAGTCTAACCTGAAATGCAGTTTTTAAACTGAATTGCCCTTTGCATATCATCAAAAGTGTGAAAAACTCCTCGGTGAGCTTCATAAGACTTCCATACAACAATATCACGAAGAATCAGTGTTAGAAGCGATGGAATCTACACTGACCACTGAGATAAGAATGTTAACACTGGTTTAAAAATCCTATCAGCTTGTCATTTCAAGTGTAGAACTAGCTGAAGCTGAGTGAACAGCGCTATGCTTATGAATAATCGCGTTTCTCTCTATGTTCATATGTATAGTCCTTGCTGAGTGGGAAAATGGGTCAGGCCACTAGAGACTTTGTGTCACCGTGACTGATCTGCAGTCAGCTTAATTAGTCCTCGCTCCTCTCCTTCTGGCAGAGCAGGGAATGTGATGAGCCTGCACTTTGCCACTACTGCAGCTCTACAGCTCCTCTTTTCGCACTTAGAACTGCAAAATGGGACACTGGCTCATCTGGATAGAACATTCTAGGGCCATCTACCACCTACCTTTATTTATCTATTCATTTATTCTGTACATGAGCACTTTTACAGAGCAGGTGGGGCTATTTTAAACTGGAGGAGATGTAAGGAAAGCAGATTTTTGTTGGTTCCCACAGAAGAAATGATACTGTACCGAACCTTTCTTGTCACTGTAGTGGCACTCTCAAATGTTTACATTTTATTATGTGTCTTCCACCTAGAAAGTAAGTATAGTGTACCTTTATAATGTACATAAATGGTAGATAACTGGATATGAAGGCTCACTGTTTTCCCTCATCATTTAGATTAATGCTTAAAAAGTACCGTACATGTTTTAAAATGATCAGAGCTTTTGGTCATTAAAAAAACTTTAATTTCATGTATTACTTACTCATGTTTAATTTCTTTTTATTTATTAATGATTAATTTGTAAGTAAACACACACACACACACACACACACACACACTATTAAGTACTATATGTTCCAGTGCACTAGATGGCGGTGTTGCCTTTCTGTGTTCTTCTAAAGTAGCTCATGAAACTATTGCTGCCTAAAGGTGTTTTGAAGTTCATTTCATTTAGAATTTCAAGGTAACTGCTGTTATTGTGTCTAATTTAGAGGGCAATGTCAACTATTACATGCAAGATTTAGGTAAAGTGTTTTAAACATTGAGCAGGATTATAGTATTCATTGACTCGGACAGATCTCTCGAGTGCACACTGTATTTGGTTACCCAGGCATGTGGGCAGCAGCTCACTTCACTCATGTATGGGAACAACACTATGCAGCATGCCTCTTTCCTCCTCACTCAGTGGCCTCCACACATATGACTCATGCTCTCCATGGATACACCTCTATAGCAAGAAGCTAGCCACGCTTGTCAGAAACATAATTATACCTTTATGAACATGTATGCTCATATAACCCATGTAAGATGTGTTCTTATGACTCACACAGAACTTACTGAGTGGCGTTCCCATATCGTTTGTTTCAATCAAGAGAATGGTTATCAGTTATATTTCTAACCAGCTCTGAAAGGAGGTTTTTCGTTGCCTGGCTGCAAAGCCAGTGACCACAGTCTTTTTTAAAATCACTTTCCATTTGATCCAGGAATAAGCTACAAGAGCTTCTATTTGCTAAAATGCAGGCTGAGCTGGTCATATCGGTAGACCGTCTTAGCCAAATGGAAAGTGCTGGATAACAGAAACCAGTTTCTGCATTATCACAACCAATGCCAGGTATATATTAAAAGGAAATAACAAACTAGTTACATAATCTATTGATCAATTGAGTCAAGTAATAAGGAAGCTGGATAAATAACTCTCCAGGTGCCAAAGATGTCTACCAGTTTGACCATCTGGGCCTGTGTTTGACACCTGGTCTCTGGGGATCAGGTGTTTATGATATAGTTTGCATAGTTGATGTAATTCTTTTTAAGTGCTGTTTGGTTGGATACATTAACCTTGCCAATGTTTTCATTGCTGCGGCAATTTTGTGCTCAGACTTTTTTGGTCTAATGTCAAGCCTGAGCCAAGAGTTGTTTGGTAGAAGTCATGGGAATTAATCTTATCAGAGATGGGATAGTTTTCTGGGAAATGTACTCATATGGAATTCAGACTGATAAGGTAAATTATCAAAAAAACAGTTCAACAAAAAAACAAACAAACAAAAAACCGCACTGCCCTCTCCATCTTGGTGTTTATCCACATTTCCATCTCCATGTCAGTGCTTATCCACCTGCATTTTCATCTCGTTCTGTTCTCTCTCTCTCTCTCTCTCTCTCTCTCTCTCTGTGTGTGTGTGTGTGTATGTGTGTATGTGTCTGCATTCTTTAGTTCAAACTGGTTTGGGGGGTCCATGGTGTTCATGGTTTTTACTGTTTTTTACTGGTGAAAATCACTGAATGCATTTAATATATATATATATACATGAAGAATTGATATATATATGATATATATATATACATGAAGAAGTCAGCATGAAAAATCCCCTGCCCTTGTGCCAGATTCCCTTTTGAACCCTAACCCTATGTCCTTCTCTGTGTTGTCTTCAGGATTTGTCACCTTGCTGTATCTCAGTGAAGGTGACTCTCAGAAACTACACACTAAAAGTAGGGCAGCTGTTTGTTGTGCAAAGTTTCTGCAGACATCTCAACCTATAACAAAATTTATCTCAGGAAAAAAAAGACTTCCATAAATACCTTGCTCTATTATTGATAAGGCTGGCATTTATTTATATGACTGGAAAATAAAAAGACTTGAGATTAAATAAAAACACAGAGTTCCACATGGATACCACGGTAAAATGATGAATGTCCCAAAGAAAGTTCTGTTCTGTTGTAGTCACATTTATGATTTAGCAACTCTTCCCACATGAAAACTGCAGTATTATTGCAGTTACAAGCAATATTTCAAGAGCAAGGAGGCCTATATTCTCCCATAGTGCTATCTCTCTCTCTCTCTCTCTCTCTCTCTCTCTCTCAAAGAAACTGCATAGACTGTTTTGGCTTCGTTCAAATAGATGCTATGTTTAATTGATAACAATTTGTAGCTCAGGAGAGCTCATGGCAAACCCTTGGTTACCTCAGCAGTTGTTCTGTCTCTTCTGTTTGCCTCAATGTCACAGCATGTCTTAGAGCGTTTTCTTTTCCCAAACGTCAGAGCTTAGTATTATAAATTATGGAAAGAAGGTTTTGGAGCATATTATTAATTGACAATTTTATGCTTTGAATTACCTATTAATGTTTAAGAATTATTTCTAAAAATGGTCTAAGTCTTCATGCATTCATAAGCAGGAAACATGAGTACAATCAATCTGCAAAAAACGACTAGCATTACATCACTCATCTACAGAATACATGAAGCCGATTTGTTGCACAGTGCTGCTCAATTTTCTAATCTGATTTGTCGAAATGAATTGATTCATTTTCTATAACAGCATGACTCTGACATTCTTTATAATACATTATTGTTTCTATAGTAACAGCTCATTAACAGGGACTTTACTGGCACACACTCGAGATTCTAACTGGCTGTTATTTACATAATTGTTGGTTTCTAGATGTTTATTTAAAATGTATAGTGTCGTTACACTGTAACAGTAAGTGAGCTTCAATAGAATAGGAATTGGGACAGAGGATGTTCTGGTTTCTCTGTAACATGACAAGATGCATTTTTTTGTCTTATTAATTTCAAAAGAGAATTACAGAAGGGATTGTTGAGGTAATGACTATTTACAGCTAATATAATGCAAGTAATACAAATGAGCTTCTTTGCAGATGTTCCACTACATTACATCTAACTATAAATTGATATAAAAAAGGATGACAAGTTGTTCTTTAAATAAATAAATAAAAAATCATTGGAAAATTGCAGTTAAATAAAACCCTTAATTATATGTGTTTATAAGAAAATTATGAACTTCGCCAACCCATCATTAATTATTTAAATCTAAAACAGCATGGCCCACCAGGTTTAACTGTTACATACAAGCACAGTCAAAGTGCACTAATATAAAGCACATTATTTGTAGCATGGTTGTGTACTGATGTATGAAGCATGTTGTGCTTGACCTGGCTGTCTGTGTCTTGATCACATCACAAAGCAACACAGCAAGATTTTAGACTATGTTAAAGTGAAGTAAAATATTTTTTTAAAGAAACTGACATGCTGAGATTAAACAGAAATTTCAGTTCCTGGATAACTAATGGAATAATGCAAAAATGTCCATCACAACAAGACAGTTTCATTTGTGTAACAACATTTCAATCCTGACAGTAATCTAGACCTTAAAGCGTACAATTTAGTACATAGACATTAAGTTTACTTGTGCTCAGTTTGTGGTTAGAAGAATAATATGGAGTTGACTTCTTTCTCCCAGCACTCTTCTTAAACAGCCCTGAACCAAATATTTCAAGAATCTTCACTTGGCTGAGCGTGCCTTGGTCAAGCCGAGATTCTTCCCACAAATATATTTGTGGATGTGTTCTGGCTTGAACACAATAAATGATAGGGACAGTCTGCACATTGTGAAAAGGCCAGTGCAACCTCATTATCATTCATCATATTTTCAAAGCACAGAGTAGTTAGTACAGGTAGTACTTTAATTTGAACTTTTATATATATAGCATAATGCTCAGTATCTTCTCCCAAGCGTTATAAAGCTAATGATGTTTCTTCTGCCAGTGCTGCTATAGCTCACTACATCTTCGTCCAATGCCACAAACAAACTCTGCTCTGCACCTCACAGTTGATCTCTTTCTCCTTCTCCTCAATGTGACAGCAGGGTGCAGTGATTTCCTCAGAGGACAGAGCACTGTCCAAACACATAAAAAGTCATGGGCTGCCTGCAGGGCCTCAGCTCCTCCAATCCAATGTGGTGTTTGGGTAAAGTGCAGGCAAATCTCAGAGGTGTCGTCTGGTCAGCTGTCTTGCCTTTTCTGATGGCTTTCACATTAACTAGACCTCCAACTAAAAATGCAAAACAGTTCGATAATTTATTATTTGGTGATGCTTTGGCACAGACCGATATTTTTGCTGATCAGCCAGTGTGCAAGGGTGGAAAATACTCGATTAACTGTATTTTCTTACTGCTCATTACTTAGCCATGTTTATAGTTTATCTGAAATGAAATTGAATACTTGTACTCTTACATATTTCCATTTCTCGGAAAGGTATTCTTAATATTTTTTATTTATCCCTTGAAAGTACAAATCAAGGTCATTTCTTCTCTCATATAGGCAATGGCTGCACACAATACGTCAATCAGGCTTAGTTTAGCATCCAATCGTTTTAGATTATCATCCAACCAAATTCGTTTATGTAGAAAATACCTATAAAGAATGATGCCTATTCACCACTGACCATGTCCTTCTCATATTACACAATATAATGCTACAGCTACCTGTGTGTGGATAAGCCACAAGACTGTAGTGTTAACCTTGATGCCTGGTCCTACCTCAGTAAAATGTTTCAATATGCTGAAGTAAGCAAAGACTTACTAATAAAAAAAAAGTGGCATATCCTTTGCCTCTCTAGAAGACATGCATGCTTACTGCAAACTTACAGAAAACAGTTTTAGCTAAGAAAAATGTAAATTATCTTTGAATGGAAACCTTAAATTTTAGCAGCTAAAACATTTGCATTTTGCTTGTTAATGCTTGAAGAGATTTAAAGTTTGCATTTTTTCATACTTTCCCCTTTAATTTAGTAAGATCTTTAAAACTTATTTAATCTTTTAATTAAGTATTTTGTTCACCCCTGACAGTGTGTATAGGTATTAAGTATTAATGCAGCAGATTTTCAACAGCATTAAATGTTCCTATAAATGCATGGCATATTAGTCAGTATTTTTAAAAAATGTGATTTTTGTCAAATTATTGTAGTATCAGAGGAATAAAACACTGTGCGATGTGTTGTTATAAAAAAAATAATAAACTATGGGGTGGTAACGGTCCTTTATTTCACCTCAGGTCAGATCACACAACCTGTCCTGTTTTATTCCTTTCTTGTTACTTTATTCACGTCACTAATAGTTTAATAATATCAAGGTTTATGGCTTGTTAGTTAAGACAACCTCAATATAAAACCTTACCTTTAGCTTCCTAAATGTACGAATGTTTTCATGAATAAATAAATAATAGCCTGCGATGGACTGGCGACCTGTCCAGGGTGTACCCCTGCCTTTCGCCCTATGTGCGCTGGGATAGGCTCCAGCAGACCCCCGTGACCCTAGGAGTCCTAGGAATAAGCGGGTATAGACAATGAATGAATGAATGAATAAATAATAGCTAATTAGTAAATAACAAGCAGCGGGAAGGATGAAAGTCTGTCCAAAGCATTCATCAAACAGTGTAATCTAAAACATTTTCCATTGAAACTGTCTTTTCCACTAGCTCTCATGGCAACAGATGAGCTGCTAGAAAAC
The DNA here is from genome assembly GCF_019097595.1 of Hemibagrus wyckioides. Lineage (NCBI taxonomy): Eukaryota > Metazoa > Chordata > Actinopteri > Siluriformes > Bagridae > Hemibagrus > Hemibagrus wyckioides. Next base: position 16,211,573 of record NC_080712.1, read on the forward strand.
ATGTCTAATTCCAAATCAGCAGTTACATAGAATATAAATACTGACATGGCACACGGCACAGCTGTGAGTTCTGCAATGTGTCTTTATAAATGACAAGAATTGTCTGATAATGTAGTGAGAGGTTCTTTTTCCCCTATATGCCTCTTTCAATACTTGGGCACAATCATGTAACACCTCAAACTGACCCTCATGTGCTTCAAAAGAACATTCAGTCATGTATTCAGATTTGCATTTGTACTTTTAATAAAATAATGCAGGGATTGGATGCCTACAATACTAATGCTACAGAACTTTCCAGATCTTATTTATGCATGGGACATGCATCTAAGGCTTTTCTGGGCAAAACCAGTGTTAAGACCTTCAGTGAAAAAATAAATAAATAAATAAATAAATACTAAGCATAGCGGTCAGAGCTAAAATTAGTACCAGCCTTGATATGATCCACTTATTACTGCTTTGCAAAACTGGATTTTAAGCCATACTTAGTACATAAATATACGTATAAATATAACATGATAAGATTAGCAAGAGTTTAGATAGAAATATACAAAACTGAATAATTAGCTAGGAAATTAAAGCTTTAGATAGACAAGACCTACTACTGATGTTCTTCCAGAACGTCTGTCACATCATAAAAAGCATTTTATGAAAAGCACTCTTACTACATATTTAATGCTTACACGGGTTATAGCAATCATTTAATGCCCCAGTGTTCAGTGTTTTCTTTTTAAGGCTATAGATTACCATTATAGTTCTGGAGAATCTGTGCACTGTATATTACATAGTTTATCACACTGACTCACATTCTGAGTAAATGTCAGGTTTTTGTGAGCTTGATATTTGGTAAGTTGTTTTCAGACTCAACCATGATATATTGTTATTTTCAAGCTTGGTAAGTATCATAGTTTATTTTCTGAATGGCCTCATGTCATTACTGCATATATGTAGTAGGTCAAAGCCCAGGCAAATCAATAAAAGCAGGTCATCTCAAGGAGATGACATGATTCAAAGCAAATCTTTTTCCATGCCTTTCATTACATCTGTTCATCCTTTGTGTCCTTCCTCCAGGTAAGGTTCCTAAATGAGCTCCATCACAGGATCCCTCCTGCTCCTCCAGAGCACAAGCACTTTCCTTTCTAATACCACTCGCCTGCCCTTGGCCTGACTTTGGTCATTGGCTAATGTATCCTTGCCTAATATAGAGAAACCAAAGACAATGAGGGACTCTTAGAATAGACACGACTTTTGTGCTCTCGGTGGTAAAATCAGGTTGTGTTGGCGTGGTGATGCAGCAGTACCAGTATTAGTTTTCACCAAATCAATATTTATCTGTCTCTGCTTTTGCCTCCTTCACTAGAACTGAAATGTGCTGTGATCAAGTGGAAAAAAAAAGTCCGTTGCTATTTGGCTCTTTTTAAAATAGTGTTCTACACAAATGTTTCAAAAAAAGCCCAACAAAGAATGTTCAACATCACAGCAAGAATGCAAAAAAAAACCCTGAAAATGTGAGATAATAATAGCCGAGCAAACCGTTTCATGTCTCTTCTTGTTCTTTGCAGTGGTGAGATTGAGTACATAGTTTGGCTTGAAATCTCATTTGTTTTCACCATGTGAGATTGTCTGACAGATAGGAAAGTCCAACAGTTCTTTTTTCTATCTTTCCTTACTTTCTCTCTTTCCCTATGTACAGGATCAGTAATTATAGGGCTCGCTCTTGCCGTGATTGGCATCAATATTGACAGTAGGAGTGCTGTGTGTTCTAGGCTTGGATAGAGATATTTCTCTTTCCCTGTGGCAGAGAGACTGGTAGAGTCCATAATCATGATTGTTTAAGGGCAGTAGGGAAGTTAGATGAGAATTTTAGATGATAATTTGCTGTGGAATTGAGGATAACTTCAGCAGAGTCATGTGAGGGAGACTGGATGAGTATTATTGTAAGAGCTTTTACTCAGTGTGAGAACACTTCCAATCAGAGAAAGTTATATTTTAAGTGGAACTAATTTAATATAAGCACAAGGGCATGCTGTACCATTTATATTCTATGAAATCCACTATTCTGTGCATTCTCTGCCAAGATTCATCCTCAAATCTGTGACTGTGTTCTTGTTTTAACATGGTGGAAATTGAGATGAGTTTGTTTGTAGTTGCTTAATACATTAACTCACTTGACCTTGGCCATGGGAGTAAAACTTTATGCTATCTATCTATCTATCTATCTATCTATCTATCTATCTATCTATCTATCTATCTATCTATCTATCTATCTATCTATCTATCTATCTATCTATCTATCTATCTATCTATCTATCTATCTATCTATCTATCTATCTATCTATCTATCTATCCATCCATCCACTCACCCCACTATTATGTGTGTGTGTGTTTAAATAACACAGCATGTTGTCTTATTGTCAGCTTCTCATGCTTATTGACCCTAACTATACCTGCTACTAAAAGGTGGTCAAATAAAAGATTCTAAAGGTTAAGAATAGTGCTATAGGTGCAGAAAAAAATGTCCTTTGTGTCCTTCAAGGAAAGTTATGTTCATCTTCTTTATGTGGTCCAAACTCATAATATTAAAACATTTACTCTCTGTTTGGTTATAAATGTCTTAAAGAAGATATAAAGAAGCATCTCAGTAAAAAGTCATATAAAATTATTTCAGGAATGTGTATTAATGAAATTGACTAAGTTGTTTTGGCAACGGTAATGAGTAACAGGACAGCATGAGTTGTTCTCTTCACCCAGTCCAATTCTCCTGAGATTAGAGAAGGAAGAACTAGGATGCTATACATGCAAGCAGCACTGCTGTAAAGTAGACTGAACTAAAATAGAAGAAGAACAAAATATTCCCTCAAAGGACAGGAGGATTAAACATCCAGCGTGTATCACTTTACATTGCAGAGGGGGTATTTTATCCATAACTCTGCTCTTTGGGTGACATTGAGTAAGTGACGAAATTGCAAAATTATTTTTGCCTTATTTCATGAATATGGATGAATCCAATCTGATTGCGACAGAGAACAGAAAAAGCATGACGCTCAAGGGCACACATCAAGGAGAAAGAGTACATGGTCTGGAAAGACAGAGCATTTACAGAATATGTGGTTAATGGCTGTCAATAACATGAACTAGTGCATTCTAGTAATTGTTGTATTTAAGTAAGGCCCCTGTTGTGGACATTCTTATTAATAGAACAATACAAATTCATAAGAAAACTTAAAAAATAAAAAAGGTATATGAATTGTATCAGCTCTAACACTGATTATAAAATAGATCCTGCATTGCTCTGTGTGATCCCATTCAGAATCCTACAAATTTAGCTAATAACAATTCTAGTTGTTATCAAAGAGGACAGGTGATAAAGGAAAAACACAGTAAGGTGTTAGGCCACCATGAGGCACAAGAGCAACTTCAGTGCACCTTGACAAATTCTACAAGCATACATGAACACCATGATATTCCCTTCATTTGGTGTTTTGATGATGGGAGTGGAGAGCACTGTCTCCAAAATCTGATAAAAACCAAAACAAATGATTGACATCATTTTCATACACAAACATTTCAGTGAGCCCTTCACTGAAGGGTATTGTCATTCTTAAAGAGACCACTTCCATCAAGATTGAAATGTTTCATAATTACAAAAACATACCACATCCCTCACTGAAGTTCTCATTCACATGAAGCACAGTTCTACTTCTGTTTTTCCTTATGCTGTATATTGCACAAGTCATAAAATGTGACGTTTTTACGTCAATTTGTCTATTTACTGATGTTTTTCCCACAGATCTAAATGCAGATGTCTTTTTAGTCACTGTTCTTTTTGCAACACAACCAACTGAGCAGCCTTGTGACTGGATTTCGTATAATCCAACCCGCAATAATAAACTCTGTTTTAAAGTCACCTAGATCTTTTCCATAATCGAGGTCAGGTGTTTCTTTTTCATTTCTCACCCATTAGTAGCTCCCGAAAAACACCAATAAAACCAGATTAATGACATACAGAATCTTGAACCTTCCAACCCCCAACTACAAATAAATGCACTAATGTTTATTTAAATTTCCTGTTAAAACATGTATTGTGCTAGTCGAGATATCATTCTTAGCACAATCTCTTTTAGTTTTTTAAACAATAAATGCACCCAACAAGCCCAAACACCCTTTACTCTCACAATCCACTCACTTGATATACTGTCTTCATTTCCTGCTGAGAAAACACCACCAGATACAAACATTCAGTTCCCCATTTTATGAGAAAGATGTTAGGAGAGGTAGACAACAGGAACCCAGGTGTGTGTAAGTAGGCCATTCTTAGATTCTTAGTGATATGCCCGGTGTCCTAAATTACATGTGGTCTTATGTGTGCTTAAACATCTCCTCTAATATATTTTATCCACAAATCTAGAAGAGCTTCACATCAGGAAGATGAACGTTAGTTATCTCGGTGTTTAAAGCTATTAACAGACATCCTTTACTGATGAAATGAAATTTAAAAAGTTCCCAGTAGGTTTCAAGAATCAGGTTCATTTTCATTGTGTGGTTCATGTAGCTAGAATGTATGAGCAGCACAGAAATTGATATCTCTCTTTTTAAAACCTGCAAGTTCTTGCTTCTATGAGAGTCCAGTTGTATGGAAAGAGTCACAGAGATCTCAATGTAACCTGAGTCTGGTGTGAAGGTGTGAAGAACAAGCAGTTATGGTCTGCTGTTTGCAAGTAGTGTGTTTTGATTTCACGGTAGTTTTGCTAGCACCTGGTGTCTTCCTGAATACACACTAATTACCTTTTGTCCATTTGACCTTTAATGCAAATGATAATGACCACATAGTAAAACGTGACATTGTTTACAGGACACCAGGAAACCACAGTGTATGTTCTCCAAAGAGAACACATGTTTAGTCCACACATTTTTGTCACACACATGATGGATATCTTTTTAAATTACTTGTAAGTATATGTGTGTTATATACATGTCTCTAAACAATCCCCCATAAAGATGCAGTGGTTTTGGCTACAGGCTGAATTCACAGGAAGTATGACCTAAATACAGTCACCGCATATATGATGTACATGTCTACCAATATGAGCCAGAGAACCACAGGCTGAATGTATGTATTAATACTAAGAGTAACCTACACTGACCTTAGTATAAGATTTCATCTCCCATTCATTCTTGCCTCAGAGAGAACTATATAATATTGTGTTAGAGTTATACATAACAATAGTGTTTTTACATAGGGTTTATACATTTATACATATTCAAAAGCACATTCAGAGAGGCAGGGTGGAGCAGCAGGTATTGTTGCACCCATTTCACTGTTCCTGTTTGATCCGGAGCCAAGGTTATTGTCTGTGTGGAATTTCACATGTTCTTCCTATGTCTGTGAGGTTTTCTGGTCCTACGACCTCCTTCCACATCGCAAAACCGCTGGGAGGTGTATTGGTGACTCTAAATGGTCACTAGGTATGGATAAGGGTGTGAATAAGTGCATGCATGATGCCCTGTGATTGACTGAAATGCTATCCAGTGTGTATTCAGACAAATGTGTACTTATTGTCCAGTGCAAGTTACTGTAATACAGTCACTGAAGATTGATGACACTGAAGATGAATGAATGAATGAATGAATGAATGAATGAATGAATGAATGTCCTTCTCTAACACTATTTCTTATGAGCCTGCAATTTCTCCCTTCCCTCCCAAGAGTCAGAACCTAATGGGAGTTAAAGGGGAGAGTTGCCTAGAGCTTAACCACTTTTTCCGTTCATGCTGAAATTTTCCAGAGCTATTTATATGAAGACTTACAAGGCAAGTAATTAACTTTCTGCAAGTTAGTGTTGCATACACTTTTTCATTTTACTTTTAAAGATGTTAAAGAAGTCAATTTTCTCCTTACTTATTAAAATAAGCAAATACTTCCAGATGGCCAGGGCATAAGATGAGTAAAGAAATTGCTAATGGCACTCATCTTGTGAAAATTCACTCTAGGCAATTATTTCAATAATGGAATATGTATCATTTGGACCTTAGATTTCAATAAACAACCCAAAACCCAGAACTCATGTTCTATAGAGCATGATCAAAGGCTTAAAGGGAATAAATATTGGCTTACTGGCACAAAATTATAACACAGATGCACCTGTATGATCTGGACAATACATCACTAATAGCACATCAAAACAGGCTGAATCAAGCACACACACACACACACGCACACAGGGTGGAGTACAGATCACAAGCATCAGATGAAAGGTGTTGAAGACAAGAAAGATGCCTCATGAAACTAGGACTATATACAACAGTTGCTAGTAAGAGTTACAAAGTACTAAATGTTATGACAAATCTCAAGCAAAAGCCATGTATTTTAAGAATGACATCATCTTTTGTGATCTGTATATATTGTGAATAGTCACCAAAAGCATTACATAAGGCCCAGAAGCCTCTCATGATAATCCATCTGATTCCATTTTTCATGGTAAATCTAGGATCCTCTAAATGCTGGACCTCTGAGATTATACACAATCTGTCCTGCAGCACTGTACCATGGTTTAATCTGATGAGCTCGCCACTCACTCCTCTCTTTTTCCTCTGGCAAAGTGCATTATTGTCCCCACACGGCCCAGGCATTAAGCACCTTAGCCAGTGGAACAATGTGAGCAGGGTGTAGGATTGATGCAGCTCTTGCTGAGTGGGGTCAGGATGGAAAAGTACACACTGCGTCTACAGTCTTTCTATATGTCCATATGACAAACATAGAGCATGTTTTCTTATCATATGTGGCATGCTCGCAGAGCAGATAATATACAAGTCATGCAAACAAGACAATGAATTAGCATACAGTATATTTGCAAACTCTTAACTACTGTTAAATTTGTTGTGTGTTTTTTCGGTTATCTACGGTTAGAAAAACCTGAAAATGTAAATTACTTGATTTAAGCATGATGATTAATGGTAGACAATTTGTAAATGGTTAATTTTGTTTAAAAGTTTAAAATGTTCTTTTTCTTAGCATATATATATATATATATATATATATATATATATATATATATATATATATATATATATATATATATATATATATATACAAAAGTTTTGGGACACCCCTCCAAATCATTGAATTCAGGTGTTGTTTTTCAGGGGTTGGGCTTGGCCCCTTAGTTCCAGTGAAAGGAACTCTTAATGCTTCAGCATACCAAGGCATTTTGGATAATTTCATGCTTCCAAGTTTGTGGGAACAATTTGGGGATGACCCCTTCCAGTTCCAACATGACTGCACACCAGTACACAAAGCAAGGTCCATAAACACATGGATGAGCGAGTTTGGTGTGGAGGAACTTGACTGGCCTGGACCTCAACCCGACAGAACGCCTTTGGAATTAATTAGAGTGGAGACTGCGAGCCAGACCTTCTCGTCCAACATCAGTGTCTGACCTTACAAATTTGCTTCTAGAGGAATGGTCAAAAATTCCCATAAACACACTCCTTGTGGAAAGCCTTCCCAGAAGAGTTGAAGCTGTTATAGCTGCAAAAGGCGGGCCAACTCCATATTTCATAGGCAGACGTCCCAAAAACATTTGGCTATATATATATATATATATATATATATATATATATATGACCTTGAACAGGAGGAAGAAGTTACTAAAAATGAATGAATGAAATTGATGTCGCAGTAAAACCCACCAATATAACTGTGCAGTGGATAATTTTGCCATATAATCATTCTGGACCTGCTACAGCCGAGTACCCTAAAAGATTCAAGTGGTACCAAAAATGATTGAATGGAGCCCAGAATCATACTGGAAATGATCGTCTATTTCTCCCACATGTTTAAAGGTACAATTGTTCAGGTTTCTAATGAAAGAATTCAGCAAGACAAGCCAAGCTAGGCAACCCTAAGCAATTAATTGAAAGCTTCCTGTCGGCCCCTCTTTCAGCCCCGCCCATTCGTTTACCCCGCCTATCATCCAACCCCGCCCCTCCGCGTGAACTTCACGAGTTTCAGGTAGGCTACTTCACAGATGCACTTCCTCCACATATCTACAGCGTGCTCTCTCTCTCTCTCTCTCTCTCTCTCTCTCTTTCTCGCGCACACACATACTCCTCCTATCACTCCTCCCTCACTCGTATGCTTTCTTCTTTTCTTGATCCGCCTCAGTTTCTCAGTGTCTTGTGGAAAAGTGGCTGCAAATCTGTCGCATCCATGGCGCTCCCGTTCCGCTCGCAGCATCTCTATTTCATCCCGTTAGACTTGGACATCATATAGGAGATCTGGCCAAAACTTATCGATAACGACCTGCGCTGTCTTCCCGATATCCCGATCTCTACCACTCCGAAACTTTTGTTGGTCTTCCCTCGAACACCGTGTTTCTCTGAAAACATCCATCTTCCTGATGGACGGGGATGTGTGTGTCCGGCTCCGGTGCGGATCTACGCGGCCACAGCGGAGGAAAAGCACGGCGCGGAAGAGAAGGAGATCAGAGCTGCTCGGAGTGAGGATGTGTCTGATCGGGCTGCTGCTCGCCGTGCTGTCGGGACTGACCAACTGGACTGGCAATTCTGGTAAGTTGTTGAGCTGCTGAAACTGTGTGCATATGTTCGTGATCGCGATGGAAAATGTACATTAGTATCTGGTTCTGCTCTGTAGGCTGCGGGCTGCGCGTGCTTTCGAGTGTTTGCTGCACGCTGTGCCGGAAGCTGAACCGAGCTCCACTAAACGGACTGTAAATGTATTTATCTTTTTAAGTAGTTTTGTTCGTGAAAACTAACACATAAGCATATTCATTAAAGCAGCTATGTAAATATGAAAATGTGGAGAATGTTACAAGTACACATCTGGGTTTAATAAGGGCTCGGTTCGCCTCAGCGTGGACTCGCGAGAGTTTGCCATTCTGACTCGAATCCCATATTTATGTTCATATTTTACATTAGGGAAGTAAATATGAAAGTCAATAACATAACATAATAGTTTGTTTTCTGTTAAGTCAAAGTTGTACCTTTCCGTTCCCCGGGCTAGTATTTCTTCAAATACAGAATGATGTTATAATTATGGTTAGAGGCACTATTCATTGAGTCAATTTATTCATTTCCCCCTTTTTTTTCTATCTCAATTCTGTTACACTTTATTTTAAACCTCAGGACTTCTTCACTTCCAGTGGGAATCACTTTTATGTTATGTTAGATACATTAATGTAATTACATCCATGTACATTCAAAGACATGCACATCCTGCTACAGACAGAAAATAAAGTTGTGTATAAAAGGTAGGCGAATAGTCATCTGTCAGGACCCTTGTTTTATTTTGCTAAAGCTATATATATATATATGTGTGTGTGTGTGTGTGTGTGTGTGTGTGTGTTTGTGTAAACAAGTGAAGCATTTTCTCCTTTCCAGTGGTTAGACACTTCAAAAGAGAAGGGCATAATATGAAGCATTTGTTGTAGTGTGAGGAAATGTTAAGGGAAAAAAAAGAGCAGCATTACTGTTTAACAGAACCCCATGGAATAAATGTCATGTTTTGACAACAACTTTTCCACCAAAATATCTACTGGTTTCACTCACTACAGCTTTAGAAACGCTTTGCTTGTACAGCAGATGACACTAACTTTTTATATTTTAGATATTAAAGATCAACCATTTTTAGTTTGAACATGAAACATGATCATTCCTGTAAATATTTTTTAATTTAAAATCTATAACACCTATTCATTTATTATGTGGTCAAAAGTATATTTACACCTGATGGCATACCTGTATGTGGGTCTCCCACACGCAGCGGCCACAAAGTTGGATGCATACAATTGTATAAAATAGTGGCTTACTGGTTAGAATGTTTGCTTCACTTCTCCACCACTGGGGTTTTGTTTCCTGCCTCCGGTGAGTTTGTGGGCATGCAGTTTGCATGTTATCTATGTGCTTCACAGGTTTTCTCTGGGTCCTCTGGTTTTCTTCCTCCGTCCAAAGACATGTGTGGTAGGCTGGGGGTGTGAGTGTGTCTGTGATTGTTCCCTGTTATGGGTTAAAACCCCGTCCAGGGTGTCCCTTACCTTGTGCCCCGAGGCCCCTGGAATAGGCTTCAGGCTCTCTGAGACCCTGTGGAGGATAAATGATGCAGAAAATATTTGGATAGAAGAGCCAAATAGCACAAATGTGTTATAAAATGACATTGCCCCTGTGGACAAAGTGAGGTCCATGAAGACATGGTTTCCCAAAGTTGGAGTGGATCCCCACTGAACACCTCTTTTCCCATCATCAGTGCCTGACCTCACTAATGCTCTTGTGGCTAATGAAATTGGAGATTATTATAACAGCAAACAGGGAAATAAATCTGGAATGTTCAAAAAGCACAGGCGTTCACAAACATTTGGCTGTACAGTCATGATAAACTAAATGTTGATAAAAAAAATCTTTTTCATGTTTTTCATAATATTCTTCCAGGCTATGTAGTATTTTCATAATATCTTTCTAGGGATTCCTCAATGATGCTTTGTCATTTTCCATGCAGGATGCACCGCAAGTTTGTTTTTTGAACACCTCTCTTGATCCTTTTGTCTCAGTTCCTCATGAAGCTACTTGAGCAGGTCAAGGTTATACACCTAGGCAGGTTATTACAATACAGATAACATTTATTCTCTCTCCAAATATTTCTGCAACAGTTTGAGGTGTGTCTTGGGTCGATAGCAAATTTCCTCCAAACATTAATCATTACAGAACATTGTGGAAGTACAGACTCTAATTCAGAAGAGTTATAACTTTAAACTGCTATCAGCCATGTATTTTCATCACCCACTCTCAATGCCCAGTGCTTTACAATAAGTAAAAAAGGATTAGAACACTTCAAAATGATATCTGTTTTTCATCTTACATACTGTCTTTGATGGTTTGATGTCAGTTACTTGACCACTTTGCAATTATGCAGCCTTCGTCATTCCCGAAGCTTACAAGAGCTTCTCGCTGTTAAAGACAAAATGCCTATCCCTACATTAAAATGAGTGCCTGTCCACTCCAATGCACTTGATGAAATAGAGATGATTATCTGGTTGCAAACTAAGTGGGCAGTATCATTCTTGTGATAATAATAGAGTTTGGGTGAAAATAAAACCAGTTCAGTACTAGAACTGTCTGAATGCTGTGCTGATTAATGCCTACTTTGTCACAAAGTAATTTGAGAGTTACCCCAAACCCCCTGGCTTGTATAGTATGTATAGTGCATTGTAGTAGCCTGGTTTGAGTGCTGCTGTGGACAGCCCCTCAGCGTACAGAGAGATGTATGCGAAGTGACTGGGCTGTCGGTTGCACCTTAGCACTCACTCATTCACTACCTCTAAGAGCACCTTGTATTCCACAGACAGCTTTTGACTCATTTGTTTAATTCAGTGACTGCACTGGATTTTTCGATTTTTTGTGATTTGACTGTGTAATATTAATAGAAATACAATTTTGCTGACTGTCTTTAAGGCTGTTAGTTTTTATCTGCTTTGTTTTACTTTATGTTATTCCTTACTTCCTTGATTTCTTCACTCATGCGAGTGATCTCTCTGCGAAATATAGCTGCACTCAGGTATTTACTTCTCACTATCTACTGACCCCATCGGTTTCTTGGAAGACAGAAACAGGGAATCGGTGCTTGAACCTTCAGTACAGTGCATCCTTCTGCAGCAAATTTTTATATAAAATTCTGTTGTTCGTCCAATTTGATTGGTGGATGCTGAATAATAGTGTAAAAGAGGATGCTGTAGAAGTGCCTACTTCTGAGTGTTTTTGTCAGACTGCTGATGAGCAGTGAATATGAGTTCTCTTTTGAGAGTAAGAGGCTTATTTTTCTTTTTCATTGTGTTCTGCTACATCACGTTTAATTTATTCTTTAAGGGATCATTTGAAAATACACTATATTGCCAAAAGTATTCGCTCACCCATCCAAATAATCAGAATCAGGTGTTCCAATCACTTCTATGGCCACAGGTGTATAAAATCAAGCACCTAGGCATGCAGACTGTTTTTACAAACATTTGTGAAAGAATGGGTCGCTCTCAGGAGCTCAGTGAATTCCAGCGTGGAACTGTGATAGGATGCCACCTGTGCAACAAATCCAGTCGTGAAATTTCCTCGCTCCTAAATATTCCACAGTCAACTGTCAGCTGTATTATAAAAACGTGGAAGTGTTTGGGAACGACAGTAACTCAGCCAAGAAGTGGTAGGCCACGTAAACTGACGGAGCGGGGTCAGCGGATGCTGAGGCGCATAGTGTGAAGAGGTCGTCAACTTTCTGCAGAGTCAATCGCTACAGACCTCCAAACTTCATGTGGCCTTCAGATTAGCTCAAGAACAGAGCGCAGAGAGCTTCATGGAATGGGTTTCCATGGCCGAGCAGCTGCATCCAAGCCATACATCACCAAGTGCAATGCAAAGCGTCGGATGCAGTGGTGTAAAGCACGCCGCCACTGGACTCTAGAGCAGTGGAGACGCGTTCTCTGGAGTGACGAATCGCGCTTCTCCATCTGGCAATCTGATGGACGAGTCTGGGTTTGGCGGTTGCCAGGAGAACGGTACTTGTCTGTCTGCATTGTGCCAAGTGTAAAGTTTGGTGGAGGGGGGATTATGGTGTGGGGTTGTTTTTCAGGAACTGTTTTTCCTTAGTTCCAGTGAAAGGAACTCTGAATGCTTCAGCATACCAAGACATTTTGGACAATTCCATGCTCCCAACTTTGTGGGAACAGTTTGGAGCTGGCCCCTTCCTCTTCCAACATGACTGTGCACCAGTGCACAAAGCAAGGTCCATAAAGACATGGATGACAGAGTCTGGTGTGGATGAACTTGACTGGCCTGCACAGAGTCCTGACCTCAACCCGATAGAACACCTTTGGGATGAATTAGAGCGGAGACTGAGAGCCAGGCCTTCTCGTCCAACATCAGTGTGTGACCTCACAAATGCGCTTCTGGAAGAATGGTCAAAAATTCCCATAAACACACTCCTAAACCTTGTGGACAGCCTTCCCAGAAGAGTTGAAGCTGTTATAGCTGCAAAGGGTGGACCGACGTCATATTGAACCCTATGGATTAGGAATGGGATGTCACTTAAGTTCATATGCGAGTCAAGGCAGGTGAGCGAATACTTTTGGCAATATAGTGTATCAAATGAAGACCTTTTAGAGTGAGTTAAAGTTGGTGGATTCAGTATTGGCAATCTTAGTCACTTGCCTCAACCTGTAAAAAAGTCCCAGTGGAGTCCAATAAACCAATTCTCAAAGCCTCGTCTTTCTAAAGCACATTGTATGATGTAGATTCACAAAATCTAGCAAATCTCAAGCATTAAATATACATTGGAAAAAAGAATGTGTGTTCAGTCAGATTTAAGGAAAGAAAAACAAACAAACATAATTTACGTAAAAATTTTGTTTCTCAACAAAACATGATTTTGTTGTTTATACTAAGCTCAATTTAAACAAGTTTCTTATTACCTGATTGATATGTTGTATAGTTAATGTGATCAATTCACATAGTACTAACATAATAGTTACTTTGTGTAATCTCACGAGGCTGATGGAACATAAATATAGTATTAAATTTAGACACTTAAAGCATGCATCATAGAACAGCACAGCAGTAATGGGTCACAAAACACCAGCGTTTAGGGCTAGATTCCCACCTCAATGTTGCGTATTATTGAGGGCTTTTGGATGTATGAAAACTAGTTGTGTTAATGTTACTCATTTCAATCACATGGAACAAGTATACGCTTTGGAAAGAAGTAAATTCACTGAGCTTTTTTTTACTGTATGCAGTGTCTGAACTTACACCATGTCACACATATAGATATGCAGCTTCGTTGTACTGAGTGGTGCAACAGAAACGGAGCTCTGTCATCAGGAGATTGTGAATCTTAATACAAATGATGCCACAGGCGCCTGTGACCGAGAGCCAAGGGAGCAGGATTGGCCCTGCTCTCTGGGTGACAGGGGTGGTATTACTCTCTATCCTGTCAGTCACAGTGACACTAGCCAATCATGTATGTCTGTGAGCTCATAAGCAAAAGAGGGCATATGAACTGCTTTCCTCTGAGTAATTTACGCTCCATTGTGATGCAGCAGTTTAAAAATAAGCTGTTTGTCTAGCTAACAATTATGGGATTCTCAGTGCCTTTTATACAGTTCATGATATGTGTCAAAATATGTATGTTTGCTTACAAATTACCAGCAATACCAAACTGTTATCACTGATAACCAAATTTATATATACAGCTCTGGAAAAAATAATAAGAGAGCACTGCAAAATAATCAGTTTCTTATGTTTTTTTCTTACAGGTGCATGTATTGGTGAGATGAACAGTTTTGTTTCATTTTTTGTGAACTGCTGACAATATAAAATAAATTCAAAATATAACTATTGTTATTTAGAGTGTATATTTAAAGGAAATGACAACACATTAAAATAACCCAAGATCATGCAGTATTTGCAGAGCTTTAATAACTCAAATAAAACAAAATGCAAATAATTTGTAAACAAATTGTGTTAATGCTTTGGCTAAATAACATTAAGAAATCAGTATTTGGTGGAATAACCCCGATTTGCATGCGTTTTGGCTCCATGCTCTCCACCAGTTTTTCACATTGCTGTTGGGAAACTTTATACCACTCTTTTTCCAAAAAACCAAACAGCTCAGCTTTGCTTGATGGTTTGAGATCATCCATCTTCCTCTTGATGACAGTCCAGAGGTTTTCAATAGGGTTCAAATCTGGAGATTGGGCAGTGGTTTCTTATTATTTTCCAGAGCTGTATATATATATATATATATATATATATATATATATATATATATATTGCTGTGTTGTTCTGTATAAAGCTCTTGGCAATGGCGGTTGTTTTCTCCAGCTTATCTCCAGCTCTATATATATTACCCTTGTATAGGCTTCCTTTGCGCATACCCAATAATTGGTAGACGGGTCACATAAGAGTTACTGAAGTGTTCTTAAAATTCCATTACAGCAGCTCTTGCACATTCTTTACCCTTATATATAGCTAAAGGTGGAAATGAGGCTCTTTTGAAAAATATCAAAGAAACACCCTTTTGTCCCCCCTGAGAGAGGCAGGCAAGCTTGACAGCTATTTGCTTGGTTACCTGTACCTCTTTCTCACTCTCATTCCCTCCTGATCACCCCATTCATCATCTGCACTGGCTGTCTCTTTACCCAATTTCTGCTATATTATTTTAGCAAGTTTGACACCACGCTGCAGCACTAGCTGACAGCCAGACCGTCCCGGATGAATGATTTTGTATGGCACAGAAAAATAGAAAGCTTGAAGTGTCATCATTGTTAGAGAAAAATATTTCTGTATTGTGGTCTCTAGACTACTCTTGACCATTTTTCTGTTTCATTTCTTTCACAAACATTGCAAGGACTGTTGTTTTTCTAAAAAGCTGTCACTATAAAGGACTCCCTGAGTATCAAAGTCTGAAAGTTTACCATTACTGTTCTAATTTTTCTGAATGTTTCTCCTAACAATATTGTACTCATATTTCATAGTGTACTTTATTTTGACGTTCATTATTACTTTATGTTGTTTTAACATATAAGCTCAGTGGAAATATTGTGCTGAACATAGACCAAGAAGACAACAGGCCAAAGTTTATTTTTCTCCCACGTTATTAGCTCCGTAAATGTCTATATTGCTGCCGTCATGTAGAATTTGCCATCAGCCCAAAAACTGTTAGCTCAGGACTTTGAGTTATTAATGTAATTTTTTTTGTAAAGAGCCAGCAGTCTTTCGCTATATAAAATACCATTTTGTAAACCAGCCACTATGCTTGTGCACATAAAATGATCCCTGTGTCAGTGCCTCAGATATCTAATAATCAGTGATTCTCTTTGAAACCTCGGCCTGTCAAATAAGACATTCAACCTTACTGCTGATGAGCCATATTACTGACGCTTTCTCAACCGTGTTCCCAGTGACTGAAGGTAATCATGTTATTTGATTCAGGGATGAAGTACAAATAATGATCTTGCTATCAGAATGTTGTTAGTTACTCGCCTCATCCAGATGCTGATTACAAAAATCAGCCACATTATTTCCGTACAAGCTGAACTGTGATTTTGTATCTGCTGGGACATTTTGTTGATGCCAAGTGGAACAACACTGCTTTACTGCTTTCTGTGCAGTCCATGTGATAGGGTTATCTTCATGACAAACACAACTATTATTGTGTCAGCTCTGTTTGTAAAGCTAATTGAGAATTTTATGGCAGTGTTTCAGCTCACCCCACTGTGTTTGGTCAGCTTCTTTCTCTTTGCACTGTTCAGTAGAAGCTGTTTCCTGTGCTGTATAATTTGAATCAGTACTATCATGCACAGGTTTGCTTTTACTGGAGCTTGTTTCTATATGTTTGGGATGTTCAACTGTACAACAACAGTGTTATTAAAACAGTAGTTTTATCCACATTACATTTGCATTCCATGCCACCAGAGATGACCAAAATCTTTGAGAGTTCAGTTGGTTAGTATGTCAAAATTAGAGGAAATTTTTTTTTTTTTTGATATTTAAAGTTCATATCTTTTCAATTGGTCTATGAAGTGCAGTCTTATTTTGGTCACTCCTCTCGATGCTTACGTCCTGCCGAGAAGCACTGTGGCTCTGGAGCATGTGATCAGGTGAAGATATGGCAGATAGTAATAAAGATGAGAAAGAAGAAAGGGTTTTCCTATCTGCAGGCTTCATGTGTCCTTCCCTCAGTGACTCTCAGTCGTTGCGCAGGTTCATTAATTGAGGAGAAAGGTGGCGTCCTACATACCTTTTCTACCTACTATATATAGGGCACCCTAAATGTGCTTATTAGAGACATGATTTACGATGTCCTACAGTCCCGGCTGCTTGAAGTTGGTGCAGAGACAAAAGCAGACTCAGCCCTCTGTTTGCAAAAAGAAAGTGAAGTTTTCAAGGACCAGCAGTGAGATTTAAACAATACACAACACTGTGCTGAAGGAAGTAACACTGCCAATCTTCTTTGGCACTGACTGGATGAGCCAGTTGAGAAGATTGATTCAAGATTTTTTGAGTACTAAAAAAAGGAGAAAATGTGATTTTAGTCTGCAGCGCTTATCTATTTGTGGGTTTAGAGACAAGAATGCAGCATTCTTTATTTCCCTGATGGCATTATTCTTAATGCAAGCTTTTCTTAATGCAAGTCCTTTTGCTGGAAACCATTCATTTCTTAAAATAGAAATGCATGTGTTGAAGCTTTCCAAAATACTGATACCCGAGGCTGCACATGGACAAGGAGAAAGCTTTGATTCAATCATGTGAGAAAAAGACATCCCAGAGCCTGTTATCAAACATGTGAGTGAGAATGCAGCACATCATCGTGTATTCCCCGGCTGAGCAATTATCCTGGCACCTTTACTCACATTCACAAAGCTCACACAATTGAAAAGCACTTCACCTGCAGTAAGTAACTGATTAGCCTCTAAATTGCTTAGTTGGGATTAATTGTGAGTTAGCTGTGTCGTGGGAAGGAAATTGTGAGCGAGGCTGTAGGAATGAAATATTTCAAAGGAAGTACAGACATGCTTAAATGTCATTCTTTCAGATGTGTTTGTATTGCTCCTCTGTGAAGAGACTTGTGGAGTATACTTATAATCCACAGGCAAATAACAACGAGATTCAAACCACATACTGCTTTGAATTGATATGCAGTTGTTTGATTTTCCCTCTGATTATAAAAGGCTGTTGTCAACTAATTTAACAGTTAGAGATGTTTTGTGATGTAGCTTGCTCATTCGATGAGAAACACTTGATTCTCCTGGCTCGGGACTGCAATTCTCCAGTAAACACAGCTCATGTTTCTCTTTATTGCTGCAAATATTCCAACAATGTAAGAACATAAATAATAGCCCTCTGTAGTATGTTTTTAGGATTTGAAATAGCGGACTGTGGTCCAAATGCTTATCCATTCAAGTGCATTTACACTATATTGCCAAAAGTATTCGCTCACCTGCCTTGACTCGCATATGAACTTAAGTGACATCCCATTCCTAATCCATAGGGTTCAATATGACGTCGGTCCACCCTTTGCAGCTATAACAGCTTCAACTCTTCTGGGAAGGCTGTCCACAAGGTTTAGGAGTGTGTTTATGGGAATTGTTGACCATTCTTCCAGAAGCGCATTTGTGAGGTCACACACTGATGTTGGACGAGAAGGCCTGGCTCTCAGTCTCCGCTCTAATTCATCCCAAAGGTGTTCTATCGGGTTGAGGTCAGGACTCTGTGCAGGCCAGTCAAGTTCATCCACACCAGACTCTGTCATCCATGTCTTTATGGACCTTGCTTTGTGCACTGGTGCACAGTCATGTTGGAAGAGGAAGGGGCCAGCTCCAAACTGTTCCCACAAAGTTGGGAGCATGGAATTGTCCAAAATGTCTTGGTATGCTGAAGCATTCAGAGTTCCTTTCACTGGAACTAAGGGGCCAAGCCCAGCTCCTGAAAAACAACCCCACACCATAATCCCCCTCCACCAAACTTTACACTTGGCACAATGCAGACAGACAAGTACCGTTCTCCTGGCAACCGCCAAACCCAGACTCGTCCATCAGATTGCCAGATGGAGAAGCGCGATTCGTCACTCCAGAGAACGCGTCTCCACTGCTCTAGAGTCCAGTGGCGGCGTGCTTTACACCACTGCATCCGACGCTTTGCATTGCACTCGGTGATGTACGGCTTGGATGCAGCTGCTCGGCCATGGAAACCCTTTCCATGAAGCTCTCTGCGCACTGTTCTTGAGCTAATCTGAAGGCCACATGAAGTTTGGAGGTCTGTAGCGATTGACTCTGCAGAAAGTTGGCGACCTCTTCGCACTATGCGCCTCAGCATCCGCTGACCCCGCTCCGTCAGTTTACGTGGCCTACCACTTCGTGGCTGAGTTGCTGTCGTTCCCAAACACTTCCACGTTCTTATAATACAGCTGACAGTGGACTGTGGAATATTTAGGAGCGAGGAAATTTCACGACTGGATTTGTTGCACAGGTGGCATCCTATCACAGTTCCACGCTGGAATTCACTGAGCTCCTGAGAGCGACCCATTCTTTCACAAATGTTTGTAAAAACAGTCTGCATGCCTAGGTGCTTGATTTTATACACCTGTGGCCATGGAAGTGATTGGAACACCTGATTCTGATTATTTGGATGGGTGAGCGAATACTTTTGGCAATACAGTGTATGTAAATGGTTTAGCTGAAGGCAGCTCATGGAACTAGAGACTGGCTACAGAGCTAGAGACATTAGATAGGGATTAGTTTTCACAAACATTTTCTTGACAACGTGACTAAAAAACAACATTGAAAAAATAAGCAGAATGTTAAATAATGATGAAAAGAGAAGTAAGCATTTATTCTCCAAATCAAATTCAAACTAGATGTGTCGTATCTCTTTGTGCCGCTTGGCAAAAGTGATAACTTGAAGCACCACTGGGAACTGAAACATAACCACTTCAAATTGTCTTATTTACAGTCGTAAACTAATTATTCAAAAGGTTGTCGCATTTAGTCGTGGTAGTTGCTTATCAGGATAATTGTAAGACATTTTATTCCATTTGAATGTTGTAGAATATAAATCAGCTTGGTGAATCTTTCTAAAGGCTAGTTGTTTTTTTATAATATATATATTAATATTTTTATTATTGTTGTTTACTTGTTTCATCACCAGAATAAATCCAAGTTTCAACAAATCCAACAATCCAAAAAATGGTGGAAATAAATTGGAGAAAAATAGTAAAATGGAGAAAAAAATTGTTTGAAGTGATGCCATCTTTAAAGTAGTGACATAACATAAACCACAAACTATCCCACTATAAATGTTACCATTGTATGTAAGAGTAATCCTGGTGGAGAATGATGAGAATGAGAACTATGGACAGAAACATTCTGTATGCAAGCCAGAAGTGTTTAGAGAACCAAACATACTTCATCTAGGGTGACATTCCAAAGAACTGTTTCTAGCATCCTTCTTTGTAAATGTATATTTACTTACTTGAAGACAGCCTGTACCACACAACATTAAACATGCAAGGCGAGGTTCAAAAACGTGCAAGTGATATAGCAAAAAACAGGAATCAACAAAGAGGAAGCCAAATGTAATCATGTTTCAGTGCCACACAACATCCAGCACTCACTCAATGGAAACCATCTGGGTACAACTGAAATATTTGGTCACATTTAACAGTAGAACAAAAGAAGATGATACTTTCACTTTAAGAGAGATGGTTAAATGTGTTTAAATTATAGTTTGGAACAGAGCCTTTCCTTTTAAAGAAATTTTAATGAGGTTTCACCACTCTCATTCACCATCAGTCTCTCTCCGGCTCTCTCAGCAGTCCCTTCTTGCAAAATTCCTCAAATATGTTGGCAAGATAAATAGCAACAATGTTTGGCACTGGCTGAAAGCTACACAAATAGAAGAGGATCTGATGTAAGCTGAGAAAACACTGAAACCATGGAGCTGAAGTAAAACAACAAATCAAGAAGAAGTGAATGCACATAGAAAGCCTTACACAAAAAAGCTATGTGTGATATACTCCATCTTTAGCATGTTCCAGATGATCTGTTTCAGAGCAGACGACTTGGACTAACATCTGTCATTCTGACATATTGAAGAACGTTTGATTCAGTGTGCATCAAGCCTCCAGCTATGTAAGTGCCGCAGTGTATATATTTTCGGAAATTCTGTGTGTTCAAGTATTTATAGTGGTGGAGAATTCATCATTATTTCTCTCTGTGTGTCAGAACTGAACTGACTCCTAACTCCCACTCCAGCTCATTGTACACTGTACACTACTGCCTGCGCAGTGGAATCTCCAGCTGCAGGGAGGGGCTGCGCTCCACAAACTGACGTCCCAGAAACCTCCACTCCTGCTGGGCAACCCCCAACCTTAAAGCCTTCTCCTCCAGCCTTTTGAAGGAGCAACATCCCAGTGAAGATGAAGCACTCCTCCTGCTCAATCTGGATGTTAGCAGACACACACAGCAGGAGTGTCAGTGACACCGCTCTCTAATGAGCCTGCTAATGGCATGTCACATCCTTAAACAACCCATTACTGATACCCAATCACTGCCAGTAAATATAACAGTATCGATTTTTTTCTTTTTTGATGCGTTATCTAGGGATTGACCAGACAGGAGTATTATTAGCTGACATGCAGTATGAGTTAGACACTTAATTCTTTGTTACTTTGTTATAGCTGCTTTAGAATTCAATGAAATTAATGAATATTTAAGGACAGGGTATGCTGGCCTTTTTGAATTCTTAGCTCCATTTAACAACTTTTCCTAGTTCCAACTAGTTCTGTCCCACATTGAACATCTCACCTGCATAGCTAATGAAGATAAACTAGGTAATTACAGTTTGGCAGGGTGGACGGCTGTGAGGATAAATTTATCCCCACATTGACAGTATGGGGTCGGGTGTGCACGGCCAGACGAATACATGAGATCAGGTTCTTCTCACTGCAGCTGGTATTTGGAGCAGCCTTGTTGTTCAGATCATGTGCTGAACCTAATCACATGACACGCACAAAATACATCAAAAGCTTGATCAATTGTTTACATTGCCATTGTAGGAAATACAAGTGGATGTCAAGATCCAGCACACACATGAGCATTGTTATGGGAATGTAACATGAGTGTAGCATGATCTGTTTTAGAGTTTGTAGATGTTTGATTATGTCAGGTGACAAAGATATATATACACTGATCAAGTGTAACATTAAACCAATTGTCAGGTGACTTCAATAACATTGATGATCTAATTCAAATGGCACGTGTCAAAGGGTGGGATTAGACAGCAAGCAAACAGTCAGCTCCCGAATTTGATGTGTTAGAAGCAGCAAAAATGGGCAGGTGCAAGGATCTGAGTGACTTTGACAAAGGCCAAATTGTGATGGCTAGAAGACTGATGCATACCATTACTAAAATGGCACAAAAAGTCTTGTGGGGTATTCCCGGTATGCAGTGGTTTGTACCTACCAAAGGTGGTCTAAGGAAGGAAAACTGGTGAACCAGCCATAAGGTCATGGTGGCCAGGGTTCATTCATGTGTCTGGTCTGATCTATAGCACAAATTGCTGAAAAAGGTTATGCTTGCTATGATATAATTGTGTCAGAATGCTCATGCTGATTAATGCTCACCAGTGAAAACACCTACTAAAGGCACATACTGTAGTCTCAGATCTCGACCATGGAGCAACGGAAGAAGGTGGACTACTGTATTTTATTTCTCTTATTCCAGCCACTGACAATGATTACCGTTACTCTTTCACGAACATCTCTTTTTTGTAATGTCACATAACTGAAGACTGTGCAGAAAAACTGAAAGCCCTGACACTGACCGAAGTCTTCTTTTTCAACTTGTTAACCATCTGCTCAGAGAAAGCAATGATTATTATATGAATGTCCACCAACCGAGTCCCTGTGAATGACCTGTTACCAGAGCAACGATAACCTATTAATACAAGTGCATTATTATAAACCATCCTGCCGTTTGAATTACAGAATAGTCAGAGCTGTGCTATTAGAGAAAATAAATCAGCACCTTCTGACCAATCAGAATCGAGAATCCAACAACACTGGTATAAATAGTTTAGAGAAAACATCTTGCTGCAATCATATTTTTCCCCCGAAATGTTTTGGATGAAGAGAGCAAAAACAGTTTAGACAAAGCCTCCACACAAGAAGACCTGCTGTCGTGTGACTAGCGCAAAGTTACATAACCTGTCTTAGACATGTCTGTTCTTTACAAAATTATTTGAACATACAGATGGACATTTGGGGCTTTTCTCAGGGTTAGGCTATTTTTCTGTTATATCTCACCAGTCATCCTGGGTAATCTTGTATGCTATTTGATATTTTCCCGCTGAGTATTTACAGTACGTAGCGCTTATGCTGAGGGTCGACCCATTCAAAAAATGTTTGGTTATGCCTGCTTGTATAATGACACACACCATGTGTTCCTTGTACGTCATAAAACAAACATCTCAGAGGATAAAACAAATGTCATAAAACACAAATGTAAAAAGATGAGGAAAATAAACATTTGATGTAATTGTGTTTTATGTAACGTGGGGGTTTTCATCAGCTCTCTGTTTTTTTTTTTGTTGTTTTTTTGTTTTGTTTTTTTTGGGGGGGGGCATGAGAGAAAATATTCTAATCTGTGTTAATGACAGAGGAGCTAAACCATGCCTGCTCAAAAAAAGAAGGGAATACATATGTCCATTACAGCACTGCAATAGAGCTATTATATTACACAATATAATATTGTGCAGCAGGCACAGCATGGAAAATTTTGATTTTGGAATTGCGTATTGCAGGATCTGCTTAGTTGTAATGTTTGCCAGCAGAAGGATTTGCCTAATCTTTATGATCACCCGGACTCTAAGGAAATGCTGTTAGGTAGTTAGGCAGTCATAATGCAATAGACAGACTTGTTTGTAAGACAGAACTGTACTTTAGTTAAGTTATGAAAAACTAGGTGTGCAAGAAGTGGGAATCTCTGGGGCTCTCTTGATTTAATTTAAATTCCTTTTCATTCATCATTTATTCGTCTTCAGTAGCTGCTTTATCATAATGAGGGCTGCAGTGGGTCCAGAGCAGATATACTGGGGGGAAAAAATGAGATAGAAATACAAAATAAGTATAGAAGTCTGACTAAGACACTTTGTGCATCAGCAATTAAATTTCAATCGCCATATCATATATATATAAAATTTATAAGATCATATATATATGATCTATAAGATTTAGTTTTCATTTTCACGGTGTATCTATTAAGCAGGCATGCAAAAATACCCCATTTGAACCTCTGCCTTATGGCTCACTCATTCCTTTGGAATTGCACGTGAGCTGATATGTGTCCTTGTCTGTCCCTGTATGTGTGTGTGCGTGCACACAGTGTGCATGTGAGTGTGTGTGTGCTGTGCTCATCTTAATGTTATATCATCACTGCTCCTCTCTGGTCCCTGTGGTTACTCAACATCACGTGAGTAGGTCCTGAGTGGATTATGCATTAAAGTGAAGGTAATGGCTTTAAAAAGGCTGCTTATACTGTGCGATTTTGGCACAGTAATGCTTCTGCAGCCAAAATCGGGAAAATCAATTCCTTGGTTGTGAGCAGAGATGAGCGATGTGACAAATACATTATGTCTACAAAATTGTATGTATTTTTAATAAAAAATTAAAATGTGTAAAAGTAAATATTTTACAATTTAAAATATTGTTTACATAAAAGCAACTGCTTTCCACAATCACATGCCAGTTTAACCATCATGAATTACATGAGCATTGACATTTATTTAATAATATAAAATATTCCAAAATAAATCCTAACACATTAAAAATCAAAGAAAAATTGGGTCTATAACTGCATTTAAATGTATTATTACAATTATTTTTGCTGGCTGACAAAAGTCAAAAGTTAACTTTTATTAACTGATTGAACCAAACTATTAGTGCTGCTATGACACACATGCAAAAAATCACTGATAGCAGAATTTCATGTTTGTGCATGATATAATTATCGAGAGAGAATCTTAATCTTATATCTGACTTGCAACATCTATGAACATTATTTTTCTGCTATCACACAGCCTGCCACTCACCCAAGATTTTATTTGCATCATCTCACACAGTGTAGCGCGCAATAAATGTACAACACCTCAGAATGTCTAAGAGAGCTACACAACAGCTCCAGCCATGTGTGTGTTTAAACAGAGCTCTGCCATGTTCACTGTAATGATTAAAAAACCTTTAAACATGATTTTCACATGGAGATCACAGTGCTCTGTATACTGTTTAACCAGGAAGTAGTGCTGATGGAAGTGCTTTGGCCTGGAAGTGATCGTAGGACAGAAAATTGGAATAATATAGACAGGAGAGAGAATAAAGGGATGTTGCAAGACTCTCCCATGCCCTCTGCTCCTCTTTACTGGACTCCATTGCTATCTCTTTCCTGTCAGAAGGAAAAATGACATATCAAATTTACTGTAGCTGTCAGAACTGTCCTCACTTCATATGATTCTCTTGATATTGGAAATCCTCTCGGTGCCATGAATTAATGAACAGCCTCTCTCAGGATTGTAAAGTGATTGTAAGTACCGGATGTTCAGTGTACAGGTTTTTGTTACTAGGTACTTGTGCACAAATCTGGGTCTCTGCTATGGCAATCAAATCAGCAAGGAAAAATACATAATACTGTAGCAGTCAAGGCTTTTAAAATGACTGTGTTTGTTCTCTTTGCTGGTGATGCAGTGATGCTGTTTATTGTTTAGAACAGCACTTTGTTTATCTCAAAAAATGTGTTATAGATTTTTTTTTTATCTATTGGGGCTGTTTGTCAGCAGTTTCTCTGAGCAATTCGCTTCTATCGGCTGGACTGAAAAAGTTTTAAGGGTTCATGCAGAATAATGTATCCTCCTCTCATTATATGACTATATTCAGGCCCTACTGCAGGAAAGCACCGTACTCTGTGGAACAGATGGGGTTCATGAATATTCCACAGCGGCATGTTGGCTGTTAAGGCGGCGCGCTGCACTGTCCCTGACTAACACAAGGAGCTCCTATGTCTGTGAGATGGTGTAACATTGTACAGCTGGCTCACTGCATGACTACACTTTCTAGGATCTCTAGACGGCACATGATGTACCAGATGGATCATCAGTATCTGTCAAGATGTAATGACAACTTCCCTGAATGTTTGACTTGTGCTTTACTTTATTTGCTTTACAGTCCCCTCCAAAAGTATGTTTTTTTGCTATACACTGAAGACAGTTGGGTTTGAGTTCAAAAGGTGAATGTGAGATGATAGATCAGAATTTCAGCTTTCATTTACTGATCTATTACATCCTAGATGTGTTAATCATTGTAGAATATGCTACCCTTTGTTATAACCCACCCACCTTTCGGGGTTCTTGTTGCCCAGGTTTGCCCTGTTAGATTAATTTTTTTAACCAATTCAGAGAAGGTCAACCTTTGGTTTGAACCATGGTTTTCACCTGAAGAATGTGTTTATTGTTAAAAATGTTAAACCAGTACAAAGACCAAAGAGCTGTCTATTCTAGAAAGGCAAGACATTTTAAAGCTGAGAAAAGAGGGAAATTTGATCAGATCCACTGCACAAGCATTGAACTAATAACATATCAAGCACTAGACCAGTGCTACAATATATAGCCAGAAGTTTGTGGACACTTCACCAGTCCAGATTTATTTCCCCTCCACTCCACTCTTCTGAGAAGGCTTTCCAGTTATTGGAACATGGCTATGGGATTCAGTCACAAGAGCATTAGTGAAGTCGGGCACTGATGGTGGATGAGGAGGCCTGGGGTGCAGTTGGTGTTCTAATTCATCCTGAAGGTGTTCAGTGTGGTTGAGGTCAGGGCTCTGTGCAGGACACTCAATTTCTTCCCCACTAGCACTGACAAACCATGTCTTCACAGAA
Organism: Hemibagrus wyckioides; assembly: GCF_019097595.1. Classification (NCBI taxonomy): domain Eukaryota; kingdom Metazoa; phylum Chordata; class Actinopteri; order Siluriformes; family Bagridae; genus Hemibagrus; species Hemibagrus wyckioides. Next base: position 16,238,043 of record NC_080712.1, read on the forward strand.
CACACATTGTGGATAGGGGCAGTGTCTTGCTGGAACATGTTGGAGTCTTAGTTCCAGTGAAGACATCATAAATCCTATAAATACACACATATGGGTGTAATGTTCATGTGTCAACAAACCTTCTAGTATACTGTCCCTCTGCACTCTGCACATGCTACTGTCTGATCTGATGAGTGTAATCTCTGTTCTACAGGTTACATCATGTCCAGCGTTTCATCTGAGGTCAGTGAGACATGGGAAAGTCGCAGGCTTCTGCAACACTTCACCAATGAGAGTGAGCAGGAGGCTGTGAAGAACTGCACTCAACCAGGTAAAAAAAAACAGTCAGCCTGCTCACACTGAATAGGACACATGGTCAATGTTGCATTAACTTTTGTAGATAATATCAGCTATGTATGTTTTTGTTTAAATATGTCATATGCAAAACCAGAAGTGTATACTCTCTGGAACTGATTAAGGAAGAGGCCAGTTTAGTTCTGCAAAATAGTTTTGCATAGCCATGAATCTATGTATGTATGTTAGTTGTGTGTGCTGTGAAAAGAGTGCAAGCCATCTGAATATGCAGTATTAGCGTGGGGCAAGCACTCAGTTTAACAATGTTGTTGTGGAAAGGTCACTGTGTCATGCACTTTGGGGGTTGCTGGTGTTCAGTTTGCTCTGGCTTTGGACTACAGAAGGCCAGTGCCTGATCTGACTGCCTCTTTTGTTGCCTTCTGAGTGTGTAATCCAGCTGACACAGGCAACACTATTGTTGATCAGGAAGCTCACAGTTGCCTGTGGGAGTGCAGAAGCAAATGATAGCACAGTACAGATGCACAATAAATTGTATTTTAATTGGAAGAATTTTCTATTTTCTCAACTATGATATTGGCTAATGACAATTTAACTAAATGAACAATTTCTTAAATGATTTTTAATAACCCAGAGTTAATTTATTCATATATATTCATATATATTTTGTACTGCATAGACCCATGCCTAGAGTCATGCTAAGTGTTTGCCCATTTAGACTACCCACTGGAATTACTTTTCTAGTTCATTCATCCTCAGTTATTCATGTTTATAGATTAGTCAGATAGTGCTGCTTTTGGAATGGGATAATCGTTTGTTTTTGCCATTGTGGCTAATTACAGCAGGTCTTAGTGAGAGAGGAGGTGAAGTGGCTGAAAAAAGGATCATCAATACTGTAGGTCCATTGATTAACCATCTCCTCTCAGCAGTGCGTTTGCTACAGCAGAGCTCTAATGATCTACAAGTTATAACAGTTTTCTATTATTGTTTATATATTTCATAAAATATACAAATATGCATGCCCTGTTAGAATTTTATGAAAATGTTTAGTTGTGAAGTCACTAATTTACTCATTCACCCAGCCACACACTCACTCAGTCACATATTCAATCACTCAGTCAGTCACTCAGTCACTTACTAACTCAGTCAGTCAGTCACTCAGTCACTTACTCACTCAGTCACTCAGTCAGTCACTCAGTCATTTACTCACTCAGTCAGTCACTCAGTCACTTACTAACTCACTCAGTCAGTCACTCAGTCACTTACTAACTCACTCGGTCAGTCACTCAGTCACTTACTAACTCACTCAGTCAGTCACTCAGTCACTTACTAACTCACTCGGTCAGTCACTCAGTCACTTACTAACTCACTCAGTCAGTCACTCAGTCACTTACTAACTCACTCGGTCAGTCACTCAGTCACTTACTCACTCAGTCACTCAGTCACTTACTCACTCAGTCACTTACTCACTCAGTCACTCAGGCAGTCACTCAGTCACTTACTCACTCAGTCACTCAGTCACTTACTAACTCAGTCAGTCACTCAGTAACTTACTCAGTCACTTACCAACTCACTCACTCAGTCAGTTACTCACTCAGTCACTTACTAACTCACTCATTCAGTCACTTACTAACTCAGTTACTCAGTCAGTCACTTACTAACTCACTCAGTCACTTAGTCACTTACTAATTCACTCAGTCAGTCACTCAGTCACTTACCATCTCACTCATTCAGTCACTTACTAATTCAGTTGCTCAGTCACTTACTAACTCACTCAGTCAATTTGTCACTTACTAACTCACTCAGTCAGTCACTCAGTCACTTACTAACTTAGTCAGTCAGTCACTCAGTCACTTACTAACTCACTCAGTCAGTCAGTGAGTCACTTACTAACTTAGTCAGTCACTCAGTCACTTACTAACTTACTCAGTTAGTCACTTACTAACTCACTCAGTCAGTCACTTACTAACTCACTCAGTCAGTCAGTGAGTCACTTACTAACTTACTCAGTCAGTCACTCAGTCACTTACTAACTTACTCAGTTAGTCACTTACTAACTTACTCAGTTAGTCACTTACTAACTCACTCAGTCAGTCATTCAGTCACTTACTAACTTACTCAGTCAGTCACTCAGTCACTTACTAACTTACTCAGTCAGTCACTTACTAACTTACTCAGTCAGTCACTCAGTCACTTACTAACTTAGTCAGTCACTTACTAACTCACTCAGTCAGTCACTCAGTCACTTGCTAACTCACTCAGTCAGTCACTTACTAACTCACTCAGTCAGTCACTCAGTCACTTACTAACTCACTCAGTCACATACTCAGTCACTTACTAACTCACTCAGTCAGTCACTCAGTCACTTACCAACTCACTCACTCAGTCACATACTCACTTAGTCACTTACTAACTTAGTCACTCATTCACTTACTAACTCACTCACTTACTAATTCACTCACTTACTAACTCACTCACTCAGTCACTTACTAACTCACTCAGTCAGTCACTTACTAACTCACTCAGTCAGTCACTCAGTCACTTACTAACTCACTCAGTCAGTCACTCAGTCACTTACTAATTTATTCAGTCAGTCTCTCAGTCACTTACTAACTCACTCAGTCAGTCACTTAGTCACTTACTAACTCACTCAGTCAGTCACTCAGTCACTTACTAACTCATTCAGTCACCTACTAACTCAGTCAGTCACTCAGTCACTTACTAACTCATTCAGTCACCTACTAACTCAGTCAGTCACTTAGTCACTTACTAACTCACTCAGTCGCTTAGTCACTTACTAACTCAGTCAGTCAGTCACTCAGTCACTTACTAACTCATTCAGTCACCTACTAACTCAGTCAGTCACTTACTAACTCACTCAGTCGCTTAGTCACTTACTAACTCAGTCAGTCAGTCACTCAGTCACTTACTAACTCATTCAGTCACTTACTAACTTATTCAGTCAGTCACTCAGTCACTTACTAACTCACTCAGTCAGTCACTCAGTAACTTACTCACTCAGTCACTTACCAACTCACTCACTCAGTCACTCAATAACTTACATACTTAGTCATTTATTAACTCAATCATATCATTCACTCAATCACTAAAGCACTCAGTCACAGAGGCACTCTCTTCTTCTACCCCTTCTTCTTTTTATTATTATTATTATTAGTAGTAGTAGTAGTAGTAGTAGTAGTAGTAGTATTGTTATTACAACAGAAGTGGCAGAAAGTTGTTAGGACATAAATTCTATGCCCAGTGATCTCAGTCCCTTACATCTGCTTTGACTGTTCTTATGTTGAAAGAGTAGCTTATTGTCCGTAGTCCCACATATCCAGTCCGTGCTTGCTCATGGGCAAATTTGGCGAATGTTTCCAGGTGGGGTCCTAGTGTTTTAGGAGGTTGTTCTACTTGCCAGGTATTTCCTTGATCTTGCCATTAAAGAGGGAGTTAAATTCTGAAGTATTTACCCGTGCTGAGAATCCAGAAACACCCACCCCATCAGCCTGGCGCCTTAGCACGCGGCAAGGGTTTCCTTACTTTGCTTTTTTTTTCTGGGAAATGGTTCAAGGAGAATCTGCTTCTCTTTTTCACATGTCTGTCTGTGGATGAGATGCCTTTTAATTCTGCATCTCTGCCATTAAAACTGAGGTTGCGAAATGCTCAGGGGTACAGCTAGGCAGCATGTTTCTCACTAGCAGCCAACATACGGATGCAAAAGAGTCTCGGCTACATATTATTTATTATTAATTTTTAACTTTTACTTTATTTAGAATTATTTACTTTTTTAATAATATGTGGACAGCACCACTAGTACCACACCAGGTAAAATTCTTTAATCTTAAAGAAAATGCAGAGAATGCTTTAACACTTAACACTGCTTAATAAACACAATACTTGTGCATGCCTGTCATCTTCTCACCACAGCAAGTTTTTTCTATGCTTGTTTACTAAACAATATAACTAAAATCATTATACATTGAAAAGCTTACAGAACAAAAATTGGAAGACCGGCATTACTGGATCCAGTGGCCCTGGATGCAATTATGATTCCTGAAGTATGCTTTCTTGATTTTTCTACTTGTATATTCCTATTTTTTCTCAACTGGCCAAAAATAATTGATTCATCATTTTTATCATATGTGGAATGCCAAACACAGGTACATTTCTTATAAGGGTATTAGTTTTTATACTCAGTGGCCTATCATTTTCTCTTTATTCTCTTTCCCTCTGTCTCTCTGTTTATTTGTCTTTTTCTGAAGAGGATAAATAAGGAGCAAAACAAGATAGAGCATGCTGTCATAAGAAAATATTCAATTAGTAGTTGATGTGATATAGCATGCTATGAAGCTGTTTTCTGATAACAGCACAACCTGAAATGTTTTATTTTTCTTCTATTTCTTATTTAATTCTGTGGAACCTCCTTGAAACAAGTTAGTTTGTCCCTGCATAAGCTCTTACTACAGTAGCATATTCAGTTAAGCACATTGATATAAATCTATGTATTGTCTACATTCGGAGCTGCTATTATAAGAAAAATGAATTAAGACCGTCAAGAGTTCAGTTTAATCGTATGGTACATACATTCTAGAGAGGCTGCATTGTATCATCTACACCATCAACAAAAAGGGTTTCTCAAGAGTTCCTTTTCTGAAATAGAAACTCTCTCTGGGTTTTTTTTTTTTCCTCCAGATTCTTTAAAGGTTCCCTCATAGGAACAAACAGAACAACCATTTTGGAACAGGTCTGATGCAGGAATAGCTGTGTCCTCATACGATCCTGCATGGGCTTGCGCAGTATTACAGTTTTATCACCCATACATGATATTACATTGCTAGAATATCCAGTGACATTTTCTCTGATTATATTGTAGTACCAGACCTGCAAACTTTTACACATTGTGCTTAGGAGCTCTGCAATTTAACATCAGAGTGCACTAGAAGTATGAGTAATCACATAAAAATAAGCCAAACACCTGCCAGAAGGGCGGTTGTTTCTCCCCAGTAAAACCGGAGATGAGTCAGTAGACCTGTGTAATGTGTAAGGATTTGTGCAGGTGTTCTGAACGCTCAGATATTAACTGACATTAATTTTGATCTAAACAGATTAAATAGACATCCAGAAAATGCAAGAATGGCATTACATTAACATTAGAAAAAGCATCGTTTTCCTGCATTGTGTATTGATATTATATTTTGTATCTTAATAATATTTCTGGGAATGAAGGCTATCGTAGAAACATGAGCTTCAAATGAGAGACTGGAGACAATAATCAACCCATGGTCCTTCACTGCTGCATATGGTGTAACTAAAAAAGCCATCCAGAGAGACTGTGGTCATCAGAAAGCTTACTTCCTGTTACGTCTGTGTTGTCAGAATTTAATTGTTAGCAGGAATTTAGCAAGCTTCTAGTGTCTTGTGTCCTTTACCTATTCCTGAACATTACTAAGCTGTTATCTCTCATTTGACTTCCAAGATTTGGCACTAGCTATCCTCATTTTTGTGTCCACTCAGTCCATGTCTGTTGTCTTTGCTCTCTTTTTTGGCCTGTTGGAAAGTTGTTCAGTTGTAGCTATCACGTCAGTTGAGTCATGTGTTACGTGACATATGAAGAGTATGCAAACACTGTTCACATAGCAGCAGGAGAGCATGATTCTTTGTAGAAATCAGACTCCACACAGGCTCTGGAGAGTTACTCGTCACTCCGCCCTGCTGTCTTTGTCTGAGGGGCTTCCCTGAGGTTCTAATTGTACATGAAATTAGTGTTCAGTTCTCCCCAGCAAAGCAACCCTTACAGCAGGGTGTGCTCTGCAGTCAGTGTAATGATTTTAATCACTTCCCTGAAATCTTTATTTCTGTTTTTAAGAAAACAAAATGAGTACTAGTGAGAGCAGCAGCTGGAACTGGAGAAGCAGCAGGTGAGGAGCAGAGGAGGGAAGTTTGTGAGTGAAATGAAGTGATTACACAGTGGGAAGCTCATGGCTGTTGGAAAATGTGAGTGTGAGAGAGTGGTCTGTCAAGCCCTGTGCATGCAAACACATTCACAGCACTCATATAAATGATAAAAGGACACATTGGAGCCACAATATGCATAGTGATCATCATTTATGTGTTCGAAGAAGTTATTATTTTTGCTTCTTTGACATCAGGAAGCAGATTGTAGATCTATTCTGAAACACATGCTTATGATTTAAGAGTAAGGAAAGGCTAATAATAATAATAACTGTTATTATTGTTATTATTATTATTATTATTATTATTATTATTATTATTATAAAAGCCAGCTCTATGCTGTGACTGCTGTGAAATTATTAAGATAACCGACCTGTTTGGTTATTTCTTATATATCCTTTCTGGAGTCATGATGAATTCTGATTCAAAATGATTCAAACATGATTGTTAGCTTTATAATGTTATTTAGACTCTGCTCCATCCCCACTATATAAGCAAAATGGTGACTGTAAGGCTAGTTTATTATTGTGCTTTTAATATATTCTGATTATTATGTTCTGTTCGAATTATTTCCTGTTCATCGGTGTAAGAAAGGAGTCCTTGGATTTCCTTCCTTTAAAATCCCTTGGGTGCATTTGCTTATCAACGCTATGACAAAATTACACTGGTCTTTTCTCTTTTCTTCTGTTTACATCTTGGCTTGAGGTGACTTATAGAGGAGTCATGCTATTGTTTAAAATCCTTTTTCCTCTCTTAACATAATCAGGAGGCAGTTGCACCTAGCAGAACCTATTTGTAAGTACAGCACTCATTAACTTTCCGGGTGTAAATTTGTGGGGTTTTGTGTCATAAATCAAATTTAAGTAAGGCACAGGTGTAAAATCACTTTGTACATCATTTCTATCATAATCCCTTTAACATACACCGCTATGTTGGGTCATTGCACCTAGGCATTACTTTGGTTGATGGTTATAGAGTCATGTCTAAAACACTGGATTTATTTACAACCCATTTAGCAGTTGTGGCTGCTTTTCCAAATTTGGCTCCAAATTTCCACTGAGTGACATCAAGCACTTTTTAATTCCTCAGTAATTAGGTGAAAAGCCATCATGGAGGGTAGTGGCAATAGGGTGGGAAATAAGATGCTTAACTAGATCAATTTAACTAGAGATAATAGTTTTGGGACATTCATTACTATCTGATGTCACAACACGAGCGCCACTTGGCTGCTAACTATTGCTCCATACAGTGGTCTGCTTTGCTGCATAAGCACTCCTCTTAATGTTCTGTCTTATATATCGCTCACCAGAGTTAGACTAAAATATTATTATTATTATTATTATTTTTATTACCATTATTAATGATAACAATAACGGCTAGCTAGTGTCACTACAGTCAACTGTAGCTTCCACTAAGCAAATAAAAGCTTTGGAAAATATAAAATCTTGTCTATTACTGGCTTTGCTGGACAAGATGCCTGTATCTCTGGGTGTAGTCACATATTGTTACACAGATACAGTAGCTCTAAGGTGCATATACACCAGGCAAGAGGATAAAAAGATCGATATGAGTTTTGTATAAAAAAAATACTACACCATGTGAATGATCTCGGCATGTGTGTGGAAAGGTAGTCCAGGAAATTTTTCACTGCCCCTCAAAGCTAAATCTCCTCCTACTTTCCCCCACTCTCTCTCTCTCTCTCTCTCTCTCTCTCTCCTTCATATTTCACCACTCTAATCTCAATTACTTCCCACCAGGGATTTCAGTTAAGGAGCCCAAAGATCTAGAGTTCCTGCTTTTCCAATCACACTTTAGACTTTACAAAATATATATGCTACATCCTCACTTGCTTAAAGCTTGAACCAACTCTTATGTTTAAATTGTACACAAGACCACCTCCCCAGAGACCACTTAAAATTTTGTCACTAAGCTTATACGGCTCCTCTCTCATCAACTTATCGACTGCCTTCCCACCATCATACATCTTAAGGAGAACCAAGGAAGCTCAATAATGATCAGCCTTAGGACAAAAAAGCAACTTGTATACAACTTCTGTCTCAGTTTTTTGAGACCTATGCTCCCTTTTTCTCTCTTTCATAAGGAAAGAATTAGACAGAAAGAGGAAAAAGACCTCAGAAGAAATCAGGTTTGTTCAGGAGATCCTGGCTGTCCCTGTTGAGGAGAAATTTGATGAGAGAGCTGAGCTAGAAATCTGGCATTTGTAGAGTGAGAGAGGAGCTTAAACTGTCATTTTTAGGATATCCATCCTGTGGTTTCAGGCTAACAGGATAACGGATCATGATAAGAGTAGGCTGCTTTGAACACCATTACTGGCACCTTCCCCTCTCAATACTGATACCTTTAATTACCTGAAACACTGTGTGTGTGTGTGTACGCTTATCTGTATGTGTATCTCCAAGTGAAAAAGTGAGATATTCGTGTCACATCGTGACTTTAGGGGGATTATCTTTATTATAATTTCTTTACAGGCACAGTAAGATATTTTCAATTTCACATTAACTGTCCCTGACAGCGATGCTGATCATTCTAGCTCGAGACAGATCCAATCATTTGCTAAGCTTCTGCATAAGTAACAAGTTTTAGATCAGCAGGCCTCTCATTCCTCGGATTTCTGACGAAAGTTAGCTCTCTCGTGCTTTCACTGAGCTGTTGGATAAGCATCCGGTGTAAGCAGTAATGTTTCTGTGAGATACACATCCTTTTGCAAGAATTGACAGAACAGATTCAGACCACTGGGATGTGATAAATTCTAATCTCTTATGGGAGACAATATGCTCCAAGACATGCCATTTTGCACAGACATTTTTTCGATATGATTCTTTTGGGGGTTTTTTTGAATGAGTGATATATCATTTATTCCAGGTCATTTTTAATTGTCTCACTGTTTGGCCTGGTTTGGGTCATCTGTTTTGTTTGGACATGTATATACTTTGGCAGGTTTGGGCTGGAAAGCTCTATGGAAAAGTAATTTGTTCTGTTCCCTAATTCAGATTCAGAGCCTTTTGATCCCAGCATGTGTTAATAGCATACATTTCAGGGATGTTGCTAGGCCAGTTAAAGGGGGCTTTGGCTCTCCCCACTGAAAAAAATGTTCTTTAGCTCCCTAACACATTTAGCAACATATTTTCTTATTTACTTTTAATTATTCAGACTATAAAGTGACAGATCTACTGTGTGCCAGCAACAAATAACCATACTGCTATGTTAATAGGGATCATACAATAAAAAAAATCCCCACTGGTACAGACAAAGGCCTGCTTCCATAAATCTCCAGCAATGCCTCTGCTGCATATCTGTGTTTCTGTGCTGTAATGACAAAACAGTGTCAACTCAAGTGTCAGTGTGGAAGCAAAAGGGAGGGAACGTGTTGAAGAGTAAGGGGGAGTGAGAGAAGATGCATAGTGAAGTCGGGCTTAATGTCACATTACTCATCACAGAGATGAGTAACGCAACACCACAACACAGTGTGTCTTATGTATCATCATCTCTCTTTCTCTATTGATGTGTGTGTGTGGCCTCTCTATCTGTTTTTGGGTATATGAGGCTTTTTTTTGTCTGTTTTTGTATGGTTGCAACTATTCTGCTTCACAGCCAAACAGAATGCAAAAAAAAATGCTTTGGTTTGAGACATGCATTAGGGCTGTCCAGTGGATTGTGCATGGTCAGTATTAGATCTATTGTGAATGAATTGCAATGCTATTTTGTCTTAAAATTGTGGAGTCATATTTTCAGTGACAAAAAAAGATTTGAATGCTCTACTTTTAGCCACTTAATGTAACGTCACATTTATCTCGCCTCAGAAGTCCTTTTCACCTCCTTGCATTCGAGCTGCAGAGTAGGAAAAAGCATGGACACTTCCATTTTCATCATTTGTTTTAGCAACAAGCTAGCCAGCTAACTGTGATGGATGATGTATATTAACCTCCTCAAAACTGTGAACTGTGTAGTCAGCACTATAGATTTAACACACATTGAACAATATGTGTTAATTTTGATTGATATAGAGCAAATACTAGAATATGCAGCGTAACTTATATAGGTAAGAGATGCTAATCTGGTTATTCTTTGACGCTTTGAGCAGCCACATGTTGATTTTGAACTCAGGGTTGATCAGATGAGTAGAAATTCCGAGTTGAGGGGGCACTTTCTTTGTTTATTCCTAATCTGAGGCACATAAGCTTATTTTTATCTCATTTCTCATTGCTTTTCTGAAAGAATGTAAAATGTTAAAGTATGTGCTCTGAATGTGAGTTGAAATTTTCTGTGTCTGAATCTCAAATGGTGTATTGTTTTGCATGTAGTGTTCCATATGTCCTGTAATGGTACAGTGTGCACCCTATATAGTGAACATTTGAATATTTTTGCAGGTATTACTGTTGCCATAGGGATTGTGTGAGTTAGAGTAAGATTTGTGCACAATGATAAATGTACAGTATGTAAGTGTGAAATGGTTGTAGAACATGCCATCGTTACACTCAAAGGAAGCCACATGCAAAAGCTGGTATTCAGACTGCTCCAGTGTTAATAGGCACACGCAAATATATCTAAATGCAACACACACTCCAAGAAATTGAAAATATTAATGGAGATTGTGCCTTTGACACTGATATCGCAGGGAATTAACATCTCCAGTTTAGCCATACCTTTTACAACTTTTGACCTATTGCTATGTGATGTAAGAGACCCCAGCATAGTTTTCCATTCCTTTTTGCAAAGCTTTTTCAGCATATTCAGCTAAAGCAGTGGTTGGACCGAAGGCGAATACAATTCTCCTGACAGAATAGAAGGGGAAAGGACATGGGAGGTGAAACCGGCGTTTGTTTTTGTTAGCAATAACTTTCACTCTGCTTATTATTAAATAGCTGCCTCACCGAACTTATGCCTCTCTGTTGCTTGGCGCTTATCTGGGGAATAAAATGAGTCTCATCCACCGAAATACCGCATACTAGGGATTTTGTGATAGAATTCTGTTGATTCACTGTCTCTGTTTACCCTCAAGGTTATTCACAAGTGTAGTTGCATTATTTTAAATGGGACTCAAAAACGTGTTCTATATCTGAGGAGGGATACTCTGCCTATGTACTTTCATCTTAATGACTGCACTTTCTCACATCTCACATGGCCTCACAGTTGACTCAAAAAGCCTGACATCTCATCTGCAAATTGGGATTGATTTGATATTAATCTCCTGCAATAAATCATAGCGGAGGGAGCATCTCATTAGTGCAGATTTTCAGCAATAATGAGGCGGGTATTAATTGACTATGAACATATTTGAGCTGGCTCTCTGGGAGGGGAAGATGGATTCCCAAGGGCAGTGCTTCAAGAGAGGCACTTATTCAGGGAAATTGAATTCACCTTCAGGTCACCTAGAAAAACATCACAACCCTCAAGATATTGAATTTTCTGGACTCTGAAATTTCCTTTTGTGCTAGATATTCAAATCACCCAACAGCTTCTATTTTTCTCTTCAGAAATGGAAACCTCTGTGACCTTTGGCCATTTTTATCCCAGTGATAACTTATAATACTAGTAAAGTTTGGCTGGAGAAAGGGGAATAGTTCAAACCAATTAAAAGCATGTGGGGGTGGAGGGAAGCTGTCGAACATGGAGTTTTCTATGCTGCCCTCTACTCGGTTCAAAAACGTTATCCCTCTGTGTATAATTACACAGGGTGCAGAACTGTAGTCTGTACATGTGTGTGTATGAGAGAGTAATAGAGAGAGAGAGAGAGAGAGACATGTCTGGTTCTGTCCTCTGGAGACTACATTCATCATTGCTGTACCTAAAAGCAAAAAAAGAGCACACAGGTGGCCTTTCCTCAGAGGACCCTCACCTATAATACGATATCCACTTTTTTTACTTCACTCTTCCTTTTACACAGTTTCCTAAGATCATCTCATTTACTTTGGATCAAGTTTCATTTAATAATCAAGATTATTGATGATGTTAGGACAGACCAAATGAACATAGGATTAGGGCTACCCTTCGCTTTTATATAATATAAACCACAAAAGGTAACTGTTGTATATTCAAACTAACAAAGAAAACAACTAGAAATCAATCCTATAATTAATATTTAGTCATTTGTTGTGATGAGTTCTTGTCCACCGTATTCACACGACAGCTGTATGCGGGTCTGTTGCCGCAAAGTTGGGAGAATAAATTTTTTTTGTATGGTGTCGTATTATAATGCCCCTTCACTGGAACTAAGAGGACCATACATGTCCCAGCATGACAATGCCCCTGTGCACAAAGCTCCAAGAAAACGTAGCTTGTCAAGGGTAGTTCAGAATACCTTTGGTATTCATCGGTACACCATTTACTCCTCTGGTCTTCTCATCCAACATCTATGCCTTGACGTCACTAATTTGACTGAATGGTCAAATCCCCACAGCCACACTTCACAACCTAGTGGAAATTCTTTCTAAAAGAGTGGAGTTTATTACAACAATTAAACGAGGACTACTTCTGGAATGAGATGTTAGAAATGCACATATGGTAAGCCCTTAATGCCTTACTACATAGAATAAAATATGAGGTGCATGTTATATATGTTTTATAGGTGTTTTATATATATATATATATTATAGGTGTACTGTTGATCAAAGTAAAGAGTGAATGTAAGAGTGTATATTTATTTCTGAATCCGATTTTTAAAATAAGCAGTATTTATTTCCACCGGTGAGTACTCAGCCTGTTTGTGAAATTTAGGAAAAACATGGAAACTGAGCTCTCCCATAAAGCTGGATGAGAAGATGCTAAGAGAGTGAAAGAATTCATCAAGAATCCTGTTAAGAAATTAAAATAATTCTGTTTTATACTGTATATGATGTAATTTTTTTCCAGATTTAACTCTTTTTGTGCTCAGTGCGTAATACCGAATTCGTTTTCCCCTGAATATGTAAATATTATAAATATCGAACAGTATTCGGACTGTGAAATTTGTGCTAAAACCCCTGGTATAAAATCCTCTGCATTGTATTTTCCCCCCATTAGACTGACACAAGGCTCCCTCCACTATTTCTAACAACTGGCTGATAGCGTATTTCTAATCTGCTGATGCCAATAATCTGCTATAGTCTTTTCTGTGAAAAGAAATCAGGGGCCAGCTAGCCATTCTTCATAGGGTGACTTTCGCTGACCTGCATCTTTCTCTTCACTACAGAATAGCTCTTCACTGTCCTCCACCCAGCTTTTGATAAGACCTCAGATTTGCACAAATCTTATATTATCCATTTCACAGTCGAGTTACTTTATACATTTATATTTCCATACACTGCCTTCTCTTCATGCCAAGCTTCATCTGACCAAAGACAGCCAGTCTAGTCCCTTGTGTGTTAATGAAGTAAGGCAGTAATGGCTTGCAGAAGAGCACTCACTCATAACTAATGCAACGCTTGATGGAGGGCTTGTCTCTACAGCTGCTTTATTCTTCTGCCTTGTTTTCTGTGTTTATTTTTAGCTCCGCTGTTGGACGTTTTATGCTCCACTGCTGCATTGATGCACATGTGCCCAGTTTAGCCCCCCCCCCAACCCCCACCCCCACCCCTCCCCCCTTTGTGCTTGATGGACTGCAATACTTTAGAGTGTGATGTCATCATCAGTGCTTCTGGGACACTTGAGTTGACTGAAATTACATAAGCTGATGTTTTCAGCCAGGAGAAAGCCATGACATCAGTAAGGGATCAAAAAAATCTAAGCTTGCTTGCTACTAAATCGAGAATTAATGTATGCTGATTAGTGTTGTTTATGCATCTGTTTATTTTCTTCTCTGTGCAACTGAGCTGATTGTGTAAGATGGCGTGCTCTGGATAACTGTGTGTGTGTGTGTGTAGCTCTCTTACTGAGCATGGGTGCTTGTATGGTTGAAAACTACATCATATCTTGACTGAGGATGGCAGAAAAGGAATTTGACAACCGGACACTAGTGCTACTTTCAGATTTCCACACTTTTCCTATTTATTTTTTTCAAGTATGCACCAAACTTGTTGTTGTGTCTTGAATCTGGTTTAATAACAGATGCAATGTTGCTGCAAACAGAGTCGTAAATAGTATCAGCTGGTATCCAGCAATGCGGGTCGAGTCTTACTGAGTGTTTTGTTGTTTGCCCTGCAGAGCGTGTTTTAGAGGTAGCAGGCTATGGAGCCTCGTAATCTCCTTACGTCTCAGTTTAGGGATCAGTTCCTATATTGAGCCACCTTAGCTGTAGCAGCAAGTTGTACTGTATATGCATGATTTGAGTATGAGTACACTGGTCAATTATTAACAGTGTCTGCATAATGCAGCCAGGCCCCTGCAGACAGTGTGTTTGGCTGCTTTTACACTGGCAGTGGTTTCTGTCATGGAGCCAGTGGTGTCCATATTGCATGTGTGTGTGTGTTTGTGTGTATCTGTCTCTTCTGTGTTCTTGCTGTTCCTGTCATTACACAGTTGCGTGTGTCCCGTGAGGGCCTCTCATTTTCCCTTTGTAGCTTACAATGTGCTTTACTTCATGCAGTTTATAAATAAACACCATGCTATTAATACTCCATAATGCCTAATGGCATAAAGCACCTCAGAAATAACAATAGTTAACTCAGTATGGTGAATTATTATTTGTATATTATTAGTAGTTATTAATAACTGTTGCAGTGTGCTTGAATACCGTGATGAAAATGAGATATAAAATGAAAAATAGTTTCACATTATTAAAGCCAGTAATGTAAGCAGATGAATAGAATGGAACTGATCAGCCATAACATTAAAACCACCTGCCTAATTGTGTAGGTCCTCCTTGTGTCGTCAAAGCAACTGTAACCCATCAAAGCATGGATTTCACAAGACCTCTGAAGGTGTGCTGCGGTATCTGGCACCAATGCTTTAGCAGCAGATCCATTAAGTCTTGTAAGTTGTGAAGTGGACCCTCCATGGATTAAACCTGTTTGTCGAACACATCAGACAGATTCTTGTTCGGATTGAGATCTGGGGAATTTGGAAGCCAAGTCAACATCTTGAACTCTTCATATTCCTCAAAACATTCCTGAACCTTTTGCAGTGTGGCAAGGATAATTATCCTGCTGAATGAGGTCACTGCCATTAGGTTATAGCATTGCCATAAAGGGATTGTATTTGGTCTGCAGCAGTGTTTAGGTAGGTGGCACATGCCGAAGTAACATCCACATGAAAGCCAGGACCCAAGGTATCTTAGCAGAACATTGAAGCATCCTGGTGCCATCTCTTCCTGAGGTAAGAGATGCACATGCATCCAGCCATCCCCATGATGTAAAGGAAAATGGGATTCATCAGAACAGGCCACCTTCTTCCACTGCTCCATGGTCCAGTTCTGAAGCTCGCATACCTATTGTAGGTGCTTTCGGTAGTGCAAGGTCAGCAAGGACACTCTGACCAATCTGTAGCTACACAGCCCCATTCACAGCAAGCTGTAATGCACCCTGTTTTCTGACACATTTCAATCATAGCCAGCATCAACTTTTCAATCAGTGCTGCAGTAGCTCTTCTGAGGGATTGGACCAGACAGACACTCCACATGTGCATCAGTGAGCCTTGGGCTCCCATGACCTTGTCTCTAGTTCATTTTTGGTAGGTGCTATTCGTGTCACCTGTCAGTTGTTTTAATGTTAGTCGATCAGTGTATATAAGTGAACATGCACATGCACAGTATGAAAAATATACAAAGGTGTTTGTGCAAAAAGATAATGTGCAGCAAACTGGGAGAAGATGTGATATGTGCATTGAGACACCAGATTGAGTGAATGAGTGACTATGACTATGTGAGTAAGATGTAAGTGATAAATGTCATATTAAAACAGCAGAGATTGCAGTGGTATAGTCCCTGTAGCTGTTCCTGTGTCTGTGTGGGAAGTGACGCTACATATTTCTCAGTGTGCTTCAGCTTTTATAACTTTAACCATGCTGGTAGATTTGAAAAACTAACCCATCAAGTTATTTGACAATACTCATGGTATTGATATTGCGATGGATAAGATCACTTTATGAGACCATCATGAATATCAGTACTGCTATAATGCTGAATCCATTCTCACTATCAGAAAGAACTGATTGGACATTAAAATATTTCTAGCAGTTTGTTTTATTTCTCATTGTTAAATAGCAGTTATACACTACAGTTTATTTTAATTTATGATACATACCTGGACTAAAACTAAGAACTAAGACTGAAAGACTTTTAAAAATTGTTTGTTCTGTTTCATAAATTGTTATATAAATTGTAATATATATATACATATATATATATATATATATATATACATCTATTTTATTATTATTTTTTTTTAATTGAAAACTGAAAGGCATTAACTAGCAAAAAAGCAAGATCTGCTTTATTCTGGTCAAGGTTGATCCTAATCATGTCTCAAGATACTGTCTCAAGAGTGTGAGGTGGGAATACACACTGTTCAGTGGTGGGATCCGTGCACACACTTATTCACACCTAGAGGCAAATTAGAGTCCCCAGTTCACTTACCAATATGTTTTTTCTGAGGCTAGAAGAAACCATAGAACTGATTCAAACCTACAATCTGTAAAGTGACAACATTACCAACTTTTCCACCCTCCATCATTTATTAATGCTTCATTGAAAGCTACTAAATAACAACTTTTATTATTATTATTATTATTATTATTATTATTATTATTATTATTATTATTATTATTATTATTATTATTAAAAAGACAATCCTTTCATTAGGACATTATGTCAAAAAGCCTATCTGACAATAAATAAAATAATAACATGAATCTAAAGCTATTATATGAGGCAGAATACAAATATATTATTCAGATTGAACAGATAACATGTTCAAAACAGATACAAAAACAGCTGAAGGGGCAGTAATTGATTTTTCTATTTTAAACCTAGCTAGAAAGGTTCACAGGGTTAAGGCTAGAGGTGTGCATCTGGATCGGAATCCCACAGCAGAAAAAATAACCTCCTATTCCTAGCAGGGGATCAGAGTTTTTTCAGTGTTTCCTGGATCATAGCAGTAGGGTTTGCATTACAGAAAACAAAGAAAAAAAAAACTTTGTGGTTTACTCAACACCCACATCCAGTTTCAATCCAGGCCTAGATATGAATATTTCGAGCACTAAGCGGATAAAGAGAATGGCGTTACACAAAAGCTCTACTATGTGTTTAGCATAGTGAGAGGGATGTCTTGTTTGTAGATGGTGTGAGAGTTCTTGAGTGAAGGATCACTCAAACTTTTTCTCATTTAATTAAAATGGAAAGTGTAACATATGGCCACATCCTTAAAGAGTAGTCAAGTATCATGGTATTTATTTTTGCCGTGATGCTCAACTCTAACCATAAACCATGTACCTATTTAAAAATAAATAAATAAATAAAGTAATGTAAAGTCGTTTCAAAATGCCTTTGAGGCAGATATGCGATTTAGTCGTCTCTGGAATTGTCGATGAGTTCTGAGAGACTGGGAAATCTATACTCCTCCAGGCCTGTGATGCTGTCGAAGCCAAATGACCGATTTTATTCATGTTTATCATGGGTATGTGTGTATTTTTAGTCATTTAAAGTTGCATTACTCATTCACTCATGCCCTACACACATACACTGTTTTAGTCTGCTTGTCCTGTCTGCCTTTCATGTGTTTGCTTTCTTCTTTCCTCTCGTGAGTCCCTGAGGTCCAAAGAGCTTGAAAAGTCAATAAAACACCTCTGATGAGTCATGTGGAACACACAATGAGCGCAGACTGAAAGAGAGAAAGAAAGAGACAGAGAGAAAGGAAAGGAAAGAAAAGTGACGCCACAAGGAGGTTTCTGTATCCCATTTGACCTGTCTGTTGTACTTCTTTTATTTATGCCGTGATTGTGTGGAGTCTGTCCTCACGCTGCTGCACTCACTCATGTCAGATTAGATCCATCAGTGTCTCTCCAGGCTGGTCACAGCTCAAAACAACACCTCACGCAATGGCTTGTTTTTCCGTTCCCATTTCCTCACTTTCTTTAGTGCGCTGGCACAGACCCTCCTCTTTACGAGCATTCCACCTCAATAAATGTGTTTGCAATTAAACACAGCCTCAGTCACGTGACAGGCCCCAAACTCACAGTATACTGTACAGCAGACAGAATGGACAAGGTGGAACAATGAGTGGGCAATGCCTGTAGGGCAGTGCCGCAGAGCCCAGCTGTGTGTGTGTGTGTGTGTGTGTGTGTGTACAC
Source organism: Hemibagrus wyckioides (assembly GCF_019097595.1). NCBI lineage: Eukaryota > Metazoa > Chordata > Actinopteri > Siluriformes > Bagridae > Hemibagrus > Hemibagrus wyckioides. The sequence goes on from NC_080712.1 coordinate 16,256,508, forward strand.
TCAGGCTGCAGGGTGTTGTATGTGGTTCCCTTATGCAGAAGCAGAAAAAGCTTTAGCTTAGCCAAGGGCCCTGAGTGAGGAGTGCAGCCAATGAATTATTCAGATGTCCACATTTAGAATTCCTCTAATCTTTCAGTTTGTGTGTGTGTGTGTGTATATGTGTGTGTGTGTGTGTGTGTGTGTGTGGGAAAGGCTATGATGTTAAATGTTCCCACAATGTATAACCCAGTAAATGGGAATGGAATGGGAAAGATGGGATAAAAAGCACAAGCCCATGCAGCACATGGCTCCCATTGTGAAGCTGTTTATATTTGTGTACTTCCAATGGAAACGCTTACCTGTGCTTGAAAACCTTGAGTTCCCAAGGCAGATCACTTCACGTCAGCATGCTTAACTGTTATGTGCATTGGGAGGTGACGGTTTAATGGATTTTAACGAGTTTGAGTGCGTATTTGCGCGTCTCCAGTTAAATGCAGTGCAATGGTTTAACCAAAGAGTCTCCTTGCTGGATCAAAAGGACTCTGTAATGATGGGGTGATTATAAAGTGCTCTCACTCTCTCACTGCCCCAGAAATCTGGTTTCTGGAGGCTTCGGCTGTTGCTGCTGCTCTTTCTCCACACGTCCAGCGGCAGCCTGATTAAATGCCAGTATTACCATGTGCCCTTTCTGCAGTCCCACTGGCCGATTGCAGCCTTTAACATGACAGTCCTGTCCCACTAACTCCTCTTCTTCCTCCTCTCTACAAGTGTCTCTCTGCCCCCCCTCTCTCTTTCTCTCTTTCTCACTCTCTCTGTCCCTTTCTATGGTTTTTACTCTCCATCTGGACCTGACCTGATCTCTTCACTGCATGATTTATTATTCACTGCCGCACACGCTGGCGGAAATAGTCATGTTTCCAGGAATATGACATCTTCAGAGAGCAGGGCTTAGTCTTCGGAGAGCAGAGAGACGTCTCCAAAACACAGAGTTTTATTTTAGGCTTGACAAGAGCGTGTGTGTGTGTGTGTGTGTGTATGTGTGTGTGTGTGTGTGCATTTGATCAGTGATTGAGGAAGTGATTACTTACATTTCTGATTTAAATTCAGAACCAACTGATATGCTGCTGTGAGCTACACCCTGATTTTTGTAAATTAAAACACCGTTAATTAATGTGATATTTTTAGATGACTCATTTGAACTGAATGTAGGAGATAAATGTTATTAGATTATTGTTCAATAAACAGGCTGTTGGTTGAGATCATTCCTGCATGAAATAAAAGATTTGGCGCTCACCCACAAATGGAATGTTGGGAAGATTTAATTAAGTGCTTTACTCCCACATGAGGAGGTCTCATTTTCCTGCCACTGCATTTCATACTGACTGAACAGTGTTACTCTAATGAAGCAATGCTGTGTATGCTTACACACACACACACACACACACAAGAAGCTGTAAGAACAAAAGTTAAGAAACACATTGGCTTTATTTTTCATTACCAGATCCCTCATTCATACGCTCTTCTGTGTTACTTCTCCAGTCCATTCTTCATTGTTTTGTCTTCTTCTTGAGAGCTGATCTGTGGAGTGTGAGAACTTGGATGGCATTGGGGTGTGTGTTCTGGCATCTAGTGGACTCATTTTCCCCAGGTTGCACACACACATGCACACACACAAACAATACACACCCGAACATGTGTACAAAGGATCGTAAGCCTGTAGAATTTCTATCATTTTGTAGACATGTTACATCCTACCTCAGTTTAAAGAGTCTGGTGTGTCTCTGTATTACACACATTGCTGGAATCAGTTATGAGACTTTAGACTAAGAGTGAGAATTTGACTATACCGTCTTCCTTTACAGGAAGTTTCCAGAATTTACATATATCTTATATTTACATACTGAAAGAACAGCAGGAATGTGACAGTTTTATGAATAAATAATAGAATAAATTCATGACCCTGCCTGCAGATTACACTTTCCATCAGTTTTCTTCTCTCCTATAAGATAAATGACTTCTGCATTAGATAATGTGCCACCCAGTTGTTTTTAAACAGTTGTGGCAAAAAAAAAAACTAACTGCAACCATATGTGCATGTTGGTAAGTGTTGTCAGAAGCAGGAAAAAGTGGACATTTAAAGGGCCAGGAGTACATGCTTAAAGGTTTGGCAAGAATGAAATATAGTGTCCTTGTACTTCATTGTATGAATTCTTTTTCCAGAACATCTGACTGTTTTTACTATGAACATGTAGGAATATTGAGTGTCACACATCTATTCTTGAGTGCCATGTTTTCCGTTCAGTTCTTTTTTATTAAATGTGCATAGAATATTGAATACAAACCACAAAACTTGCCATGTATGAACATGGTTTTCTGACATTCTGCATGTCCTCCAGTATATAAAGACAGGATTTGTTGTGAACTAGAGAAACTAGTATACAGTCACTCTGTTACAACAAATCTTATTATTTAAAATATTGTATTGCATTTTTCTAATATTTATTCAGAAGCCACAGAGAAATGTTAAAAAGCCCCTTTAAGTCTACCATGCATTTTCATTTCACATTTCACTTTAACCTGAGGTAGGAAGAGGGCTTTATATGTGTATTTTTGGCATGGTTTTATTCATATTTCTAAAATGATGTATCAGGGTTTTCTTGTTAACCTTAATCTTATGGTGTGTGTATATACTCTAGATAAACATATGTAAATTAGAATATCATGCCTAATCTTTTATGTCTGTATCTCTTTACAACTATGACAAAGGCTTCCTGACATATATAACTAAAAGTTTCTTCAAGTAAAACAGGAAGATAGATAGATAGATAGATAGACAGACAGACAGACAGACAGATACTTTATTGATCCCAAAGGAAATTCCAGATCTGTATCAGATAGATAGATAGATAGATAGATAGATAGATAGACAGACAGACAGACAGACAGACAGACAGACAGACAGACGGACAGACAGACAGACAGACAGATACTTTATTGATCCCAAAGGAAATTCCAGATCTGTATCAGATAGATAGATAGATAGATAGATAGATAGATAGATAGATAGATAGATAGATAGATAGATAGATAGATAGATAGATAAGTGATTAATACATACAGAAATGATTAATTATTATTACTTTTTATTATATTTCAAACAAATAGAAAAACACAAGGAAATCTAAAAGTGGACAGTGAATATGGAAATAATATTAATGCTATTAAAATAAATGCTATTTATTATATTTAGATGTGACATTTATTGATTCATGTAATTTTTTCTTTTTCTTTATCAGAGTATTTATCAGTTTAAACAGTCAGTGTTTGTAAGTTTCAAGGGAACAGATCCCATCAATTATGTTATTCTTGACTTTTTTGATGATGCCAATTCTCTTAATAGGTTCGACATTCACTGACATTGTAAAGCATATACATAAGTAACTTTTGTTCGGGAAAACAACCACAGCATCAGCAGTGTGGTGCTGCCTGTATAGAGTCGATAAGAACCAGTACTATTGTAAGGACTTGGCCTTGATAGACAAAAGTGGAGAGACTCAGTCATTAAAATGGTAAATATGCTGTCTGAACAGTTAATTCAGAGAAATTAAAGCCGCTCAACACATAATGCAGTGATAATTAAAAACTGACTGAACACACTGTATATTTATTAAAGATGAATAGGCATTCATTCATTTCAAGAAATCTAGAAAATAATACTTACACTAATTACTGGATCTCTGAGTGAGAGTAGACTCAACAGCAGCCAGTAAACTTGAGTCAATTTTCTAATCCAGCTGACAAACAAAAAAAAATACAAAATATAATGGTAGAAATATATACTACATACATTAATACCATGAACTAATCACACTAATAGTTTCATTAGTTGTAGGGTCACTGCTGCCTAACAATATTTTGTAGCTTATCTTAAACACCAATGGCAGGTTCAGGAAGCAAAAGGCGCAACACTAGTTTAATCTCACTTCCTGCCCCTTTAACGTCCACCTCCTCTATTCCTGCTACAGACAAACACAGACTGGCATCTGTTCACCATTCAGTGACATGTAGATTAAAGTACTTCTGTTGTGCACTGTTCCTAAACAGCTTTATCGTCTGAGATATTTTAATGGCGTACAGATGAATTATGCATAAAAGTTTGAATTATATAACATTTGGATGATTATGTAATCAACATGGACTGGCATGAAAATTTTCCAGCGGAGTCCCAGCAGCAGGAGCAGTGCTGGAAAATCCAGCTTGATTCAGCATAGATTTCGAAGTCCGGAATTTTAAGAAGACTCTGTGTGCCATCAGATATTTTCTGCCTTTTAATATGTGTGGTTTTAATTTATGACCGTAGTTCAAAGTCAGCGATGCAGTATTGTTGCTGTTTTCCAGTGTTAGCTGCTCTTTCTGCTTCCCCCAACTGTGCCATGCTGTTTTCTCTTCACTCGCAAACACATAATATTAGCAAACCCTAAAATGCACGGCATATCATTCACAATGCGATCATTTGCAAACTGTGTAACCGATCATTTACGAAGAAGTTGCTGGGAGGGGGCTGAACTGGGATGTGAATAAAGCAGTCAGTGACTTGTGAACAGGATTAATTGAATCCAGGCTTAATTGGGTACAGTGTCAGAGCAGAAGCTGAGGAGACAGATTGCCAGGAATAGTAGCATGGTGAGAGTGTGGATCATGTCAGTAATTAGCAGTCTTTAATGTCCCTGTGTATGTACCATGGCTACTTGAGTATTTTTTTTTCCCTCAATCATCTCAGCAGCTACCTATCTTGAATACTGGAAGAGACATGGGAAATTTCTTGATTTGAATATTCTTTATATGTATACAGTATGTTAGAGGGACGGATGTTTCTTAATAGAGAAAAGCTTTAAGTGTGGTGGAATAAAGAGTTATTTTAACACTGGAAGTAAGATTTCCACCTGTTGATGTTGCAAGTTTGTGTTTTGAGAAGAGGTGACATATAAGGAATAACAGCATGTTTAACACCAAAGTGTTTTATTCCTCTTACACCAAAGATTACTTTGATTAGTTTGTTACTTAACATCGCGTCATGTTTTTTTTTAACCAGTATTAGGTACTTTTTGGGGTTATGGAACAACCATGAAAAAAAAATTAGTTGCTTGTGTCACATATAGCAGATATAAAAAAAAATGGATGACCAGCCTCTCATTCATAAATAAATAAATAAAGAAAGAAAGAAAGAAAGAAAGAAAGAAAGAAAGAAAGAAAGAAAGAAAGAAAGAAAGGAAAGTACAAAGTCCTTGGTCATAAAGACTTTTACATGGTGAATAAGAAAGCTGTTACACCCAAGAGTCTTTCTAAAAATGTTAAATAAATGCATCCTAACTGAAAACAGAAATCTACACCATGTTATATAACAACACTTTTTTAAAAACAATCTTTCTTATCAGCTGGAGATTCTGTGGAGTGTCTGCCAGATAAATCCCATGTGAATGATTTGTTGCTATAGAAACAATGTATTCGAGCAAGCGCATTAATATAAATTACAGCCGGGGCTACTGTCAGAGCAATACTTTACACCTTCAGACCAATCAGATTCAAGAATTCAACAATGCTGTGTTATAAATAGTAATAATGAGTAGAAATGCTAAATGTACAGCAAAAGCTTTACTGAATCTCTCTCCCAAGCTCTACTGTGCATGCGCTAGTGACAGCTGAAATGCAAGACTGAGGAAAGTACAGGTGGTAGAAATCACTGTGACATTATATTGTTGTAATAATCGGATTATAATGATAATATATCTGTTACTGCAGTTACTTCATTTATAGTATGTGTCTAAATTTATATCATCTGTCACTGGATGGATAAACTTCTCAGCTGTGTAGCGTTTGCTTACTTCAGGATTTTTATGGAACTAATTTATTATTTTCTCCTTCAGAAAACGTATAAGCTGTAAAAAGTTTGCCACAATCAGAACAGGTGCGAATGACTTATATCAGTCAGACACAGCCTGCTGAAATCTTAGAAAATAATTATGTATGTGGAAAATGTATTCTTATGAGCCTATTCTTGTAAATTAACATATCAGTGATGTGCTGGAGAGCCACAGTATTCACAAAACTGTACATCATTAAACACAGCTGATTCAAGTTTTCAGCTAAAGCTTCTCAGCCAAGGCTTTCATGGACTGAATTTATGTGTGAGAAAAGGAAAAATGTAAATCCTTTTTTGTTTCCAGATGTGGAACAAATATTTGAGTGGTACTTGGGGAAATTACCTTTAAGAAATGCTCAATGTTCAGATTATTTGTTTGGCTGTTCTTAACTGAAACTTGTGTTTGGGATCCTGAAAGTTGTTACAAGTCACTGGTGTATTCACAGAAACCTCTGTGTGCTTTTCACTCACTACTCTGACATGCTTGTGCCTCTGGCAAGTAGGAATCTTGGATTTATCTCTCCACAAGCTGCCATCCTATGTTTTATATTGCTTATCAGGGCTGCATGATATGGTGATAGAATATTAATATTGTTATACACGTTCCTGAATATCAGAGTTTTGCTAAGCGTCTCTACATTTATATAATAATTGTTAGTCGCTGAATTAAGCAAATGATCGAACTAAAACATGTAAATGTTTCAATCAGTTTTTTGTTTTTAAATATCTGTTTTGAACTGTTTTACCATATTGTAGATCATGAAAGTATCATGTTTTGCAAGATGGTATTTACAGTATGAACCTCCTTGCATTCAAGTGCAGTGTCTTCTATTTTGCCTTTCCACAAAAATTTCAGTCTTTTACAAACACATACAAGATCATTTCCTCACAGTCATAGTGTTGACTTCGGTGCCAGATGTTGGCAAGTATTTGACTGGATTTCTTTCTTGGCCCTTGAGGAAATGACTCTTAAGTATTGTTCATTAGATACAGGTTTTGGCTCTTTCACTGCATTTTTCTCTCCAAATGTTTCTTTAAATGAATTGAGCAAAAAATGCTTGTTAAAGGAATGTAGCCTAGGTCATGCCAACATTCTGATGTGACAAAAGCACTCCATATCACCATTCAGTATTGGGCCAGTTTTGTCAGTGTAGAATATTATATTAGCCCTGTGTGATTCAAATTGGTCTTCAAAATGTGTTTGCTACAAGCCTCTACAGTAATAAAAACTGTGCTCTTGTTAAAGACTCGGTCACATGTTGTTACCTAATAACGATGAAGGAATGGGGTCAAGATTTTAAAAAGAAGAGAGTCTTCTAAACTGGTGCTTGATTAATGTTATGTATGTAACCATGGATTTGCACCTACGTGGAAGACCGCCAGGGTGATTTCTTTTTGAACTAGTGGAGATTTCCATGAGATTTCCTTGCCAAGTAAGCAACAGATATTTTGTTCATGCACATGCCCTTTCATTCAACTTCTCACATTCCACATACTTTCTACATTCAAGACCCTTTGGAACTAGCAGAGGAACTATATCAGAAGTGATCTGAAATGTTTGTAACATGAAAATGATTACATGCGAAAGAGCTAACATACTTTTTTTTTTTGAAGATGATGATTGTCCAGACTATTTATCCTGCTCTCTGTTGATGTTGGGAATCAGTCAAAATATCTATTTGGGATAAAATTGTTCAAAATTCTGCTATTGTTCCAGTGAGGCAAATAATTGCTCAGTACTATTCTTTGCTGAGGATGGGAATCAATCAAACTCACCTCAGAGCACATGGGCTACCATGAAATAACATTCATCTGTACAATCTGGTGAAGGTGGAGAATGCACACCATGTGGCTGCTTCACAATTGTCCACAAGTGAGAATCCTCACACAGGATTAGCGACAGCTGGCAGTCACTTCCTCACCGTGTTCAAGTTTTTCCACATGTCTCGGCTGTCTTGCTGCAAGGCATCTGTTATTAGGATTTCACTCTTTCCAGAATTTGAAACGTTCACTGGATGTGTTGGGATGCGTGCACACCACTAATGATGTCCAGCCAATACGCTAATAGTCTCCTGTGCAACATTCCCACTTTTCACTACTGGAGTTGCAATATCATCCTAGCCAGACGTAGAACATCTGCATATGGGCAATATGTGGCCACTTGTATAATAATGACTATGTATACGTATGTCTAAGACTATACATATGTCTTAAAATTCACAAAAGCATATTCTCAAGAGGTCAGTGGGGTGAATAAGAATGACTCACACCAATTGAGGAAAATTGTCATACCGGCTGAGAAGGACAAAACCATACAGTTTGCAGTGTAGATTTTCTAGGACATTTGTTTCAGCATTAAATCTGTAGAGGTGATGCAATCATTGTCTGTGCTACAACTGAAGATGTATTTATCAAAGCAGTAGTTTGTTCAGGAGAGACAATAGCATAATATAATAGCAGCTGTGACATTTGTTTTAAAATAAATTAAGGACAAGGTCTTAAAGCTATTATCCAAGTGACTGCATTGTCTCAGCTTAACACAATTGCTATGGCCAGGGATGTGACCTTATCTGAGCAGTTTTCATTATCTTTTATTTTTATTGCGGAGTGTAAAGGAATAGAAAATGAGTGGATTCATTTATTGTTTCACTCTAATAGTTCAGTAGATATTACAATAGAAATCATTTTTATTAACCTTTTTTTATGTTTGAATGTGATGTTTATATATTTTCCATACATAATTCAACAGCCTTTATCAAACTGCATGCCTTCTCAGTATTAATATGTTTTTCCTTGTCTGTTTTGGACATGCTGTTGTTCTGGTCATTGGAATTTTGTCATTTGACTAATATTGTCATCACTGATGTGGTTCCATATTGTAATGAACATATATAACCAGAAACACACTGCAAACAAGCGACATCGAATGAAAGTTTTTGTTTGCTCCTTCAGGACAATCTTGTAGATGCCATACTCATCTATGGCGTTTACTCCCAGAGAACATGGATAGATTTGCTTTCTGGCTAGGTTAAAAGGCATTCCTCTCTCCTCAGTAAATTCCATTCACAGGAAGCTCATGTATAATTAAGAGGGCAGTTACCACTCTCGTCTTTAGTGCGTTCAGCTTTGGGATATTACTGACAGTCTCAAAAGATGTAGTATCTGGCTTCAGATGTCATAAAGCAAGAAACGAGTATCCTGCTCTCAGGTTGAGTAGCTATCATGTAAAAGTGATAGTGTAAATAAATTATAAATGTTTTCTGAAATTATAATCAGTATGCTATGTTATCCGTTTCTGAACACGGCATTAATTATAGACTTGTGTTCAACCTGCCAGATATGGTGTATAAAATCTGAGGTTTTGATGATGATTATATTCAGTGACACATTGTGTTTAATGCTATTAATCAGGCCATTGTGGACAATTAATTAATTTCACTAAGAATTGGAGGTCTGCAAGTGAAGACACAGGTATTTGGTACTGCCAGACAAGACTTTTAAAAATATTTATTACTATTGTAGAAAAGTTTGTTCTCTATTATTCTATTAACAGCCACAGTTTGTGTTCTGCCATTTGGCAAAGCATGTACACTATAAGACCAAAATTTGTCCCTCATACGTACCTTTTGAACATCTCATTCCAGATTTAGTCCTTTTGTACTAACCTGGATAACCGGCTACTTTAAGAGTTTTGCAGTAGATTTTGGAACGTGACTGTGGGAATTTGTGCTATTCAACAAGAAGAGCATTAGTGAGGTCAGGTACTGATCTCAGATGAGGAGGTCTGGGATGCAGTCAGTGTTTTAATTCATCCCAGAAGTGTTCAGTGGGGTTGAGGTCAGGGTTCTGTGCAGGCAACTCAAAATTTTCCACTACAACCTTCATAAACCAAGTCTTTATGCCCCTTACTATGTGGTACATGAGCGCTGTCTTGCTGGAAGACATTTGGGCCCATTAGCTCAGAAGGAAAACCTTAATCCAAGAATATACAAAGACATTCCTGATGATTATGTGTTTCCAACTTTGTGGCAAAAGTTTGGGGAAGACCTACATATTGATGACCATGTGTATTAGTAATCGTCATGGGAAATCATGGGGTTTGAAGTGATTTAAAGTACAACATGATATTGGAAGAGTTAATAAATAAAATACCCAAGGGATATTCTGCATCTGTTGCCAGGCATGAAGAATCATAAACTATATTGTGCCGCCGTACTTATTACCTTTGTCTGTGTGATACAATACCCACTGTGATGTAGCTTTATTATTTGATAATTATTATTGCAGTATGGGATTTTGCCATACTGATTTTGCAGTGGGCTGCAGTATGCAAACAAGCTTAAGCTTCTCCTGACTAACAGAATCTCAGAAGTTTCAGATGAGTGGGTGTTTTAATGAATCCGAGAATTCACATTGTTTTCTTAAGGGATGAAAGAATACAAGCCAATCTTTAACCATGTTACAGTAAGGTTTCATCAGTGTGTTTAAATGCATTGCAAGCCTTAGTATATATGTAGCCTATTGCAGTACATTTTTTCCACACTAAGACAGCCATTACATTTACTTCATTTAATATCTGTCAGTTACAATCCTTGTTCAGTCATTTAGAACATCTGTCATTGCACTACAGAGAGTCTACATCGCACTCATTATACGTTTACCTCTCTCTTATTCTCTTGCCTCTATTTCGCAGAGGAACAGGGTAGTGTGATATGCATTTTATAGATCGGAAGGGTAGAAAGAGTGGAGTCAGAAGATCCCTAGTTCATACAAGCAACACATATGTTTTGTTCCTTAGCATTCCTAACCCTACCCCAGAGCAAAGGAGAACGGATTAATTTAATGAAAGGGAATTATTATCTCAAACACTTCCAGCACAGGTTATTTATAACTAACCTAAGATAGCTCTACACACATTCCTTTCTGGAGCTGTATGGCCTGGCTGGCAGGTGCCGATGTGGGCTGAGATGAACTGATGATTCCTGGATTTCTTTTCTTGCATCAGCAATTCTTGTCAGTGTATGTTTATAGACGTTGAGAATAATATAGCAAAAATCAATCATCAGCAGAAGGCCAGCCATACTCTGTCCTTGACTAGACTATATTGCTTAAATTGGAACAAATACAGAAGCAGAAATTACTGCAGATGAAATAAGTCTTTTCAGCTCCATGCTTACCTGCCTACCTTACTTTGATACATAAACACATAAATTGCATCACTGAAACTTGATTGACAACAGATGTTGCTTTTTCTTTGGTTTGTATAACAGAGGCCTGGTGTCTGTCACTTGGGTGTGACAGTGTGATTGATAGCTACTTTAAATTGGCAGCATTCAATTTGTGAACGTCATTGTTAACTCTTTGAAGCCTGATCATTTCGGTAAAGCTGAAGTTCTAGCAGTTTTGAAGCAGCTCTTTGCAGAGAAGTTTCCGGTCATGTCCTACCTGCTGCCTGTTACTCTTTTGCAGCTCTGCAAAAAAAAAAAAGAAAAAAGAAAAAAATGCAAGCCAAGCCTCACTCTGCTCTCCAGGTCAATGTCAGGAAGCCTGTTTTAACCAGAATGTATTTTTTATATAAACGCTAAAGAGGTCTCAGTGGCCTTGAATGACCCATTACATTTTATCTTAAAAACGAATAGGCCACATTTAAACATTGTACTTTGTCATAATATTTTAAGCACTCTTCATGAACAGTAAAAGCAGATACTTCTGATGCTATTCTGTAATGTTTCCAGCCTGCATTTAACCTGTACTTCTTAAAAGTTCTGATTTGTCTGGCATCAGTAAATGATATATGGTTAGTGTTGTTGTGTGCTGTGGTAATGCAATAGAAATGAGATTCACCATAAGCTCTTGAATACACTCATGCTTACAGTCATGCTTCATTGCATTGTTCCCTGCAAGAGGACCAAGTCTCAGGCTTTTTGTCTCTCTAATGAATAGTGCTGTCATCAGTGGGTCCCAGTGCTGGCCAACAGTATCAATGCAAGCCTGTTTTTCTCAGAGGAAAAACAGATAGATGCCTTTGGTTTTTATTTTGTTACATATGTCTACTTTTCATCAGTCTATTTTAGTTTGTTATGCTGTTGAGGTGTTTTTGGGAAATCATGCAGCGATCATGAAGTACAGGGACAGTAACAGCAAGATCATCAAGAGTAGTCAAGTAAGGTCAAGAAGAAGAAGAAGAAAATGATTCATCAATAAGCATCATCATCAAAATCATCCAAAGTGAAACCGAGTAGCATAGTGATATTCGTGACGCAGAGCAGAGCGACAGAGTGATGCTTATGGTGAGGCCATGAGTCGCGATTCTTATCCTCTGCAGGGTAGAGGAGAAGAATGATGTCTTCAAAGTATTAAGGAAGCAGACTCGTGTCCGCAGTGTAGCAAGGAAGCAGAATGACGTCCTCAGTGGAACAAGGAAGCAGAGTGACGTACTCAGTGGTGCAAGGAGGAAGAAGGGCATCCTCAAAGGAATAGGAAAGTGGAACAATATCTAAAGTTGAGTCAGATGACCTCAGTGGCTGAGCAGAGAGACTGAGTGACTCCCATGGCAAGCTGGTGTGTTGTAATGGCACCCTCTGTGGAGCAGAGGGGAATAGTGACATCCTCAGTGTAGCAGCGAAGCAAAGTGAAGTCCGAAGTGGGGCAGGTACAGTTGGAGCCCACTCCTCAAAAAATTCCATGAGAAGGCACATGGCATGGGCCCGGGCCCCACCTATGAGTTGGTCCAGAAAAGCCTTGATGGATTTTTGCACATTCTGGGCCACATACACTGAAGCTGCTGCATCCATGGTAGGTCAAGCTTTCTGTCAGGAATGGGATGGAAGTGCTTATATTTATTAACTATAAGTGCTAACAATACAACAAAAGACATGGATCATAAACATGCACAGTAATAGCAAAGCCAAGAACATATAACTTATGAGCAATACTGTGCAACACATGGCAACACTTGAATACAAAAGAATTGAAAAAAATAAATAAAACACACAGAAACCAGAACTTAAATAGGGGTGCTTATTAAGCGTAATATAGAACAGTAGTGATTGATCAGTGAGACATACACTACAGGTCAAAAGTTTGGACACATCTTCTAATTCCATGGTCATTCCTGATGTTTATTTCTTTCTTCCGAAATACACAATTATCTCGTTTGAACAGTTGATATTGAGATATGTCTGCTACTGATGCTCTGTAAAGCCTTCATAACGGCTCTAATCTGAGGTGCTGTTAATTGGTGATTTCTGAGGCTGGTAACTCTAAATGAACTTCTCTGCAGCAGAGGTAAAGTTTTGGTCTTGCTTTCCTGGGATGGTCTTCATGTGAGCCAGTTTCATCATGGTGCTTGATGGGTTTTGCAAATGCACTTGACAATACTGTTCTTGCAAGAACTATTCCAGAACACCTGACCTTCGTGTCTTAAAATAACAACTGACTGTTTTTTGTTGTCATTACATATGGATTACTTAAGTCCATGTGTGTTATTTCATAGTTTTGAAATCTCCAGTATTGTTCTAGAATGTAGAAAATAAATCCCTAAACAAAAAACATTGAATTAAAAGTTGTGTCCATACTTTTGACTGGCAGTGTATGACATGGTCATGTGGCATGCAGGGGCTTCAGAGACTGAAGATGTAGAGATGTAGTTCAGAGACTCTTTGCTGCTAGCATGACACTTCTTCACGTCATCCTTCCTCTTCATCCTCAACATCAAAATAGTTTTTCATGTACAGCATACAGAATAAAAAGATTAACAACTGCATAACCATAAATGAAGCAAAAGGAAAGGGTGAAAGAAATTACTAAATAATAAGTTATTAAAAAAAAATGAGACGCATAAATAAATTTGGTTAAAGAGTAAAAGTAAAAGAGACTGACAGAAGTAGGAAAAGAACGAGATAGTAAATATTAAACTCTATAATGTTAATAAAACATACATTAATCTTATGTTTCTGTCTTTCTTTCTTACTCCTTCTATGTAGTACTGTGAACAAGGGTTGACAGTGCTGGTCTCTGGCTTAAGTTGGCTCAGATCTGATCAGGGTCAAGAGGGCAGTGTGAAGCCTGCTGGCACACAAATTACTCAGCTGCTCACTAAGAAAATATCACTGTACATGCACGACTGGACATCTCTCTCTGCTAATGGCCTTGTCATCTCTAAACAACAGGCCTAATATGATGGTTATCCTTTTCACAATGTGTGTCAGCCACCTGTTGTTTTAATGTTGTCACACCACTGACCATTACAGAAATATGTCAAGAAAACATATTACTATCATCATATTGCTACTTACAGTAAAGATGCTTGTATTTGCAGTGAAGTGTAAGCAGTATGTGTCTCTGTACTTTAAGACTGTGTCTCAGAGCTATATAAGCTCATATAGCATACAGCCCTGGTCTTATAGGAGCCCTGCAGCAGCTGCTCACACAAACCTAATTCAGTCTCTGGGCCAGAGTTTATTAATGCAGCCATCAAGGTGGCATGCTGTGTTTGTGAATAGCTTGTTAACAGTAGCTATGTTCAGAGAGCTGAGATGCCTGGTTAGCTGCAGGGCAATCAGCAGGTGAAAATCATGCCTACGTCAGTCTGATTGTTGTTATTTCTGCTTAAACGTGATGGAGGAGTCTCACTTCATTTTAGGATCTTAACTCTGAAGCCCATTTTGCCATTAACATTTTATTTTTAATGTGTCAGAAAAGTACTGTATGATGGAAAAGTAGGGTGTGAAATTTGGCAGAAGACTCAGACAGCTTTCAATCTGCTGACAGCTTGAAAAACATAAGTCATACAGTGTGCTTGCAGCTTTTCATGAAGAAGGTCCTCACGTCATTTTAAGTAGGAAGAGAAGACTATTCCAGCCTGCTTGGCTCAATAATGAACAAGGAGGTGCCATGAACAATAAATTGCAGGATGTCAAATTTTCAACTTGGTCAAATCATGGTGTATCCATTATTTCATTTGGATGTAAAGGTTGAATAGTGATGACATAAAACATAAATAAAAAACATAGTCTGCATATACCAATGACTGCCTTGAAAACAAATCCAATCAATCCATATCAAATCTAAGCTGCCCACAGAAGGTCATCATACATGTGACACATGGAGGAAGAGTGCTGAAAAAAAATTCTCTGCAATAGCAGCAATGTGAAGGTTCAATACAATAGCAACAGCTATGACTACTGCCCTGTCAGTGATCATCTGTCTGAAGATCAAATGCAGTTTGGGAAGAAGAGTCAACAGGGTTTTTCAACAATTTGACAGTATATTGTGAAAATTTCTTTCAAATTTCAAATCTAACAGAAAAATATTTCCAGAAATCCATATGGAACTGCTGCTAGTGTCTTGCAGTAACAGTGAGAGCACACCTAATGTTGAATGGTAGGCTGTTTCACAGCCTTGGGGCAGCAACCACAAATACCTGGCAACAGATCCAAAGATCTCAGCAACCTAGGGACTGAATATGGTCTGAATATATCATTTATGTAAGGGGTTGCACACCATGAAGGACTTTAGACACGCATGAAAGGGATAGTAGATACGGTCAGAGAAAATGAGCTTTTGTATTAGAGCATTCTGTACTAACTTTAAGTATGCAAAAATAATTATTATTGCCTATATGCAATCATCATTTACACTGTGTTTTATGAATGCATCTGTAACCTTCAAGAAAAAAAAGACTGATTGATTGATTGTAGCATTTTGCCAAAGTTGTTATACCAAAAACATGAAGAGTTGATTAGATGATCAAATGTGAGGTCAGATTACTTGAATTATGCCACATTTCTGACAGGTTTAACACATTATGACTGGTTGTTTACTAGACTGTTTTTGTTAAACTTGGGAGGGATTTTGATTTCCAGATTTTGATATGTTCACAACAATTGTCGACATGCCTTAGCGAACACAAATAATTAGGCCTCATCAGCCTAAAATGATTTTTTTTTTTTTTTTTTTTTTTTTTTACTGGACCTAGTATTGATCCTTGGGGGATTTCTTGTAGCCGGTGATTGCATCAGATGGGGATACATTTCTAATATTAACTAAAATTCCTTTGACTAAGATCATCTGAGGGACCCCCTGTGGCAAGTGTGAGCATGTGAGTGGTTTATATGTGTAATGATCCATGTGTTTGTTTTTTTCTCAGCTATACATGAGTTCCCTGAGGACATTTTTACCAATCAAGAACGAATGGAGGGAGCTGTGGCCCTGCACATTATTAGTGTAAGTTTCTTCCTATTGGTTTTTATTTGTGTTTGTCTGTCTGTGTTGGTGTTTGTTTGTCTTTTATCACATAGATTTATCTACTCACAGACAAATGCAGGAGTGGTGGTTTTCTACTCTCATGGAGGTCAGATATAAAGCTTGAGATATATAATAACATAAAGTAAGATCTTTAAACTAAAAGATTACATGTAACTAATCAAATATTTACCTTGTTTGTTTGTTTTGGTAGGTCATTTAAAAATGAGTTTATGAATTAAGCAGATGGGGCAAAAAGGCTTCTGGCATTGGCCAGTAGAGGTAATAAAATAAAAATAGAATAAAAAAGAGCTAAACTGGACATTTGAGCTATGTTTTCAGTGCTGATTCATTTATTGAATCAAAAGTTCTAAATTTCAATGGATACAAATCAGGTATCGGGTATCAATTTGCAACTTCCATAATAAATAATTCATTAATTCCGTTTTAGGAAGCACTTTATCTTCATCAGTGTCACTATGGTTTAAATCACTTATTTTAGTTTTACGTGGGTACAAAAGAAAAAACAGGAAGGATTGATCATATTTTCAGCAGAAACATGGTAAGTGAGATACAACAACACACTCACCTTTAATGTACAGTAATATACTGTATAATATACAGTATATGTTATTTATAGAGTGTGTTATTTACCCTAAATAAGGATCATACTGCAGTCCTTCAATGCCTGTCTCAAATCTGTCTCATTTGATTTCTTGAAAGATATTTGTCCTAGATACCTTTATTTTAGTCTCCAAATCAGGCCCCAAGAGAATTGTATGGCTTTTTTTTCCTAAAAAAAAAAACCTCACAGAGACACAGAGACATTTACCTTTCAACGAGAATGAAAATAACACGGATACCTTTGATTTTCCGACCTGAAAACCACGATGAAGGATTTGGACACGCTGTAAAGTTTATGGAAAAACACAACTAGGTCAACGTTGTTTCCACCAAGGAGCAAAGTTTATAGGAAAAGGGAATTTAAAGCAGCAGTAACATTTAATGGAAATTGAGCTTTAGTGGAACAATTCAGAATGAAGAAATAGCTAAATTACTGATCTAGCGCTTTGATATTCTCAGACATTATTCTTAGTCCTGAAAGGGGTGAGAGCCATTGGTTTATTTGAAGGCTCTGCTACTAAAAATGTATTCATTTATTGGGTTTTAAATACAGCCTTGTGTGTATAGCTACCATTAAGTACTAGTTTGCAGGAAAAAAACTTATCTTATACTCTCCTGCTGCTCGCCGAATTGTTTTATTGGAGATGTTGCCATTGATTGTAGCTTTCTGCATTTTTATAGTTTTAGATCAGTTGGTATGTCCTTCTGTGTTTAATAATAATAAAAAAAATACTATTTACGGCATTGCATGTGGGGCCTCTCAAAAGATTGACTTTAGCAGTTAGGGTGTGTGTATTTGTATGTGTGTATTTGCATGTGCATTCTGCCAAACCCCAAGATCCTCTGGCCTGATGACACATAGCTCACATCAGTTTACAGAAAATGAAATCACTTCACTTCTGAGTTGCTGCCTGCTGCTTTGTGTTGTTTGTTTTTGGTTTTGCAATTTTAGTCAATTTAACAGCTAAACAATACATATCTGCAGAGCAGGCAAAATGTTGTCCAGAACAGAAAGAGCTTAGTGTGATTTATCGTAGGCTGTTCTGTGCAGCTTTTCCATGGTTTACATACTCCAACATCATTGTTCTCTCTGTTTCCATCTGGCAGCCTTTTTTTTGACATTCACTCAGTCACACTGTTGGCAGTTCAGAAATGTTAACAAATGGCTCGAAAACCCAAGCAGGCTGTGGGTGTAGGATGGCAACTGGCCTTTAGAGAGACAAGAACAGAGCGAATGGTGTGGCTTAGTCAGTGAGACTGTGTGGCTGCTGTTAATTATGCAGAGGAGCAGATCACATCATGTTTTAACTGTTGTACAATTATTGCAATTTAAAGAGGTTTGTCTTTTTAGCGCAGAGTCTTGCATGTTCTCCTCATGTCTGTATGGCTTCTGTCCCAACTGCACAACTGCCTGCAGGTTGATTGGCTACGCTCGATGATTGCCTCTAGATGTGAATGAGTCGAATGTGTGCATGGTGCCATGCGATGTTCTAGTTTCTCATGCTGAGAGTCTCTGTGATGGACTCCATATCCACCATGACCCTGATCAGGTTAAGGTGGTTACTGAATTTGTCATTTCAAAAGCTCTCTGCTACTGGCAGGGGAAATGTTGTTGAAAATGTCAACAAATGAAAATGACAAATCTTCACCACAAATGAACCCCAACCTCTTTAGATTGTTGTTTAACCCCACTTTTATATTCTAGGCCACAAGATGCTAGTGCGTTTCTTGTAAGTGTGTAGTGACCCCTAGCATTATTGCTCCTGGTGATTCCCCCATACTGTTGGTTTGGTTCAGCCTCACTTTCGATTCTATAAAACCCTATGGCTCGTGTTCATCTTATGTTATAACAAATGTGCATGAAGAAAACAATGTGAGCAGGCCACCTCATCTCTTCTGTGTCTCACAGCAATCCCCTGCCAGTCATGGAACACGTGTTGTGGAAACTAATGATGTTCAGGTTATTTTACTACCTGAACAAGTGCAGACCAGAGTACAGGTTGCTTTTACAGTCACAGGAAACGTGGCACAGTTCCAGTACAGTCGAACTCAGACCACCTTCTACAGATAGTCTTAGGTTCTGTACCACAGTGCACTTTCCACTCCACATGGCAGCTTTCACATTACCACTCCCTGTTTCAGACTAAACTGCCAGCCCCCTTAAGTTCTTATATGATGGGTTTCACTAAAATTTATACATTATCTACCTAATTTAGATGTTCCATTGCTTTTCTTTTTGTTTAAACTCTATCTTCATAATTTAGTAAAGCTCTGGAAAATATGAAACCATGGTTTTATTTACATTTTTAGTGCCATTTTTTAAATTCCTTTTCAATGCGGTTAAAAAGAAAGTAAAGCCAGCGCTTTAGACTGGTGAGTGTTTAGACTACTTGATTGGTGTGACAAATTGACTGGAGCTAGTCATTTGTATTTGACTGTTTACGACTCCAAGACCTCATTTGCATAAAATTCAAGTGTGGCTTGATGTTGTGTCATTTTCATCTGTCACTGAAAATGAAGGCTGCTCTGTTGTTTGCAGCGAGAACATACGATAAGAATGGGGTAAATCTGAGAAGGTCTGTTCCATCCAGCAAGGGAGAAAAAATGTAAACAGAAGCCTGTAATTAAAATACTAACAAGATCCATTATTTTTGTGATTTTCTAGATTATATTTAAAAGGACATAATTATTGATCTGAAAACCTGGGCAGGGCAATATGAGAATATTATATCAATATTCTGTCCCAATATATACAGTATATAATGGATATTATGTTGTATTAGTTTTGCTTATTTTTGCAATAATTACAAACAGACCTGATGCAGCTGATTTGATGTTGATGTCAGAATTTTCGTCTTTTTTTTTCTGCGACCAAAACTCTACATAAACTGAAGTCCAGTCAGGCTAAATCCTTGTATGTGACCTGATGTATGAGTGTGCTTAATTTAAAAGAAGTGGTCTTAAAAGTACTGCATGTTCTTTCTGAAGTCCTCTGTGGGCTCATGTGACACTGCTGTTATGCTGTGCTGTTTAATTAACTGCTTGTGCAAGCAGATAGAGGTTAGTGAGGAGTTCCTCTCAGACTCCTTTCAGCTACTTTTCCATTCTCTGTTTTTCTTTGGGGTATTCACTTCTCGAGCTCTGTTATGTCAGGATAAGATTGAGAAGATTTACATAACAACAATGTTGTTTGTTTGTTTGTGTGTGTGTGTGTGTGTGTGTGTCTGTATGTGTGTCAGACCACACACACTAATTGGTGAAAGCTTGGCTTTGGTCAGAACTGTAGAGATTTGTTCAGATTACATACAACGCAGCATGTCGGCATATGTGTTATGTAAATCCACTGGTCTGAAGGACCACTACAAAATTGGAAAATGTCTTGCCAAATGCCAAGTGTCATTACCCATGTGCAGTAAATGTTTGGGTGAGGAGGGTGTAAAAGAACATTTGTGGAACACACTGCCTTCTATTTAGGTCATCTGCCCAACATGGTTAGAGTTAGTGGTGATAACGGGATGGGGTGTGTGTGCTGCAGCTTTTGTTTCAAAACAAATCAATAAACCAGTCAGAAGTTTAGTGATTTTTTTAAAGTTAAGATTTAGAATTAGATGTAGGCATTGCATTAGTTAACTGCAACAGTAAATATGTCATACCCTAAAAAACCTCAGCAATACATTATTTTTTTTCCTCTGCCCACTATGTAGAACAACCACTGGCATATTAATAAGTGTATTTATATTGCTATGTCTATAGAGAAATGCTGTACAGCATCGAACCCACTGCTGATGCCATTGTATTTTAGGTCAAGCAGATGTTGAACTAATCCCACATACACGCATGTGCCTGCTATGGGCGCAGCTCTGATATAACCACACATTCTCAGAAATGGCCAGAGTGTTCTCAGCAAGTGTGTGAAAACCTGCTTATGTGAGGATGTCTGTATGCTCTCAGCATATGAAACCCTTATGAAGCCGCATACACTGCAACAATGAGATCATTTATTTACATGTAAATAATTAAAAAAAACTGAGGTTTAAAAAAAGAGGCACTTCTACACCAGTCTAATTCCTTATGTAATATTTCCATGAAATGTGGAGTGTCTGATCGGGAGCAACAGTCTGTTGGAGTGCATCTGTGTATCAAGCTGCTTTTCCATGTTGGGTAACAGACCTCTCAGCAGGTTGTAAATAAAGCCCACGGAGCAGATTCTGCATGTTTTACTTCCACCATTTGTTTGGTCTAAATTTTAATTGATTTTGATGTGGAATTTTCAGTACATTAGATTCGGTTTGAGATGAAAGCATTGCCTTTCTAAATACATTTTATAGGGGGAAAAAAATGAAAGAAAATAAAAGTATTCTAACACAAATATGATACACAATGCCTACATTGTTTTTTATAATATTTGTAGAGAGTATACACAGAAGTTCACAACACAATTGAAGGAAAAAAACAGCAGGGGCTGACCTATTAACAAAGCTTACTGATGTAAGTCATAACGGTGTTAATTCTGTACAGTAGAGTATTCAAACAGTTTGAAAGAATTAACTGTTTTCTCCATTTATCTAAAGGCCATGTACATGTTCTATGCCCTGGCCCTTGTGTGTGATGACTACTTTGTGCCATCCCTGGAGAAGATTTGTGAGGTAAAGTATTGACTACAATGAAAAAAGCTAATAAATAGTTAGGGTTTAATTTTCATTCAAGCTTAAGCTATTGTCGATTTTGTGGTCAGAAAGGGTGTGTGATCATTAACGGAGTACATTGAACAGAGTGGCAGATATGAAATATGAGATTTTCCCCACCCACTCTCTCAAGTCTCTTTCTGCCAGACACAATTCCAAAGCTGTATGTTCCTGTTTTCTTCAAGCAAAGCCTTAAATGTCCAATTTTCTGCAACCACTTTAATATCAGTAGGCTACTTTGCCTACTACATTCAACTGACTGAATTATTTTATCTACAACAAACCAGGATTCAGCTTCTAAAAAAAATGAAACAGAAGGATGACATATGATTAGTCACATTATATAATTAACAGAATCAATCGTAATAATACACCAAACCTTGCTCAAAAGATAGGGTAAAATGGGTACAAATTCTGGCCCAACTTTCTAGCCTTTCGAATAATTTTTATTTTATTTGTCTTGTGTGTATTTTTTTAGCGCCTCCATCTCAGCGAGGATGTGGCTGGTGCAACGTTCATGGCAGCTGGCAGCTCAGCACCCGAACTCTTCACCTCTGTCATAGGTAAAATCTGCTGCCAATCCGCATTCGTGCTATTAAAGCTTCTGGTCATAATGACCAGACTGGATAAAGTGTGTGGCTTTAACTGTGCTGTAAACTCTCCACCATATGGCTAGGAGTGTTTATCACCAAGGGAGACGTGGGAGTAGGAACAATCGTTGGTTCTGCAGTCTTCAACATCCTGTGCATCATTGGAGTGTGTGGGATCTTCGCTGGGCAGGTAAGTGTGTGACTGTGTACATATGTAGGTACATTTTATGTGTAGGTTTATTCATTTGGCAGATGCTTGAATTAGTTATAAATCTAATCCTACAATCTAGCTGTTATAGTGATACATGTGCAACAATGCGGTGTATACAACAACTAACCAGCAAGGTGCAGGATATAGAGCAGGGAATAACAGGATTGGAATAAGTGATGGAGTGATACAAACACTCATTATGAACTAGTAAATAATGAATCATACAGTATTACAAAACAGACAAGATTAACTTGCCAAGTGATTCACTTATCCTTGAGCAAAACAAGTCCTCAGTCACCTCAAAAGGTATCAGCCCACACCCAGGCATACTGCAGAGTTTACACAGAAAGTTGCAGGAGGTATTAAGATAAACTATATTAGGTTTTCCATCACTACACACTATAGTGTACTATTCTGGATATTCTGGCATTTTGCTCCCTTATCCAAAAGCCTAACAGAGAATATCTTGTGCATATTTCACAGTGCACTGTCTAAGTCAATGTTTGCTGTCTAAATGCAACCATAATACAATTTCCCATTTAGTGTGACTATGGCCACCATCATTCTTGGTCATTTTAATCTTCATAATGTCTTACTCCTGTTTATCTGATACAGTGCCATTACTACTAATCATAAAAGCAATTTTAACATAATTGTGTCAGTTAACATGCACAGCAGGGCTTGATAGGTTTCCAGTTGTAAATGTCAGGAGTCTAACTGTACCCCTGTTGGCATTTTACACTGCTTGGAATATATGCCTGTCATTTATATTCTGATATCCTGGTGCCATCTTTGTTCATCCTCTTTTCTTTTTTCACCGCCGTGTACATTTGCAACAAGAAACACTTCAATTTAAAACCATTAAATTTAATAGTGTCATTCACTCTACAAGAATTTGAGCAGCAATTCCGAAGGTCTGTATGTGTTGTGAGAGGACCTGCTGAAAGCAATACTCTTCGGTTGCTATAAAAATATTTTATATATATATATATATATATATATATATATATATATATATATATATATATATATATATATATATATATATATAAAATATTTTTATAGCAACTGAAAAGTATATATATATATATATATATATATATATATATATATATATATATATATATTAGTTGTAGTGTTCACTGTTTGTAAGTGGATTTGTGTGTTTACACGCAGGAGACTGTGAGGGATGGTTACAGCAAGCTACATTCATAAGTGCAATGTTATCTTATAGTAATCAGAAATAAGGATTTCTCTTGACTTTTATTTAAAACTGACACTGAAACGGTCACAGTGTAAAAGACGTGCTGCTCTCATACCTGCAAGTGTATAGAATTGTGTAAGGCTTTTAGAGGAAAATGAACATCACACAGCCTACACTGAAGCAACATTAGCCTGCTCAGACTGCTTGTAACACAATGCCGTGCCTGTATCTGTTTAGTGCTCCAAATATTCATATCCTTTCTGTATTTGCATTTAAACATAAAGGGGCTGTGGCTTACACCAAAGAGTATGGACTTTTTCTAAAATCCATTTCCATCAGTTATTATTTTTTGTTTACCTGATTTTGTCACCTGATTGTGACATTTTCATACAAACATAGCTTGTTCTATTTCTTAAACCACAGACCTAATAAAACTAGGAGCAAAAACTAAGGATGAAAGAATGAATGCCATAAATTCATTGTTCATGTTAATGAATGTGGTTGTTCTTTCTAACATACGTTCCATATCTGAATAAAAGAAAAACACGCCAGTCCCATTCATTTCTTTGTTCTCTTGCTCTAGTCTAAACCTTTCTCGTTAGTTTTCTGAAGAAAAACGAAAGAAAAAACGAATATTGTGCCTCCTATTTGGATCTGTATTTGTTTGTCTTTTTTAACACCATTATAAGTTTCTTCCAAATAATGTTTTCATATTCACTTCAATCTCTACTCTCCATGCAGTATCCTATCTATAGTATGCAGGGTGATAAGTTCATATTATATGCATTTTCCATGACACTTCACATGCCCTGGTACCCATGACCGCATCTTTATGCCTTTTCCTCCTTACATGAAAACCACGGGATGATGAGTAACAAATGATGAGTTTTCCCGATTTTAAAGCACTGAGACCTGCTTTCTCATGTCCTTACTCATCCTAACCACATTCCTTCTCATTCACACACACTCAGAAAGATAAAAACACACACCCACACACACAAGGAACTGACCTCACAGAGATCAGACCGCGTAACAAAGGTGCGTGAAGTGCTGAACAAGTGTGTATCGTGTGTGGTGTTAAAAGCCTTTCACTGCAGTGCAACCTGTGGTCTCCATGGCAACGCTGACAGCGGTTGGTACCTGGGTTGCTGTGGTGCACCACTTCCGCCTCTCAAACGTCGACTTTGCAGCTTTATATAGAATGCACACTACTCACGTAAGCATTACACACTTTTACAGCCGCTCCTTCCCTGCACTTATCAGATCCTGACCAGAAGTGTGGCTTTATATGATACTTACTCTCTCACTACCGATCCACAGACTGGGTTAGGTTTGGGGGTTGTACAGGGAAAATGGTTAATTATTGTTGTTAGCTCATAAAAGCAAAAGAACAAGGGTTTAATTTTCCCTCACTGTTCACTGTCACATTATTGAGATATCATCACATAAAAGTGTGTAATGCTTGTACACACATACACACAAATGAGGAGAGGACAGGGTTGGACAGTCTGAAGGACTGCTGAATCAGTCTCTTTAGGTGAAACTGAAAGAAGGTCTACATAGCATGAGGTGCCACTAGTCAGCACCTTGTTGAATGGCATTGTGGGAATTTTAGGAAACCGCTGATAATAAGAAAAAGACCAACATGTCAATGAAAGAAGTTTAAACTTTAAAAGTCAACTCATAATTGCAATATAAATCTTGTATAAATGCCATTGAAGTTCACCTGTTAATTAGAAAGATTTACAAGTCATTCAGGGTGGATTTCTTCTTTAAGTGTAGGCAGTAAGGGCTGTGTATTCAAACGTAATTGCGATGTGATATGTGCTGTGTGACATTTAACTATGCGTGCACACACACACACACACACATTCAAGCATATTGACTGACGGATATAAGACTTTTAAAAAAAAAGAATCATAATGCATAGGAAAAAAATGACTTAAGGGAAAAAACCCTTTCCATCTGCTACATGAGCTCATAAAGAAATATCAAATAAGTCTTCATGTTGCCTTGCTTTCAGTTCTCTGCATCTCATTTGGATACTCTGAGACTCATTCTCACTCTCTCTTTCTTCCTCGTCCTTCCCCGGTGTGCAGGCAGTGCGTCTCTCCTACTGGACTCTAATGAGGGACTCCATGTACTACACTGTGTCAGTGGCCACTCTGATCGTGGTGAGTAGAGCCTCTAAGTGGTTTCTCATGCTTCACTGAAGCTCAGGACTCTTCTCACACAGCAGGAGAAGAGAAGTAAGCAGCTTTCCCTGGGGGTCCATAAACTCCACAGCACGCATCTCATCTTATAGCACGGTAGCTAGAGTCAAGCAATGCACTTATACGTGTAACGGTATATACACATATACACAGTGTTAATCTGAAGTATCTGAGATCCTTTGACTTACTACACACTTGTCTGGTGTAAACATATAATTAGCATTGCAGATGAGTTGAAGAGAAGTTTAGTTATATCTCTTGCAATTTAAATAGAATTGAGTACATAATTTTTATTAATTTGAATAAATTTCAAATGTTAATATTAATATATTGTTTTGTGTGTGTGTGTGTGTGTGTGAAATTTCGAGCAATTTATTGCTTCTCCAGGTTGTTTATGAGAAAATTGTGTATTACTGCCCCCTGGTGATACATTTGAGTCAATGCATTTTATTTCTGTCGTTCATCAAGTATAAAATATTATCTTCTTTCTTTTTCCAGTTTATCTATGACGAAAAGGTTACCTGGTAAGTCAACTTCATGTGCTCATTATCTTCAGGAGAACTTGCTCTATTATCAATTATAATGCAACAGATTGAACTCACTGTATCATATATTACTTCCTGTTATGTTTTTTCCACTTGTATCTTGGAATGATATCATCATTAATCAGTGCTACTAAGACATATCTATAGTTTAATCAAAGGTTGTGTGTTGCATTTTAAAGGTGGGAGTCACTTGTCCTGATTTTGATGTACCTGGTTTACATTTTAATAATGAAGTAAGTTTATTGATCTTTTAAGAACACCTGATTAAGAGATGTAAGAAGTATTTTTGCTGACATGTTTCTTTTGTCACTGATCACTGCTGTGTCCATCAGGTGTAACTCATATGTGGTTCACTATTTTGAGCGGAGGAAGAAGAAAGCTACAAACCTGGGAAATGGTACAACGAGCACCACAGACCTCGATGATGGATGTGATGCTACAGCTGTGCTACTCAAAAAAGGTAACAAGAAGAGCAAACAAATTCACTAATTTATTAGTAAAAACAAATAGTGACAATATTGACAGAAAATTAAAAAAGAAAACTACAGTAATGGTTGAGTAAAAGTTAAGGAGTGGATTGGAACCATATGATAAAGGTAATCTTTTTTGTGCAGCAAATTTCCACAGGAAGCCATCGGTACTAATGGTGGATGAGTTGCTGTCTGCGTATCCACACCAGCTCTCCTTCTCTGAAGCTGGCATGAGGATTATGATCACTAGTCATTTTTCTCCTCGCACCCGTCTTACCATGGCTTCCCGCATGCTCATCATGGAGGTCAGGAAGGCACAAACTATCACAAACACACACACACACACACACACACATTTTCCTAATTATAAATCATCTGAATTTAATTTTTTTTTAATTGTTAATTAAATTTCTCCTGATCATTGTATCGAGTCCAAAAAATTTAAGGAATGCATTATAAACTGTATGTGCACAATACAATCATCAGGTATCTTATATCATTTAAACCCATATTACAGCTTACTATTCAGTAATTTAAATTTTTTGATTCGATCAAAATCTAAATCTGAGTTGGCTTCATGTAGGGGTTTACTGTAATAAATAAATAAATAAATAAACTTTAAAGCTATTAAATAATGTTATATATGCTGTGTAAATGTTTTAGCCAACATTTTCCCAAAAAATAATTCAAGCAAAAATTTTAATTTTTTCATTTCATACATATTTATCTTGTAAACTTCTCTATGTTTAGCAGAATGGGATGATATTCTTATTCTTATTCTTATTAAGTGAACACAAACATGACACAAAAGAGAGTGGGTCTTATCTTTGACCCATATATTTGCATTTGCATACAAAAACAGGAAATGAGGATATGTCATATGTAACTAGACATGAGGAAATAACGTGAATCAAGTCTCTAAACTAATTACAACACTAAGCATGCTGTAAAATGTGTTATGGTGCATAGAACAGCAACAGATCAGCATGCATTTCATGTATATTTACAGAGGCAGCGTCTCATCAACGGTCATTTCAGTAATGGCGATTCTGAGGTGATAGTCAAATTTCCTGTGAGGCGTGGAATGGAGAACGGCATTGTTGGTGTAGAGCGAGGCCTGAATGCATGGAGGAATGGACATCGTGATGACGAAACACGAGGGGCAGATCCTGGCACTGATACAGAGAACGAGAATGAGGATAATGAGAACAATGAGAATGATGAAGAAGAGGAGGAGGAAGATGAGAACGAAGGACCCTATGTTCCTTTCCACTGCCCAGGTAGCATCTAATAACCTAATTAATCACAAAAACATACGTAATTGCATCTTCTGTTCATTGATCTGCTGTGTGTGTGTGTGCAGGGGGCTCGTGCAATAAGGTGAAATGGCTGTTGGCATGGCCTCTGAGTCTGCTACTTTTCTTCACGGTGCCTAACTGTGCCTCTCCCCGCTGGGAGCGCTGGTTCATGGTCACCTTCATCACCTCCACACTCTGGATTGCTGGCTTTTCTTACATCATGGTGTGGATGGTGAGAGAATCTACTTCCTACTTTATATTTGTTTGATATATATATATATATTTTTTTTTTTTTCCAAAACACTCGAGTCTATTCTCCCGGCTCTGTCCAGGTGACAGTCATCGGCTTCACTCTGGGCATCCCAGATGTCATCATGGGAATTACGTTTTTGGCCGCAGGCACCAGTGTCCCTGACTGCATGGCGAGCCTTATAGTGGCACGGCAAGG
This sequence comes from Hemibagrus wyckioides, assembly GCF_019097595.1. Lineage (NCBI taxonomy): Eukaryota > Metazoa > Chordata > Actinopteri > Siluriformes > Bagridae > Hemibagrus > Hemibagrus wyckioides. The sequence goes on from NC_080712.1 coordinate 16,284,940, forward strand.
TGAGAAACCAAAAATAGTTGTCAAAACTGGTTATAGTGACAATGTTTCATATGTTTGTTTTCTTTCTAAAATATTCATAGTCCTTTGTTAATAATTGAAGGAAATCTCCATCCTGGAGCACTAATATATTTATAGTGAAATATCAGTCATGCTGTTAGTGATTCTGGTCCAGTGTCTTGGTTGACAATGTATTTTAACTGTTCTGTGAGAAGTGGTTAGATTGACACCACAAGGTAACATTGGTATTACTATTACAATGTTGGTGCATTTTAATAGAAGGAAACTTATCAATTGTCTTAAACGATGATGGATAAAGAGCAAGAACTTCTTTACTTTTTCAGCTACGTCTAAGAATATTAATATATATTTATATCGGAGATATTAATGGGAAACCACCATAACAGACATAAGAATCAAAATTCAAGAAAGCAGTGCAGCTATGCAAACAGAGTGACCCTGAGAGACTCAGCTCATCTAGTTATGAGATTTCATCTAGCTTTGAGAGTTTGAGCAGAGTGTACAGATGAGCAGCTGAGAGAGCTCTAACATCAAAACTGACAAACAGGCGAACGTCGAAAACAGACCAAATGTTTAAACAAAAAAAAAAGCAAGATTTTTGGTTTAACAATAAATCTTGGCTGACACTGAAGGACAAATTTATCCTGTACATACTGTTAACTGCTGGTCATTTTAAATTTCTCTTCTTTCTTGCTTATACTGTTTGACAGGCCTAGGTGACATGGCTGTGTCAAACTCCATTGGCAGTAATGTCTTTGATATACTGGTTGGTCTGGGGCTGCCCTGGGCACTTAAGACTCTCGCTATTGAGTATGGCACAACAGTAAGTAACCACCAGTTATATATGCTCTCATTATAGCCTAAATGTAGGTTTATTTGCACACACACACACACAATAATATATAAATATATGATAACTATATATATTATAACTATTACTTTAACTACAATTCACTGTTTTTTCACCAAAACATTTCACTTAGTGTTTGAAGAAAGAAGGAAAGACCAGAGCAGAATGAACCAGGTTTAGAAGAAGGGAGAAGTTGTATTTATCCAAACGAAACACTGCATACACCTGTTAGATGGCTTTAAAAGTTCCTGTCCACTCCAGACTCTGCGCATGTGTTGAGAATGTTCCACTGCTCCTCTAAGACAAATACGCAGAGCTTATTTTGGAAGTGATCTACAGCCGGTCTGTTTTGTCAGCCTGTCAGTTTCTGTGAAAGTCCAGTCCACTTGGACAAGACTTGACATTATGCTGACTTAACCAACACCTTAACTTTTCCTGTCCACAGCTCTGTTTCTAAACATCCATTTGTTTTGAGCACTTGGCATTATTTTGCAGTTTATTCTGCAAACACCATCAACCAACAGTGTGCATTCACTTCTTATAGCCATATATACTGTGTGATAGGCGGCATACAGAAACAAGGGATTGATATCGCTTTATCAAATTCCCTTCCACAGCTCAAAAGATCCTTAACTATATGTGCAGTGTACTTGGAAAACTAATCAGATCAGACTCAAACAACCAGAAACAGGGGGCAGGGCTCAAAATAGTTTTTTTTATTTCCTGTAACATACCTGAAACCATAAATAAATTTCAATAAATTATTATTATTTTAATTTTTTTATTATTTATTTTATTTTATATGATATATATTATATACACTATGTTTAAAACTAACTGCTGACTGTACTTTCCATACACCCCAGTAATTCCTGGATATATATATATATATATATATATATATATATATATATATATATATATATATAATATATATATAACCATGTAAAGAGTTTTCCGAGGTCGGTGCACGTAAATCAGACTTTTGTCTGGCACAATATGCTTCTTAATTTGGACCACTAGAGGGAGGTAGTGTTTGTACTGCAAAAAAAAATCTATTCTACAGTCTAGAGGGGGACTAGTAATATATGTGTGTTATCTTTTGTTGATCTACATCATAAAATACTATAATCCTATATAATATTTTAAATATTAATGTTTCTGCCTAGATTGAACTCAACAGCAAAGGCCTAATTTTCTCTGTTGGACTGCTCTTAGCATCTGTGTTTCTCACGGTAAGCCTTAAACATGGATAAAGTTTTATTCCTTGTGGCTATCTATAAAGTAGGAGAAATATTTCTGAATATTTTTATATTTCTGAATATCGTCATTAAGTCAGACAATAAAGCTCTCAGAAGAATTCACAGTACAGGGATGATTCTGTCTTTCAGGTTCTGGGAGTGCATCTGAATAAGTGGACCCTGGATAAACGTCTGGGCTTTGCGTGTCTGCTGATGTATGCTGTTTTCCTGTGTTTCTCCATCCTTATTGAATTCAATGTCTTCATCTTTGTCAATCTGCCCACTTGTCATTGACACCACTCTTCTTGATCACTACCCTCTTTCGGTCGGTTCCACGAGGACTTGTCATTCCTTGTCTAAGGAAGCTCTGACCTGTCCTTTATGAAAACTTTTCTTCTTGATCAAGTAAATCCTCCCTTTTTTCCACTTGTGATGGAGCATTTGGTCAGTGGCTTTGGCCGGTGGAAAAAGGAAAGGAGAGGAGCACATGTGCATGGTGGAGCTAATCAAAGATTCAGACATCTTAGACAGGACCGGAAGATGGACAAAGATGACTACTGCCTGGTTTGATGTGAAAACTAAAAGGTTTGAAAATTTTATATGAATATTAAGAACTGAATTGTTATTGAAATATTAAGAATTTTATGTGTGTGTGTTTTAATGACATTTGTTTTATTAGCTGCTAAACTGGCTAAGAAAGGTCGGACTGAAGACCATGGCCATGATGTACTGAGTACTTATGGATACACAAAGGTTTATGATTTTGAAAGCTTTCTTAAGAGATTACTTTAGAAGTAGCTAAAAGGTACTGGTGACCTCTTATATATTCTTATGGACAATACTGATGAGGTTGATCAGGTGGCTGGAGATTATCATGGGCATTAAACCCAGATTAGTTCAAAACTCCCTCACCAGCTCTGTCTGGCAGCCAGGGATTATAACCATTGAGGATATTTTTTTTAAAATATATATGTATAAATAAGAGTATGTTTACTTGTTGACTAGATGACCAGAGTAGGACAGGTTGAAAGATTGTTGTACATGAACATATAAAGATATTTATAGTTAACTAGGACAAGGACATGTTTTCCCTTGAAGGTCATGGGGAAGTAGCATGTAAGTATCGTTGGTATATGGTACAATGAACTATTTCGATCAGGTTTTCAGTCGTCTTGCCAAAAGTAAACTATTTATGGTAAAATTGAAAATGAAAATATGTTGATGCTGATATAAGAGATGTGTAAAAAGATGTTTACTAATTATTTGTTTTGTCAATTGCTCTGTATATACGGAAGCAGAGATTTGTCTATTTAATAATTTATTGAAAACTATTTATGCACATTAATTTCTTAATTGTAGTCCGAATGGAATCCACAGCTGTCCCAAAGAAAAGACCAGTTTCAGCCACGCTTTGTCACTTTAACTTTGAAAGCTTTGTGTGTCACATTATTTTTAGTATTATTTTTTTAAATGAAACTGTTTCAGCATACCAATGTGGCATGATCACCGCGAGGGGTCAACAGACAGTATGTGCGTTTCATTCAGTGCTTTAGGCCAGTCAAAAGATGTCCACTCAGTGGGCCAGCCATGCAAACCCATGTAGCTGATTAACAGGAACACATCCTGGTAAAATGAAGCTATTATCTTAATTAGTAGTATTTCAGCAAAAAAAAAAAAGATTTTATGCAGAAAAAAACAACACTCTGGTCTTGTAGATATTTCAGTGTAGATTGGGTTCAGAGCATGAATCCGAAAACATCATATAGAAATGGCTGAAAGCTTGCGTGTTTGGACTGCGTTCACGCAAGCTAATTGGATCGTCTAGTTTGGAGATATCACTTGAAGATGAAAAAAAAATATCATTACCATGGATCTGCCTGAGAACTGTGAACAGTAGTACAGCATCCTGTAAATACATATGCTGTATCTTATCAGAGGGCTTTATCGACTTTAGATAGCTGCCCAAAATCCAGCTACAGTAACACAACCCAAGTCACTCTGTCACAAGGCACATTATCTGAATATACATATATTTATGCACTGAGCAATTTACATGGTCTTACTGTTCCTGACTGAACAGTAGAATTTAGCTAATATAACCGTATTGTAAAATGCTGTAAAATCAGCAAAGTATTTTTATCACAAAGAAACTGTTTGTACTTTATAATGCAAAGTGTTTCAAAATGATATCTGCTTTCAAATTTAGGATGTGCATCGACTTATTTGATATGTACATAGTGTAGCTCATAAAGCTAAATTTCGATTGTACACTGTTCATTTCTAAGAGTGTTTCTAGCTACAGTTTCTACCATGTCCTTTTCCTTTTGTTACTTATGGTACAAAATACAGAAAATACCATTCTTAGATTTGCCATATTGATAAATGTGTTGGTGTATTAATTTGTAAGAGTGTGATTCCCAAAATTGCATCGGCAGTATTAGCAATAGGTCTGATCAATGTGTCATCTGTACTTAATGAAATCCTTGGCTTATTCCAGATAGAATGTATAGTATGGAACTGTTTGGGGTTTTTTTTTTGTGTGTGTGTGTGTGTTTTTATTTTATTTTTATTTATTTTTTTTTTTTGGACTATAAGGGTTGTTCAGTATTAGTTAGCTAGTTGATTTGTGGTTTTGTTGAAGAGGTTTACTTAAGACTTGAAGGCAAACAGGGTTTAAATTTAGAGATCCGGTTAATTTATAACGCAATAATAATTATTAATGTGTAAATACAGTGTTTTCTCTTATTTGTCCTGAAATTAATACACTTTACCAACTTTATAGTTTAGCTACATATTTCAGTAAAGCTAAATATTTAGATGCCGTTTGTACTTTTTTTAAACATCAACAGAAGTAGCTTTGGCATTCAGAATGAACACTCAGCTATCACTGAATTTCTGTCATGTTACAACCTTTAAAATGCCAGTTACACATTTTACTTACGTTCTCTAAGAGTTATTATTCTGTCAGAGACAGGCTACTACACTGATACAGTTCTCATGAGCTGTGCTTAAAGGCCAGTGCCAGTTAATCATTTTAGTAATGTACTTTGCTGCTGTTCCTTTATATACACAACAAATGATCACACTGATTAAAGCAAGGACAAGCACAACTTATTATACCATACTTAAGAATAACATTTTCCCTGCATATCTCCTAACCCGATGCTCATCTGCTGGAGTTTTTTTTAGTAAGACGAGAGCATTTCCGTACACACAAATGTGATTCTTACCTGGTGGAGCATTGCTGATGTACATATATATACATATATGAAATGTATTTATATTTTCTGTTCTTACCTGTATATCTGTTAACTATATTTTCATAGATACTGTGTAATGTTTGGGTCTTCATTTGTGTTTTGAGTAAAATGCCCTTTGGTTTGCTAGTTCGCATGAAGATATTTTAACATAAGAAATGACTTCTGTTTATTATTATCTAACAGTGAGCACTGAAGAAAAGCAGCTGTGGAATTAGACCTCTTAGATAACTGCATGTTTTTCAGGGGAATACTGCTGGATCTTTCGGCTCTTTAATGATGGTACCAGTCACAGTCCAAATCAATGGTTTACTATACATTTGAGACGACATGAGAAAGAATTGTTTGCTTTATGTACTAAAGTATTTTGTTCAGGTGATTGAAGTGTATATCAGAGTACATTTTTGCTACTCCAACTTAAATAAAAATGATCTTTGCTAAGGCCAAAATTCTTGTTTTGCTGATTCTGATACTTCATGTTATTAAAGCCTACAGTGCAATGATTCAAACACAAGCGCAGATGAAACAACTGTGATTTAATTTCTGTATTTTCTGCAGCACAAATGCTATCTTTGGCCACAAACAGACTGTGTTGAATCAGTTACTCTGACTCTTCTGATGGGAGACAAAGTTTGAGAAAGGAAAGAAAAATACCTTACAGCATAGAATGTACTGTTCCACACCCAACAAGTGTGAGCTATTTTTATGGTTTTTATTTTAGTTTTAGAATTGTTTAAGTTTGTTACTAAGGTACAATATCCAAAAATAAATTCTTAAACCTTCTGAACTCACTTTAAGCTGATAACACAAAAAGTCATCACAGCTGATAAAGGGCTATTGTCAGACCATCCTGTTTGAATAGAAACTTTGTTACACTTATACACAAACACACACACACACACACACACACACACACACACTTATATAAGAATATATATATATATATATATATATATATATATATATATATATATATATATATATATATATATATATATATATATATATATATATATATGAATATAAGATATATATATATACATAAGATTTGAGCAAGTTTGACCATGGGCAAAATTGTGATGGCTAGACAACTGGATTAGAGCATCTCCGAAACTGCACCTCTTGTGGGCTGTTCCTGGTCTGCAGTGGTCAGTCAATCTATCAAAAGTGGTCCAAGAAAGGAACAGTGGTGAACCAGCGACAGGGTTATGGGTGGCCAAGGCTCATTGATGCACAACAGACGAGCTACTAAGTTAATGCTGATTCTGACAGAAAGGTGTCAGAATACACAGTGCATGATGGTTCAGGGCTGTCTTGGCTGCAAAAGGGGGACCAAGAGAATATAAGGCATGTGGTCATAATGTTATGCCTGGTTGATGTAGCAGCTGCAATATATGACAGCAGCAGATTTGCAAAAGTATACATACAGAAGTAACACAATATGCTGAGTAAAATGTTTCTTGTGGTTAATCATTAGTATTAATAATTATAGTGTACCTGAAGAAAAATATTATAATTTTAATTTATTGTTATGTACACAGCGCTGGAATGTCAGTAAATGGCCTGGAGGTTTGGAACAAAAGGGGAAATGATTTCTTGCTGGTTCCCTGTTGTGTGCAGTCCATCAGGGGTACAGATGAAGAACTCCAGCATTGCAGGACCCTGACAGGACTGGACACACTACAGTGTGTAACAGGAGAGCTGCTGGCCTCCAGCCTACAAAAAAAAATGATGGGGAAAAACTATTACAGCGCTCAAAAAAAATGAATTTTGGAAACATTTCATTTAGTCTGAGGTCTCTCTAATGTGTTTTGGATGTGTCCCGTGTTCGCACTAGTGCTTTATGGGAATTGTAGTGCATGTGTGTTCGGGAAACGTTGCAGTGACGTTGCGGTAACGTGACATAACGTTAGTGAGCTGGAGGCAGTTTGACAACCACTTCCGCCTGTTTTCCTCTCAAGTCTTTGTCTTATGTGTATACCAAAAAGAACAGTTTTGGGATTATAAAGTCGCGTTTTGTGCGCTAGTTACCTCGCTTGAATAAAGCAATGGCAGGCAGTAACGGGAACAGCTCGAACTGGGCGATGGAGCGGCGAGTGGAGGGGCTGGTGAACAAACACATGGCAGACATGGCACTGGAGACACTTCAGCAGCGACTCTCCGCTGTGTCCCAGGAAATGAACCATCTGTCTGCTGAAATATCCAGACGAGAAGACACGAAGCGTGTGGAGGCTTTACCACGGCGGAGTGACCCACACTTCATCGTAGGCTCCCTTCCCGAGTCATATACTGACGAGCTAGTGGACGAAAAAAAAAAGTTGATGCCAAACACAGCAACATCCTCATCCTCATCCTCCTCTTCAGCAGGTAGGCGGGTAGCGGCGCGCTCTGAGGTTTATTCTGTGGCTGAACCCTGACCACTGAAACCTTTAAACTTGAGAAGTGAACTATTTCTAGAAAAGGATCATAGGGAGGAAAACAGGGCCCTGCTTTTACTTATAGCACTAGTTTACTTAGTTAAATGTCATTTAAAATGGATTCAAACTGAAACTACAGCACAATTCATTCACAGTTTATTGTTATAATTATATAATAAAGGTGCCATTATTAATTCCATTTAAATGACTTCAGATGGATCAAGGGTTTGTTTGTTTGTTTTTACAATTGTACAAGTAATTAAACACAACTAAGCATCCTGTTACAGTAAAATAATCAATAGCAGGATGGTATGATTATTTTTCATTAATAACATGTCGCAATGTGTTATATTCCTCTTACCACATTACTTTATTAATAAATGAATCATATCTGATTTATTATTATATGGAAACAGCTTGTCATGTTACTGGGAAAATCCTTTGTTCTGACACCTTTCCTGTGGTGAAAAATTTACTGGCTGTTACAAAGTGCTGATATTTGAGACTCCTTACATATATATATATATATAGAGAGAGAGAGAGAGAGAGAGAGAGAGAGAGAGAGTGAGTGAGTGTGTGTTTTTGAATTATCAGTTTGGATATTATAAACCTTAAATGTGCTGAGATGTTTTTCAGTATGTATGATAATCTGATCACTCTTAAACGTGTTTGTGTGTGTGTGTGTTTGTGTGTTTAAATTGGGCTTTGTGGCTGGGTGAGACATGGTTTCGTATTTGATAAATCCTACAGTTTTCTTAACAATGTAATGAGGGCAGTAAAAAAATAGATCTAATTGGATGATTTAAAATGTTTTTGTGCCCACCACTTTATTTTTGCAAGTTAAGATTGATAATAGCTTAAGATTGCCTGTTTCCACACAATTAGTGGAGTTCACTGGAAAAAATGTTAGTGGTTAATAGAAAGTGTGGTATGTTACTCAAGATGGCATTTAGTGGGTCAGAGGGAGAAACTGCCCCTCATCAGCACAGTTACAGTGTTCCCAAACAAAGATTCAACAGGAGGCTAAAAAGCATGTTGGTGTTGCATAAATTCAAGGGGTGAAGCGCTGATACTAATCGTGTCCTTCTGCATTTTAAAACAACAGAAACTGCGTCTCAAAGAAAAATCATATCACTCCTGCTGGAGATAAAAGAAGAACAACAGAGGCAGTGGGCTGTGCTGAAAGACCTGCAAGCCATGATTCAAGGACACATGTGTGAAGAGGATGTTGAGACTTTGGATATAGAGCTACCACTACAGACAATGGAACAGCTTGATGAAACGGAGAGATATTTGGAGAATGATGGAGCACAGAAGAGAATGGTAAAACCTAATAAAAATATTATCAGAAAATCTAGTCATTTGCGTGGCATTCATGTATTTTTCATGTATTTTTTAAATCTATTTTACACGTATTTTTAAACCTACTGTATTTGTATAATCGTTTGACTTTTTAATGTTATGAATCATACACACTGACCAACCTCTCACATCTTTCCTGTCACAAAACACCTTTGTAACTGTTATTTGGTGCATAATTTATAAAGCATCTATAACTACAGGTGTCTCACCTCTCCCGGATGGGTGGCGCAACAGTGGATGATGCAGTTAGACGGCTGATGCAGGCAGTTCTATCTTTCAGCGTCGGTTCTGAGTTGAACTGGGTTGGTCGAGGACAAAAAAGGAGTTTCAGAAATACCAGACTGCAAGGCGTTTTGTTTCGTAAGTGTTTTTCGTCAGAAGATTTTGTTCAGGCATGGTATCACTGCATAAATGCATGAATTTATGTAAAAATGTAGTTATAGGTTTATGATTTATGATTGAAGTTTCGGATTAGAGCTGGTCGTACATTAGATTTCCTGATATTATGTTCATCATATTAATATAGAAAAATGACTGTTTTACAGGTGCGTTAAAGAAGACCCCTGTAGGAAGGGAGGCTACACACCATCAGTTTGCAGATGTAGTAAAGAAGTGGCTGCGATTCGCTCCATTCAGACAAGGAGGCAGCGGACGGAGACAGCATTACAAACCTCCTGTAGAATTCATGTGCCATCATACTGATGCTGAAGGGTGACAACAGTGTCTTATGTGCGCAGTGCTGTTTTAACACGGTTCAAAGTAAAGTTCCAATTTTTCAAAAATTAACACATTTTCATGTTTCTCTGTAATTTAGAGTTTATTTGTCCTTTTGTTTGTTTGTTGGCTCGTTTTTTTCTTCTAAAATACGACACAACAAGAAAATGACCTCCCACTGGATTCCATTCCATTCCAAGTCTTAAAGCCTAAAGAACAGATCCAAAGCAGTACTTCTGTTTTAACTGAAAAATGAGGTATTAATCTGTTTACTGTAGTGTTATATATGATTATTATAAGTGTAATTATTTAAATATTAGTTTGAAGACTAGTTTTTTAGTATTTAGTGTTTGTGTTGTCTGGTCTTATACGTAACACAACATAATGTAATGGGTTTTTTTTTTCCAGAGTCGTTCATGTGATTAAGACTTAAATTCATGATATTTCTGTCCTGATGTCTACAGATTAAGTGCCTTTCTGAAAATAGACAGTCGTGTCTACCCAGTTCATCATTCCACATTATATTGAAATGATCACAGAAGAGAAAAATTGTTCAAGACGTCATAAAGCATTTATATTTTTAACAGCGGAACAAGCAGAGACCGACTTCTATCAGATTTTCTGATACCTTGTTCTAATATTTGTACAATCCCATACAAGGAGGTCATCGGCGTTATACTCTACTTTTTTAAAACATGTATGAAATGTGTTTGTTTTTTTTTGTTTGTTTTTTTAAGAAATGTTGGAATAATTCTTCAAAACTATCAAAATCAATCACATATGCACATTCAGGAATATTTGAGGCAATGGCTGATCTCTTGAATGAAAGTTTCTAGCTAGATCTCTGGAATGGATATTCGAACCTTTAAAAATGTGCTGAGAAGTATGAATGATAATCTGAACTCTTAAATTGAGAGCACTTCACTGTATGGAATAGAGTATTCTAGGTTTTTCTTATATAAGGATTTCTTATATACTTTTCTTCTACTTTATTTTAAAGCAAGCAGTTGCACATTTTGGTGATGCATTTTACTTGATTAAAATAATCAACAAAGACTTTAAGGCTGTCATATGACAATGTATTAAAGTAGACTTGCATGTTACACAACTTACTTCTTTAAAGATTGAGTTATTCTTCATTTTGTTTTAGATAGCTACACTTTATTGATTCCCAGAGGGCCATTTTTAGAAAATGATACTCATTACATTTATTTGTTTGCAATGGGGCACCCAAAAATTGCTGGAATTCCAACGCATGCTCGGTGTAGTTGCAGGTTTTGCTGCTAGGAGGTTTACGCTTACTGTCTGATGAATCAGTCCTCTGAGTGGTGTTGTACCTTGTGCATGTGTGTTGTATTTGTGTCATTTTTTCCAAAGCTATGCATGTGAATTTGCCGAATTTTGTTCTTCAACCCCTATGACAGAGCAAAGAATTTTTGATGAAAAAGAAATTTTGTTTTTTGCACATTCAACCACATTATTTCTGGTTAAAAGCTCCTTGACTGACAATGCAGTGTGTGTAGCTGTGATATTGCAGACAAGTCCTAATGTCTATAATACAATCACAAGCAAAAGAATACATATCACAAAACATTTGCCATGGAGACTGAAGAAGAAAAATCACCCAATTCAAAAATATCACATGCATTCACGAGGTATAACACTACTTAGGAGACTGACTCACCAGACTGTTTGCATATACTAAATAACAAAACTATGAGTGTGCACACCACATACAGATTCCGGGAATTAGGGCTCCCACTCGTACTAAAGTACACCTTATAGCCATAGAGCTACCATAAAAGCCCACTAAGCATGATGCCTAATTAAGGTGAAGGTAAGTAAAGTGCATAGCCCAACAACATAACCTAAAAATATACCATGCCGTTATCATATTAAGAGCAAAACAATTTTTAAATTGATATTAAAGAAATAGGTGGTGCAGTGGGTAGTGTTCTCATAACTTCAGGTTCCCTAGTCGGAGCCTGAACTGAGGTTACTGTCTGTATTTGGGTAGTTAGAGTGGTTACTGTAAATTGCCCCTAGGTGTGAAAGTGTGTGCATGGTGTGATGAACAGCCATCCCTTTCCAGGATGTATTTGTACATTGTGCCCAGTGTTCCAGGGATAGGGTCTGGATTTACCACATTCCTGAACAAGATATGCAGTTACTACAAACTTCTAATAGGAATATTCTTATATACTTATATACTTTGCATACATATAGTCAATTATAACCTACATTTGTCAGGATTATTACTGTGTGTAAAAGTTAAATCTCAAGGTGTGTGCACAGTCCTGTGTCCAGGAATGTTGAAGACTGTCTCATACATAGGAGGACTGTTGTGTCTTCAATACCAAACTGTTTTATGTTTTCTTTCTTTTCTTTTTTTTTCTTTTTTTGCAAAAGGAAAACCACTACTGTTTTTACCAATATTATGTATTTACTCACAACAGAAGTAATAAAAGGAAACTAACAATAATACAAGTGTCCTCTTAAGAAGGTAACTAGGTCTATCTAAACGTAATGTACTTGATATTTGCTAGCTTTAGGTTAAAAATGACCTGCAACGTGACATGCCAGGTTGGCTACTTTGAATATTGTTTCTTATAGGCCTGCTGCAAGATTCACTATGGCTGAACAGCAGATGGTTCCATATTGGACATATGTGTGAAGATGTGTTTAGTTTACAATGCAACAGTAAACAGGCCGCAGTACAATTTAAAAAGGTCTAAGTCTGAATGAATAAAATTAAGTAAGACATTTGTTATTGTTTGAAAAGTGAACAAACTACTGGCATTGCATTATTTAACATACCATGCATCCATAATCTCCTGCTGTATATCAGGTGTGTGCCAAGTTTGCATGCTCTCAGCAAGCTTCAGAGGTTTCCACTGGGAACTCTGGTTTTCTCCCCAGTACAAAGACATTCTTTGTGGCCTGAATGGTATCACTGTGTGTTTGCAATAGTGCTGTGATGGGGTTGGCATCTTCTCTAGGGCATCCCCCACCTTGTGCCCCAAGTTCCCTGGAATAGGCTCTATATGTTTCCCATAATCCTGTGCAAGATAAGCGCTACAGAAAATGGATGGAGTGTATGAGTATAAACAGCTAGTAAAATATTAAGTGCTTCACTGGTGTAACATCACACCCAGATCCAGAACACCAGAGGGAGCCCTCGCCCGAGTATTAGCACTCTCGTACTCACTTCCTGATTTTGTTCTAGCATTTAAGCAGCATGCTCCCTTTGTTCATTGTGAAGTATCGTTCCTTCGTGACATACTAAGCCTTGCCATAGTTCTGCTCTCAGATTGTTTCTTGTGTATGATCCTTGCCTTCGTCTTCGACTTCGAGTTTCGGTTTTGTGTTTCGGGTTTGATTTTTCTAGTGTTTGTTTTCCGGCTTTTGAACTTGGCTTCGTCTATACGGTCTATGATTCCTGCCTGTGTGAGTTTAAATAAAGATCTGCACATGGATTCGAACACTCCTGTCTCCGACAAGTCGTTACAGGATACTTCACCAACTACGAATCCAGCGGATCTACAAGCAACTTTGTGGCGTCAGGGAGTTCTCATCAGGGCTTACCAAGCGAAGGTGGATTCTCTGAAAGCGGCTAATCTACAGTTACAGCAACAAGCTCAGAGCTCGGCAACCGCCCCAGCACCCATGCCACCGTCATGTAGTGAGTTTCCCAGTTTTGCTCTTCCCGAAAAGTTTGATGGGTCCGCCGGCCGTTGCAGAGGTTTTCTACGACAGTGTGATAACTTCTTTGCACAACAACCAGAGGCCTATGACAATGAAACTACCAGGTGCGCGTTCATGTTATCCTTGCTAACTGGTAAAGCACTAGACTGGGCCTCAGCAGTTTGGGACTCAGATCCCCAAGTAAGGAGCTCTGTTAACTACTTCACTGGACTTATTCGGGAGGTGTTTGAATACCCAGCGGGAGGGAAAGACATTTCTGTGCAGCTGCTCGAACTACGCCAGGGTTCTGAGTCGGCGGCTGAGTACGCCATCAAATTTCGTACGTTGGCGGCTCAGTCAGGCTGGAATGCACCAGCACTCATGGCAGTGTTCCGGCGAGGGTCTCAACCCGTCCCTGAAGGCTGAGATGGTGTGTCGAGACACAAACATCACCCTTTCTCAGTATATCTCCATGGCTATCAGACTGGATAATCTGTGCCGCCAATACAATGCTCATGTGTCCACATGTTCACTACCTCACCCCATATCAGAGGGTTGCTACTCGGAATCCATGCAGCTGGGGAGAACTCGTGTTTCTGAGGAGGAGCGTCAGCATCGCACCCAACAGCAGCTGTGTTTCTACTGCGGGAAGCCAGGCCATCGAGTTTATCACTGCCCAGAGAAACCTACCACATCTCAAGTGGGAAAAGCTAACACGGTATCTAAGCTTACCCTCCCTGCCTTTCTACTCAATGGTAATGAACGTTTTCATGTCACAGCGTTGATTGACTCGGGCTCGGCAATCAACCTGATAGACCGTGACCTGGTGCTCAAACTCAAGCTGCCTGCTATCCCTTGTACCCCACCTCTGAGAGTAACTGCTATCAACGATCAGCCCATAGGAGAAGGGCTTCTCACTCATCAGACACCCGTAATGGACTTACAAATTGGATTATTTCACCACAAGAGACTATCATTTTTTTTTTTTTTCCTCCCCCTCCAATCCCATCGTCCTGGGCCTCCCGTGGCTACAGCTTCACGATCCGCACATTTCATGGAGGGAGGGAGAACTCAAGAACTGGTCCAGAGCCTGCCTGGCAAACTGCTTCACTGATCCCACGCCACGCCCATGCCTCTCTACTTCTGTCGAAAGCCCTGAGTCCTCGTCCTCAGTCACACTCCCCAATGAATACCGTGACCTCTGGGATGTTTTCAGTAAAGAAAAAGCAACCAAACTACCTCCACACCGGTCCTGGGATTGTGCTATTGACCTCCTCCTGAATTCCATGCCTCCCAAAAATCGTGTTTATCCTCTCTCTCTTCCAGAAAAAAGAGCTATGGAGGAGTATATCGAAGAAACCCTTGCTGCAGGGTATATCCGACCATCTACATCTCCGGCTGCGGCAGGGTTCTTCTTCATGGAAAAGAAGGACGGAGGCCTACGACGCTGCATTGATTATAGAGGTTTGAATGCCATAACCATTCCTTATCCCTATCCTCTTCCACTAGTCCCCGCAGCGCTTGAACAGTTACAAGGGGCTAAAATATTCACCAAGCTGGATCTCCGCAGCGCTTATAACCTCGTCAGGATAAGAGAGGGTGACGAATGGAAAACTGCATTCCATACAACACAAGGACATTATGAATACCTAGTCATGCCTTATGGACTTACTAACGCCCCTGCTGTCTTCCAGTCTCTCATCAACGAGGTATTTAGAGACATGCTCAACAAGCACGTCATAGCATACATAGATGATATACTGATTTACTCCCCCAACCATGAGGAACACGTTAAACATGTGCGGGCAGTCCTCAAGCGACTTGCTGAGCATCACCTCTATGTCAAGCTCGAAAAGTGTGAATTCCACCACCCCTCCATGTCCTTCCTAGGCTACGTGCTCTCACCGGAGGGGGTAGAGATGGACCAATCCAAGGTATCTACAGTCACAGCCTGGCCCCAACCCACTACGATCAAAGAACTTCAACGCTTTCTGGGCTTCGCCAACTTTTACAGTCGCTTCATCCGTCACTACAGCACCATAGCTGGACCACTCACCTCACTACTCAGAATACCCAAAAAACCCAAAAAATTGTCATGGACTGACCAAGCCCGGGCAGCTTTTAAGAAGCTAAAACTAAGTTTCACCTATATTAGCACCTATATTACGTCATCCTGACCCCAGTCTGCCCTTTGTAGTAGAGGTGGATGCTTCCAACAGCGGAATTGGGGCAGTACTTTCACAACGCCAACCGGATTCTGGGAAGTTGCATCCCTGTGCTTTCTTTTCGCGCAAGCTCACGGCAGCCGAGATGAACTATGATGTGGGAAATCGGGAGCTTCTATCCATGAAGGCTGCTCTTGAGGAATGGAGGCATTGGCTTGAAGGCTCCCACCAACCTTTCCTAGTCCTAACAGACCACAGAAATCTGGAATACCTACGTGAGGCCAAACGAATGAATCCTCGCCAAGCCAGGTGGGCCCTCTTCTTCACCAGGTTCAAATTCTCAGTCACCTATTGACCAGGTTCCAAGAATGGGAAAGCAGATGCCCTGTCCAGAATCCATGAAACTCTCGAGCCACCAACTCCCCCTGAACCCATTCTCCCTCGGTCTGTTCTCGGTCTGTTCTCATAGCCCCAGAGCATTGTGGAGGAGATCGAGCGGGCCCACACCACTGAACCCCCTCAGCCAACCTGTCCACCTTCCAAGTTATATATACCTATCTCCATGCGTCAACGAGTTATGCAGTGGACCCACGAAAGCCCAAGCTCGGGTCACCCCGGCATTCAGTGTACCACCCAACTCCTACGTCATAGATTTTGGTGGCCATCACTTAAAACCGACGTGGAAAAATATGTCAAATCCTGTCCCATGTGTGCCCAATCTCGTACAAGCCATCTACTTCCAGCTGGATTATTGGAACCACTGCCTACTCCATGACGACCATGGTCTCACATTTCCACAGACTTTCTCACAGATCTACCCGAGTCTCAGGGGTTCACCACTGTAATGGTGGTTATTGATCGGTTCTCCAAGGCCTGTAAGCTTATTCCCATGAAAGGATTACCGACAGCCATGGAAACCGCCCAAGCCTTGTTTCACAATGTGTTTCGTAATTATGGCCTTCCAGAAGACGTCGTCTCAGAGGGGCCACAGTTTACGTCACGGGTTTGGAAGGAATTCTGTAAACAGTTGGGGATCAACGTCAGTCTAAGTTCTGGATACCATCCCCAATCTAATGGCCAAGCTGAACGCCTGAACCAAGAGTTGGGAAGATTCCTGAGGGCATACTGCAGTAGAGAACAGCATCGCTGGAGTGAGTTCCTTCCCTGGGCAGAATATGCACAGAATTCTCTAACCCACTCTTCCATAGGCCTCACCCCATTTCAGTGTGTCCTCAGCTACCAACCACCATTGTTTCCATGGTCAGGGGAACGCTCGGACGTCCCTGCAGTAGATGATTGGTCCAGGCGGAGTCAGGAGGTTTGGGAGCGAGCCCATGTACGCCTTCAAAGGGCAGTCCGCAGGCAGGAGGTCCAAGCAAATCGCCATCGGCGCCCCCACCCTGCCTACCGGGTGGGCCAAAAGGTCTGGCTCTCCACACGGAATCTAAAATTGCGTCTCCCTTGCCGTAAGCTCAGCCCAAAGTTCATCGGACCATTCCAGATCGTTCGCCAGGTTAACCCAGTCTCTTATCGTCTAGAATTACCCAGGGCATATCGTATTTCCCCTACCTTCCATGTGTCTCTTCTTAAGCCTTTTCACGAACCACAGACAACCAACCCCGCCTCCAGTGAACCACCTCCACCCCTAGACGTTGACGGTTCCCTCGCTTATCGGGTACATGCCATCCTTAACTCCCGTCGTCTAGGAGGCCGTCTTCAATACTTAGTGGACTGGGAGGGGTATGGCCCAGAGGAACGCTGCTGGGTAAACGCTGCAGATATTCTGGACCCGCCACTCACGGAGGAGTTTCACCGTGCCTTCCCCAACAGACCTGCACCTCGGCCTCGGGGATGTCCACGTCGTCGAACACCTGGAGGTGTTCCTAGAGGGGGGGGGTTCTGTAAAATCACATCCAGATCCAGAACACCAGAGGGAGCCCTCGCCCGAGTATTAGCACTCTCGTACTCACTTCCTGGTTTGTTCTAGCATTTAAGCAGCATGCTCCCTTTGTTCATTGTGAAGTATCGTTCCTTCTTGACATACTAAGCCTTGCCATAGTTCTGCTCTCAGATTGTTTCTTGTGTATGATCCTTGCCTTCGTCTTCGACTTCGAGTTTTGGTTTTGTGTTTCGGGTTTGATTTTTCTAGTGTTTTGTTTTCCGGCTTTTGCACTTGGCTTCGTCTATACGGTCTATGATTCCTGCCTGTGTGAGTTTAAATAAAGATCTGCACATGGATTCAAACACTCCTGTCTCCGACAATCGTTACAACTGGAGTCAATGGGAAGTTGATTTCTGAACTTTTCCCTCACATAACTGAAACTTGTGCTGTTAATTATATTAATCATTTGATATGATATTAATAGGCATATCACTTTCCTAGTCTTAAATATCATTGAATAGATATCACTTCTCCTAGTCTTAAATACTGTTGCAATTCTCTTTATATTGTCAATATTTATTCTTGGTTTATTTGAATGAATTTAGGAATAATAAATGATTTATTCTATAACAAATACCACCCCCCTGAGGCCATTTCTTTGGGTGTCATGGGAAAAATATAGAGAATATATTCACAAAATTGGTGGCTGGTGGCTGAAATGGCTTTCTATGTGACATATAGTGGACCACAGTGGGTTCTGAAACTATTATTTTATGCCATATGTCTCATAAGGGTGTGAACAAATAGCTATTAAATTACTTGTCACACAAGACACTGGTTCTCAAAGTCTGTGAAAAGCATCATCAGAGGATATGTGAATTATGTATTTATGTCATCAATTAATCTGTTTGTCTGTATGTTTATTTATTTTTCTGTTTGTTTTCAGTAGCAGCAATCACACCCTCCCATTATCAAAGTTATTATCTTTAAAATGACTTAATGATGGTCATTTTATGGTCATTTAACCTAAACAGATTCAGTGCTTCTTTTTTTTTTTTAATGAATGAAATCACTGGACTCTGCCGTGACAATATCTCTAATGTTGCCTCTACATACCAGTGTTTACATACTGCACAAGAATATTCTCACTTTAGGTTGAATGTATTAATAAGTGCATCAGTCTATTTCACCTTCTTCAGCATTTTCCCCCTTTTGTTTCGGCAATACCTGTTTTCACAGTTTAGACAGCTTATGTTTACCTACAGATATTTTATATTTTATACAGATGTTTACTTTTACAGATATTTTATACAGATGTGTACGCAAAGCTTTTTGCACTAACGGACTTAGTTTATTGATCATCATACAACAATTGTATTATTTCATTGTATTCTATGTTATTTTGTTTATTTTGTATTTACCCTGATCTTTTTTTTTTTTTTAGCTGCTCTGCGTGCCTTTAAATTACCCCTTGGGGATAAATAAAGTGTTTGAACTGAATTGAACTGAACTAAACTGAACTGAATTGACCTGAATTGAACTGAACTGAATTGAATTGAATTGAATTGAACCGAATCAGTTGAGATGGTGTATGGAAGTGCTTATAAGTTAAAGGGATCGGGTGCAAAAAGTTTGAAAAGGTTTGCCTATCTATAGGAGTTGCTTTTCTATTAGTAAAAGATTTGCTTTAGCTTTCAGTGATCGGTTCAATAGGTCGTCGATGTGAACTCCAGTGTGCTTTTTAAAAGCATTTGTCTAGCAAAAGCCAAACAAAAGACCACATTCCCGTCCAAGACATTCCGGCAAGAAACCACGTGACCGTGAAACCCGACGCGGGTTTACTTTTGTTCTCCTGAGATTGTTTTGCCGGGAGAGGTCGCATGCTCTGTCCAGCCGAAAACACACGCATTGTGGAAGAGCTCTTTCCTGTAGACTAGAAGAGGAACTCCTCCTAGTCTTTAGTTATGGGAGAAACTCGGAGCGTGACAGAAAACTATGTGTTTGCGCTGAAAAACTGCGCTGTGAACGGCGTGTAGTTGTCTCGGCGGAATCCGGACCTCTCGTGCTTTGTGTCCGAACATCACTGAGGTGAGCATTCAGCCTTTTATATGTGCAAAAGTGCGTTTCTGTCCAGTGATTTCTGAAAGCTTTGGAAGAACAAAAAAAAGTGTTTCGCAGTTGGACACACTAAAACAAGCCTGGGTTAAGAATGGCTATGTAGTGGGCTGTGTTCGACAAGACAACATTAGTTGTATAACAGAACGTAGTACTATCACTTTCATTCGATGATCTTAGTTTACAGCTGTTTATTGCACTAATTTACCAAAATGTATATTTAGTCTATTTAAATGCTGAACCAGCACCTGTTGTTGCACTTAAGCTGCCCCCAAAACCCCACCAGTCCCTACTAATTTGGCCAATTGGTAACACAAAGAAGCAGTGTGAACAGAGCTGTAAGGTTGTGTAACTGTACACACTCTTGTGATTAAATCCTTCCACTTTTACTTATTAAACCCCAGGTTGTTATTTGTAAACAGCCTAGCCGAGCATCTCACGTTAGTGTGTTGTTTGTTTAATGTTTGCTTAGTTGTCTTATCTGGATACAAATATTTCATGAATTAGAGGAAAATCCTGCCTCACTGATCTGCTCACTGCTTTTATAAATCTGATGAAAAACAGAGAGGCTGGGTGGAGTTTAAATCAACACAGGTTCGAAAGAATAACATTCAGGGTTTGGTTTTCAGATTATTCTCTCTGTTCGTCGGTCTGCACACTTTCTTTAAAAATGTGCTGCTTAAAAAACTCTATCATTGTTTTGTCACTGCAAGAGACCGTAGTGTCCTTTTAAATCATAGGGTTTTGTTTTTTCGTTATACAGTACGTACCTTTCTAATGACATACTAATACCAGAGATTATTAAAGGTACATAAGATGCATGCCTGAGGTTACCGTTTCAACAACAGAGACTGGTACAGTTAATACCCTTTATTACATCAGCCTTATTAGCTGTTTTATAGCCTGCTTATTAAGTGTGTATTACAAAAGTATTAGACATTTGGATTGAGGCATCAAGCAAAATGAATCAACAATTATATAAAAAATATAGATTATTATTATTATTATTATTATTATTATGCTTCTTCTTCTTCTTATTATTATTATTATTATTATTATTTTATTTATTTATTTTTTTTTTTTTTATATATATATAACAGTGTATTCCCCCCATACTATTTAATATTTAATGCAGGTGGTTGACAACAGTGCAAGTATTCAGTTTTGAGGAACTGAAAATGTCATAATTTTTTACATTCCTATGGGATGTTATGGATATTAGTCAGACTTAAATTTAGAGTCTGCTGAAACAAGTATGACAGGTTGGCTTAAAGTGATTACAGCATGTGAAATGTTTAATCCAGGCCACTGAAATGGGTCTATCATTAAGTATACTGCAATGAACGATACCAGCATTCATGTTCTGTTCTATGTCAATTGAGCTGTGTGGGTAATGATAATCCTGCATTCCTTTTCTATTTGTTTTATTAGTAATTATGAGAAACAGAGATCTTGAGATTTCTTGAGAAACAATTTCTAGGGTTGCCTGAGTAAGAGTCCTGGCCAGTTGCCATGCAGGTTGTCTCATAACATGTAATAAACTCTGAAATTCCACATTTGGGTAATAAGCCACAAACACACACACTGAGAATTGTTTGGTCAGTTGTCATTGTGTATTTAGAGACCACTTCATTTTTAAACGTCTTTGGCTGGCTATAGAAAAATTTCATTTTCTTCTGCAGTTGTGTAGTAGTATGATACAGTGCTTCAGTCAATAGAAAAGACAGCAGTGCTCTTGGCATGTAAGGCGTGGTATTAATGCACTCGTTATTATTAAACCAGTCTAAAGTTTTTCTTTGTTTCTCATTGTTGACTCAGTTTCAGTGTCAGCTGTAGGTTTCTTCATGTTGCTTCTACTGTAACTACATGATCACAACTGACAGATTACACTGCATAAAAATCAGGAAATTTTAAACTGAAAGAAATGAAACATGAATAGCATTTCACTGTCTTTGTTTTACTTATTCATTTATTTTTAGATTACAGTCTGCACTGTCCTTCCCTTAACGTTGGTCTTGAAAGCATATTTCTCGTAGTACAAAGATCTCTGTTCATCTGCTTCTGTCTCATAGTGCGAAGCCGGGGAAAGAGACACTTTGCAGGGGAAATGGCCAGAATTAGATGGCTACTATGTACTAAGAATGATTATTTTTAGTGACTGCAATAGATGTGAGGAGTAATTGGTTTGACTTTTTTATTGGTTACAATAGAGGCAACAATAGCACATTCAGTCATGTTTAATGTTTAGGTTTCTTTACAATATATTATATGTATTTATATTTGTAAGGAAGTAGAGTTTGGTGCCTTAATAAAATTAGTCAGGCATAAGCAAGGTTAGATGCAAGGAGGCAGGGACACCGTAATTCACTTCATTTAATTTTTCCATTTAAGCCAAACTGCGTATGACCCAAAATTATTCAGACATTATTCTTTATTTTTCTTTGTTTTACTTTCAGATCTTTTACCAAACACAACAAATGCCAACCCTAAACAAGTACCACTGGCCATTGGTATTTAAAAGAAATTAGATTTAATGTAAAATAGACAGCCTATCTCAAACTGACACCTTGTTCAATTTCTAGGAAAGTAGTAGATTTGGGTTATTTTGGGGTGTAAAAATGTAAAATTATTATTGTTGGACTCTAGAATGTGAATAATGTCACATATTTTAGAAATATAGAGGGAAAGAAAACATACAGTCCTAGATTGCATAACAATTTGTATTTGTTCAGCATTTGTGGTAGCAATGTCAACGGTTCAGGAAGAAGATTTCCTGTTGCTACAAAAGGTTTTGCTTTACTTGCTGTAGCTCTCAACTTGTGTGAACATGTTTACGGTACTGGGGGCAGAAATCAGTAAATACAGTACAGCAAATGTCTAAAAGACAGCTCTATCCATTTTCTGAATAGCCAACACCTGGAGATGAGCATGCATGATACCGGGGCTTAGAGCCCCGGCTGTGTGCTGTGTGCAGCACTTTGAAGAAGGCTTTAAAGTGGAGTGAAAGTTTTTACAATTCATGTTCCGATTGTTTGTAGTGACTTGACACAGATCTGTCCATCAGATCAGACCATGCCGGATCATTGATCCAGGAACATAGTCCAATTGCAGTAATTCTGTTTGACCCATGCATACACACCCACAACACACAAGATTCCAGTAAGCAACCGCAGTGTACTTCAGTAATGAACAAAGAATTAGTAAATAGTTACAGTTTTGTACACAAAGTTCCAAATAAAGTGGATGTTTCAGACAAAAGTCACGCCAGCTATACAAGCAAAGTGCCTGTAGGAGTTTCAAAATGATTTGACCAGTAGAAGGAGAAAGAACTAAACAGCACACTCAGAAATGTACGAACCCTGGTGTGTTCATTTTGTTTTTTATTGTGACAATTCCTGAGCACCAGCAGCTCTGACTTACTATATGACTGCTACAGACTGGGATGGGTGAAGGCTAACACTTGCTTCCTCTGAGACATGTTGCTCATGAAACAACTCAATATAATGTAACACACTCAGAGAAATCTCAGAGCGCTATCTACCCTCTTCCACATACATTAGCATGCAGATGCCCATGATTAGTTGTTGTGTTGCTATGATTTTTGTTCTTTTCCAGCCAAAGATGGCTGTGGCCTTGTTGGAATTTGAACCAGTGATCACCTGACATGTTAGCTAGGCAAATGCTATGACCATAAAATCGTCACTGACCAGTTAACAGGTGTGTGAAGAAACGAAAGCTCAGGGAGAAAGAGATGGAATAAACCATCCTTGAGGAATTATTGAAATAAACATGGTAGCTGGTTGTTAGTAATGTGTTATAGGTTACTGTATAATTACAGCAATACACTGGACTGTTTCCTGACTTGGTTGTGAACTGCTGAAGCTGTGTCTGGGAAATGGTGGATGTGTGTAGCTGCCCACATCCTGTGGAGTGTTTGCCTTTGCTATACACCCACTCACTCATTCCCATTCGCACTCTGCCAGTACATGTGAAAGTGCTTGGTGTTACCATAATACACCATAGATATATATCACATGGTGAATGAGGGTATGTGTTTTGTATCTAATTCCACCTATGCAAATTTATCTGATGCTCCCTAACCTTAAGTGTTCTTTAGAATGTGGTTGTGGCTTTTGTATTCTTTTTGTTTGTCTGTTAACATAATTTCCTTTTTTTACACACAGGGATCGGAAAGTGAAACCCACAGTATTGTACATTATGTAGGAACTTCCAGGTTTCACATATATACTTTGTGGGCTAGCTGCAGTTTGTGCTAGCTACATTTCTCGCAATGTCTGCCACTTCCTTTTTGGGATACTGATGGAACCACATTTTTAGCTACTCCAGAAAGCCAACCTTCTTCTGTCTTTGCAAACTACATCTCATCACTATATAGTGCTACTGTTGGATAGCAGGCTATATCACAGTAGGATCCTAATGAGAGAACGCCAAAATCTGTGCCTAACAACGAATTTCCTTTTCCACTATGCCACACCTACATTATTTGCCGGAAGGCATGACCAGAGTAAGAATACAGGGTATTTACAGAAGGATGAACTTCCTCCGTGTGGACTCTATCAGTCTCATTGTTTGTGAACATATGTGGGTGTTTCTCTTTGGTGACTTCTGCTTTGTGTATATCTCTCAGACTATACATGTGTGCTTGTCCAGGCCCGCAGTGGTTTCCTATGAGTATTATCTCCCTGATGTTATTAGCTTTGATGGGAGGATGTTTCTTAAACCTTGAAGAGCAAGAACACCCGGGCCTAGGAAAACTGACTTTGTTTCCAGGACTAGAGTAGCTTAATGGTTAATGGTATACAGATGGTTTTGTTTAGGGAATACTGAGGATTGTGAAATATCAGAATGTAGAGGAACTCATGGGGTTAATGTGACAGCAGTTTTAGTAGGTTTATTCTTTTAAGCCGTTTGCACAAAAGATAGTTCAAAAATGATTGGGACTAGAAAACTCCACACAAGGTGTATACCCATTATATCGCTACTTCCTAAAGCTATAGATAAAGATAGAGTTTAATTTCTTTTTTTTTTTCTCTTGACTTGATTAGATGAAGCATTGCGCAGAAACAGAACGTTTCCTTATCAAACTGGCTGAGATTTGTTGAGCAGCTATATTTTTCTGTCAAGTTAAAGTATTCTGATATGTAGTTTAGTAACTAGTTTAGCATGATGTGGTTCTCAGTAACATAAAAATATCTGGGAAGGAAGTGCTTATTTATAACTGCTATAAAATAATTGTTAAAAGAAGGAAATGTCATTCATTAATAACACAGAAACTGTAACTGTTGACATTTCTGTGGTGTAAGAGGAATAGAATGCTTCAAAATGTGCTGTTACTGGAAAATAATAAGAAAAGAAAATATACTTCTCTGTGCATCTTGCAAAAAAAAGTGATTTAAAAGCTTGTCATAGTCTGAACACCAAATACATCTGAAACTGTTGATATACAATATCTCCCAAAAGTGAGTACACCCTTCACATTTTTGTAAATATTTTATTATATCTTTTATTATAACACTGAAGAAATGACACTCTGCTACAATGTAAAGTAGTGAGTATACAGCATAACAGTGTAAATTTGCTGTCCCCTCAAAATAACTCAACACACAGCCATTAATGTCTAAACCGTTGGCAGCAAAAGTGAGTACACCCCTAAGTGGAAATGTCCAAATTGGGCCCAAAGTGTCAATATTTTGTGGGGCCACCATTATTTTCCAGCACTGCCTTAACCTGCAACTGCAGCTCAGTTTCAGGGTCTTGGCAATCTTCTTATAGCCTAGGCCATCTTTATGTAGAGCAGCGATTCCTTTTTTCAGATCCTCAGAGAGTTCTTTGCCATGAGGTGCCATATTGAACTTCCAGTGACCAGTATGAGAGAGTGTGAGAGCGATAACGCCAAATTTAACACACCCGCTCCCCATTCACACCTGAGACCTTGTAACACTAACAAGTCACCTGAAATCAGGCTGTACACTCACTACTAGAGTGTCATTTCTTCAGTGTTATCACATGAACAGATATAATAAAATATTTACAAAAATGTGAGGGGTGTACTCACTTTTGTGAGATACTGTATATATCTTGTCCACTCTTGTCACAAGTAGATGAAGAGACAGTTTAACAAACCCGTGTCTATTAAAACATCTTTAGGCTATGAATAAAGACAGTTGTCATAGATGTATTTATTATTTAGCTATTTTAATTCTTCCATATGAAATTTAATTCAGTTGATCAGTAGCAGTTGATTTTTTTTTTTACTTTTTACTTTTTGGGGTAATCAAATAATAAAATGCTATAATTTGATTGTGATTGTGACATGTGCAAAAGAAAAACATTTCAGGAAACCCTGTAGTTTTCATAATTGTATATGGTCAAAATTCTGCTATATATGCAGGGTTTTTCTAGGCTTTCACACATGTGCAAATATTTCACTGAAGCATTTCTTTGAGCCCCAGGAAAATGAATTCCATGAATTGCCCAGGGTTTCCTTTCGAGTGTGCATCCTTGGTACATCACAGATCCAAATTTGAAGACAGTTTAATTTTGAAAAAATATATAAATAAAAAACCCACAAAGGCTTACCATCAGGCACTTTCTTGCTGATTTTTGTTTCTAATGAAGTAAAGCCAGACAGACTGTAGTTGTAGTTCTGATTTCATCAGGTGGGTGTTTTCTTATTATTCAAAGCAGGAAATCTGATTCTTATGTCATTGCTGTTAAGGGCAGGTTTACGACAGATTTACTGATAATGACATTTTTTTATTTTGCTTGGTATGCTCACTTGAAGCTGATCGTCTATCACCCTCAGAAACAGTGGAGAACCCACCTATTTATTTTTGCTTGCTCTCACAAACATGCGTGCCAGCAGTGGGAAATATTTTTTCTGGCTTATTGCATACCAGTCCAATCAGCTTTGAATTGCTTTCCAGCCCTCAGCTACCCATTTAGAAGAGTTATAACAATAATGACAAACAGGGATCTTTTCAAAACGGAGTGTTTTTTTGGCCCAGATGTGTCATTCTTCAGAAAAACTGCTCCTGCTAAAACATGCACACAAGGGCACACCCTCCAAAATGTGCTTTTTATAATATTTGAGGGATTAGGAAGGTCTAATGTTTCTCTGTTTTTGAAATGTTGATTAATAACATGTCCTTTAATTGTCTGCTTTCCCAATTTCCGTTCAGAATCTCGCTGGTGCTGCCAGGGAAACTGCCATGGCCCTCAGTGATGCCTCTGCACCTGGCGCGTGTGTTTGTGTGTGTGTTTGTGTGTGTGTGTGTGTGTGTGTGTTTCTGAAGACAGAGCTACTCTGTGATTTGAAGCTCAGATGTGTCTTTGTGTTTCTGAACAGAGCCTTCCTTTGGCGTACACACAAACTCAGACACTCTTACACGTACAGATGGCATGCAGTCTTTATTCTATTGTTTGCATAGAGTAACATGGCCTACAGGCACAGGGTGGCTGGCAGGTTCCTTTACTTAGCATAATGTTACTTATACCACTGTTGAAATCTTGGATCTGATTGGTCAGATGGTGGTGAGTAATTTTTCTTTTACAGTACAGTACTAACTATAGTGCTGAATAAAATTTTTATATAAATGTAATTCATTCTATTACATTAATGTATTTCACAGGGTCAAACACGTCACAGAGCCTTATATTAACATTAGCCTACTAATGTATATATACAGTAGTAGCCTACTAATGTATATATACATTAGCCTAATATTAGCCAAATAAAAACTAATAATTTAATAAAGATGCATAATCATTGATTTAGTGAAGCTTTCTGTATAAAGATATTTAATTAATTTTTTTTGTGTTGTTTTTAAAACTTTATAACAGCCAGTAAATTTTCTGAATATGTGGTTTCTCTGTAGAATAAAAAGGTTGTTTTTTTGTTTTGTTTTATAAACTTTAAGAAAGATGAGAGAAAGAGAGGGTAGGGAGGGGGTGACAGTTTATAATTGCCATAAAGGAACTTGTCATGGACATTAAATGTAACTATAAACTTTTGCAAGTAGAATGTGGCATTCAAAAATAAGTTAAAAACTGAAATCACTGACGTTTAGAGGGGTTTCTCTGTATTCCTATGTGTCTGTTCAGATGAAAGATGTGCTCCGAAAGATTTCTTGAATCTCAGTGTGTTTCTGGTCCCTAATAACCCAAGTAATGACTTTTCCCATGTTTATTCTGCCTGGCAGTTAAGAGTCCTTCCTGTTTACCTAACACTGAGGGAGGGGTTTCTGTGTGTGTGTATGTGTATGTGTGTGTGTGTGTGTGTGTCAGAGAACAAGTGGATTCAACCCAGAATAAACAATGGCTTTTCTCTCCTGGGTTGATTTTTTTTCACTTAAATATGCATGTGTGTTGATATTTTACAAAAAAGGTTCAGACCTGTGTAATAAGGAAGAGATTAACGTATTATGCTCAGCGTGTGTCTGAGAGCGGAGGGTCAGTGCTTTTTAGTAAATGTCGCCAGGACAGGCAGCTTTCCCCCCTACATGCTGCAGTCATTTCCTGAGACATGTACTACAATATTGAAAAGCAAGCCTTTGTTATTTCTGGCTTTTGTAGAATGAATAAGACAACAGGCAGTGCAGAATGTCTTTGACTGACTGCAGCTTCACGCTGGATAATTAACTGTAGTGTGGAAGAGAAAACTTGCCAAGGATTTCAGAGGGAAAGATGTGATCATTTGAGGAAAGGAAACAAGGGAGAAGGCCTGGAAGATTGTACGAATGATTTGTCAAGAAGACCCTGGGGTTGTTTAAAACTGACAGTTTGAAAGTGATCTGAGTTTTACAAAGTGAACATGACTCTTTATTATACAATGTGAGGACCAAAACAACCCCAGTCACCCCACTCCAATAACAGTGTACTACCCCAACAAAAAGACAAATGCCGATTAGAGGAGTACAGAAAAACAAGACTGTTCTGTTCCTTTTGTTGACAATAATATTGGAAATCACTGTTGTAAGAGTTGTAGTGGTAGTGTGACTTGTGCTGGAGGTTGTTTTGCATATGTCGTGCACAGCTGTGCTGGATCAAAGTCTTCTGAGTATCAGTATTTTAGGCATCTGGAAGTTGGTCAGAAGTGGCTTTATTTGTAGCCAGAGAGAATCATATTCAGGGAGTGAGCGAAGATCATTCATCATTAACAAAGCCCACAAAATTAGCATTTGGAATTTAGGTTGTTCAAAAGAGTTGCAGAATCTTGGACTTCTATTTCTGGGTCATTGGTAATGATGCTGGACTAGAAATGTCCAGAGAGATTCTTGATAGATTTAAATCACAGTAGAGCAGAAAAAGTCGTTTCAGACAGCGGCATAAACCTTAATTTGGATATTTGCTTCATGATGTCATGTCTGTACTGCCCTAATGCCAGGTTGCCAACTGGTGTAATAAAGTTGTACATTCATAGGCTGCTCACTGTCTCACTTCACTATCTTTAGAAGAAACTGCTTTTGAGCACTTCTCCATTTGTCCATCCTCACCATCTCAGTTTATTCACATAGTATAACCTATTCCTTGTAGTCATCCCCCAGGCTTACGTTCTCGACTTCTGTCTATTTTTAGCTTATTAAAAAGCACTGCATAAAATTGCTTCTTTTTTTTTTTTTTTTTTGGTCCACAGAACACAAACTGCCCATGGCAGATGACTAACAATGCATCACAACAGACAGCAGTCTTTGAGGCACTATTTACAGGAAGTGGTAGACTGTAGGTGTAGAGAAGAGTTTTTGTGTGTGTTTGGGGAAGTTCAGCATACATTCCATGCAGCAAACATTAAAGATAAAAGTGGAGATGATTCTACTGAAGTCATTTTTTTCTCAGGGGGATGAGAGTAGAGAGAGCACAAACTTCTGTCAGCGCTCCATCTGATCTTCAGATCTCTGACCTGCCCTCTTGGAATGACTTGGAATTTCCTCAGATAAACGGTGTGTTTATGCTCCACAGAGCCCTGGCAGCAGCACACAGCAGATCAGGCAGAACGCCAACATGGCCGCAGACGCATCGGTGAAGCCATGCCAGATGGACCGCAGTGGCAGCTTCTTTAAGGTACCAGTATCTAAGTGTATTTTTACATCATTTTTCATTCAACCAGCAAAAGGCTTTTGGATGCTTTAGTTAAATTGGCCATCTTCTTCGGGTAATTAAATAAACAAAATCCACAAAGAACAATGCTCTTTGTAGTTGGAAGTGCCGCCTGGTGTGAAGCATTCTGTTTAGTCTGCTATTGGTGCTCTGCCTCCACGCTAGGGCTAAAGCTAGTGAGAACTCTGAGAACCAGACACTCCAGAGCCTGCTGTGTCGGCTCTTATTTCATTGACATATTTATACACTTCAGAACTGACCATTAATAAATTGTGTTAAGAAAATGAAATAATATAACATATTAAAATGCTTGTCTACAGCCAGGTGGATTTAAACTCTGCTTTCATTCCCATGTGTCTTGAATAGCCCATTGCACTCCATTCCACAGCTGTCTGATTTTAGAGCTGGACAGAAATACACACTACTCACAGCACACTTAGAGTTTGGTGTAAACCTCTGGAATGCTATTTTACCCAGCTCAAGTACTTGTACAGTACTTTTCAGTAATTCTAGCATATGGTTAAAAAGAGGCAAAATGTGCATTCTCTGTAAGGACTGTGTATTCTTCGTCGAATATTTCAAGGCCACATTTACTGAAGCCTTCAGTTCATGCTTTTTTTTTTATTTTGAACCAAGCCTGTGACGTAATCACTGTTTGATGAAGGAAGTTTTACTCACTGACTTAAGTCTCTGGCTTTGCTTCAGTTAAGAGTTTTGCTGCAGCCAAAGTCTTGAATAAATCATCTGACTGCACTTATGAAGATTTTCTCTGATCATAGTGGATTTTTGTTAGGATTATGGATGTGAATGAACAACAGCTTTTATTACCTCTTGTTTCCCAATGCTATTTACCAAAAGACAGAGTTAGCGTGTTCAGTAGCAGGTGTTTTTATACATTTTTCTTTTCTTCTTCTTTTTTTTTTAATGGAGATTTCCACCATCAGCGGTTAGTTTTTTCTGTTTAGACTTTCTCGTGTGTCAGCTCAAAGTTAACAACGTGTCCAGGAATATGTAGTTTCCTAGGGTCTGGTCTGCTATTTTGGATGCCCACACAGTGCATGACTAAATCATGGAGCTCATTATAGAGAAAGTTACTGAGTGCCATTTAGAAGAGTGTTTTGACCTTTTGAAAAGGCAGTAGTGCCAGTCACCAGGTTGCCAGGCTCACAGGCATCATACTTTCCTTCTAAATCTCCTTAGAGCAGGCAGAAAAAAAACAGTTTTTTTTCCTAGTTAATCTTTGTTAAAATCCTGGACTAGCAGCTTTCTCGTGGATGTTTTTTTCATTTAATGTTTTGGAGTCTTCTTCACATCCCATGTCCTGTCTTTTTCATTATATAAAGTCTGCTTATTAGATTACTTGTAAATGATACTATTCTCTTTGACTGACGTTGACCCTGAGGAATGTGCTGTGTTTAATGTTAAACCTGTCATGAAGATTTTATAAGTCCTCTTAAAAGTTTCCTCTTTAATTCCCAGCTTCCATTTTTCACATGTATAGATTACCTAATATTACCAGTACCCCCTTGTCTTGAGGAAACCTGTTTTTTTTCCAGAAACCGCTCAGAAAAAAACTGATGTGTAGATTCAGGCCCTGACATGTTTCTGCCATATAGTGTGTATGTGTCTGTTGTTCAATGATATTTGATTTTAATAAAAGATCATTTAATAGTTCTTCAGTAAGATATGGATTTTTTTTAGATTTTGTCAAGACTACTATTTTTTTGTAGTTAAAGTATTTATACAAGACTGTATAGAGGGTGTGTGGGTTTTTTTTTTTGGCTGTAAGCTGCATTCAGTACACAAGAGACTGGGGTGTAATTGTGGTTTGCTGACTAGGTCTTTGGGGTAAGACAAATATCTACAGAGCCTAATTGAAATTTGCTGGCTCAGAAAAACTGAAACACAAGGAAAAAGTGCTTTCGTGTTCCATAGGTTTAATTTATTTAAATATCCAGTTCTGAAATATTTGGGAGCTCAAAAGTAAGCCAGTGTTATCATAGACTGGACTCTGAATCTGCCAGACCTAGATCTAGAGAGAGTGATGAAATGCTGCCCTCTGTTGGTACAGAACAGAAGTGTCATTCTAATGCAATTGAAAATATGAACAGTCATCTAAATTGATCCACAGTGAAATCTTTATTTGTTAAGTGCTTAACTGATTAAAGAACTTTTCTATTATGTTGTGAGTATAAGGAAGTACAACATAACCTTAAACAGTTTTGCAGTAGGCCTGAATTCATGTCCAGAACTTGCCATGATTGGCTTCAGAAAGATCGATTAGATCAGCTGCTATAGAGGAGATGGATCAGTCTGTGCAGAAAGTGTTTTTTCTGCGATTCTGTCAGCTGAAAATCACACTGCAAAGTAAAGGGATGCACTAAAAAGGGTAAAAAAAGACAGGTTTCTGGTTAAATGCAGTGTTTGGCCTCTTGTGAGCAGAGCATGTCATATATATATATATATAATAGATAGATAGATAGATAGATAGATAGATAGATAGATAGATAGATAGATACTTTATTCATCCCAAAGGGAAATGTACAGCTTCCAGCACAGGTAATAAATAAAATATGAAGGAATATAACAAAAAATACTTATATGTATATATATATATATATATATATATATATATATATAAAATAAGAAAAAAAAAAAAGAAATAATACATCATTTCATATCCCTGCTGACCTGAAAGTTCACTGTTTAAAGAATATCCTTAAAAAAAAAAAAAAAACCTTAATTCACAATTACTAATGTTACATAGCTAGGCTGTTGCTAACAAACCACACACTTTCCATGTTTTTCCCACTTTGTACTTTGTAGGTGAGCTCAAAGAAATAATTCTACACTTACTAAACTACACTTACATTATATTATATATTATATTATATTTGCACACATTTCAAACTGCTACCAACTGCTGCTATTACACAAGTGTATATGTTTACAAAAACCATTTGTTTACAGTTCTCTTAGTTTTGCACATTGTACTGTATAACATATTCTACAGATTGTATACTAGTCAGTACTGTTTTGTGTATTTTGTGTGCCTGTCCTGTACTGTTTTGTTTTGTATTGTCTTTTTGTCTTGCACTTTATGTGGCTAGCACAACTTAATTTTAGTCCTTAGCTCTGTGTTGTTTATGTAGCTCTATGTTGTTTCATGTAGCACCAGGGACCTGGAGAAAGGTTGTTTCATTTCACTGTACAGCATCAGCTATACGTATATGGTTGAAATGACAATAAAAGCTTCTTGATAGTCTTAAGTAAACCAAACTTTCATTTCTCCTTTGGGCAATGCAAGGCATGATTATTAAACCAGGCCACTGACTTTCAGTCTGTGCCATTTCATTTGGTAAATGAGACTTATTTCGATAGTACTGAATGTTTGTATATATGACGTAGATATTCCGGACTTCCAGTCATCTGTAGTGTAGTCTTGGTATTCATCTTTAGGTTCTGTTTTCTTTGAAGCTGGACTCATTGCATAAAGGAGAAGTAGCTCTGGATGAGGTTTAGAGGAGCAGTGACTCATGTCTGAGTCTGCAAAAATAATTCTGTTTCATGCACGCACAAGTGCTTGAGAGCATGTTACAGGTCTTTAACGCTGCTCTGTTTGTGTCTCTCGGTAGCTGATAGACACATTTTCCACTGAGATCTCAGAGCTGAAGCAGGAGATGGTTCAGACAGCTAGAGAGCCAGACACAAAGCTCCTACAAGGGTGAGTACACTCGCTTTAACATTCTTAATTCACTTTCTCACTCTCTTTCTTTCGCTCTCTCCTGATCTTTCACTTCTCGTCTCGCTCTCTTACGCTCTTTCTTCCTTGACTTCTCATATATATTTATAGATGAGAAGAGGCTGTGGCTGTATTATTATTATTATTATTATTATTAACTTAGATCTGTTTTTGTTTTGTAGCAAGTTGGCACATGGTGATATGGGATGGTGGGAATTATTCTTAAATGTTTAATCCAACAACAGAGCTCAGTTAATTAACAGTGGCATGTTTTGACAAGAATAAAAGTAATTACTATTAAATGAGTTGTAGCTTTGAGGAGTGTATGTGGGAAATGTTTTAGGATTATCTGAGAGTTTTGGGCTTGTGGGGGATGTCAAGTCAAGAAGGATATGTTCATGAGTAATGTTGCTTTTTTTTCAAATGAAAAATTCAACAACAACAACAAAAACTAATAGAGCCAAAAAGGGTAGCTTTTGATTTCTGAAGTTAAAGTTTGTATGAGTAGTATGAGTATCTGCCAATGGATGGTACTCACAAAGATAAAGATAAATGTGTGTGTGTGTGTGTGTGTGTGCGCGCTTGTGTGTAGGGGGGGGTGCCTGCTTAAAAGCTATTTCCTTTGTGTTTTTATTGTAATGCAATTTGTCCACTAGGGGGTGCATTTCCCCTTTTCTCCTAAGCATAGCTGGTGACAAAAGACTTATTTATGTTTCAAATGCAGTAAACCTTTAGATTTTTACTTTGTAAAAAAAAATGCAGCTCATAATATACATTCTAATATAGATTTTGTTAGAAAAACACATTGAAATGCGAATGAACTCAGAATGCCTTTGGCCTGTTTTAGATGCTAACATATCTAATGACTCTGTGACTAGATTTATAATCAAAAATATTCCCAAAGTCCTCTGGGTTTTTCTGTACATTTAATGGCATAGACTCATTGTCTTATGGCAGATGGCAACAAACAACAACAGAGCTTTGATATGCTCAAGCAAGAAGACTGATTCATGAGGCTAGTCTGAGCTAGCAGTTTCCAGTCATGCTATTCAAGCACATCTGCACTACACATTTTTATGTCTCTCTTTTGTAGATCTATTTTTAACAAATGATAGAACTGAGTAGAGAAAACATGAAAATATGCAGCAGTGCTTCAAGGCCAGGATTAGGAAGTACCATTCCAGACCCTCCTATGAACATCAGATATGACAGGCCAAATTATTTCACCATGGAAGATGTTTAGCTCTGAATAAAACTGGATATTTCCATTGACAGGCATTTCTATGAATTTTATTCTGTCTGTAGTCTGGAGGGGGAGGTGAGTGGTCTGTTCCTGCAGTCATCAGTCTGCGCAGGTGCAGCAGGGGTCCGGGACTCTGGCTATGACTCTCTACGCCGACGCATGAGTGTGCTGGATAGAGTAACACACACACACCCGGTCTGGCTCTTACTGCCACTCAGTGATGAAGAAGCAAAACGCATCCTGCAGCCTCAGCCACCAGGGGTAAGCATATATATACAATAATGTATAGAGAATGTTTATGATTTAGTTCTGTTCAGTCTCATTAGTATTGCTTTATATTGTTTCTGATCTGAAACTATGCACGAATTTATGATTGTTATTGTTATGTTAGCTCCAAGTTTATGGGATTGTATATTCGTACTGGTTAGTACTGGCTTATTATACGGGCATACAGGGTCAGACATAGCCACATTAATGTAACCTCTTCTGTATTTGTAAGTTAGTTTTTCAGAGAATCTTCACAAAAAAGCTCTTTAGTTAGCTTTGCTGGTACACCTTATAACTACATTTCTAAAAGCTGTCCAACTTCATGAAGTTTTGGTGATTTGTGCTTGCCATATCTAGTATCTAGTATGCAATATCTGCCACATATTTGAAGTGTGTGTTTTCATGTCATGTATCATTTCTATGTGTCATATTGTTGGACTAGCATGACTACTGGCATATTACATGTAGACTAATGAACGTCTGATGATTCAGTTACTGGTACAGGGTTAAAAATGGCTATTATGTTCTGAAATTTAGTAAATGTCATGCCATATTTGACGTCACGTTTGAGTTTTAAATAGCATAGTGAACAGTTTGCTGATTACTGCTGAAAGCTAAGCTCATGACATTGCATTGCGCAACTGACCTGAGTGACATTTGAAATCTTAATCACACATACAGTACCAGAGCACAGTGTTGAACATTAGTGTAATGTTTGTCTTCTGACATATATCCTGGTTCTCTGTGTATGTGATGTAGACATTTTTGGTGAGAAGGTCCTCTAAACTTCAAAAGAAGGTGATTTCCCTGCGTATGGACACAGACAGTTTTCCAGCCACTGTGAGGGACTTCCCTGTCACAGAGAGCCAGTACAGTGAGTTCCACACAATACCAGAGAACTATGAACATCTCCTTTCTTCTTTTCACTTCCTTCTGCCTGCCGCTTAAACGGGTTATACCTGTATGTTTTAGCTTTCTATTTATCCACTGTGTTTGAACATTACACTGACTGTGTGTGTGAGTTAGATTTAGTTGTGTGGCTTAGAGATCTCAGAATGTGTGCTGTGGGTGCTTTATAGATTCCTGGTTGGGGTTTTTTCCTAGTTGTTTTTAAACTAATCTGTTTTCCAGCAGAATTACACACAAGTATTTGTCTGGAATGCAATTATAGTCTTTCAACCTTTAATGTTGTTTTCATGAACCTGTATTACTGTACATTTATTGTATTAATAAGCTGACTGGTCACATTCTGTTTACAACTGTACATTTCCAAAGCTATTAAGGCATTCATAAGGCATTTTCACAAGATATTTAAAATAAGATTAACACTTGGCTTTGTCACTGCTAACACTGATCATTTTCCACCTTCTGGTGTGAAAATTTCAGTCTGTTCTTTGACAACTGGTACTTTTTATTAAAGCTGAACAACAGGGATAATGACATTTCCACAGTAAGTTGCTGCCAGTTAGCACATCTGTTTTGCATTAAACCCAAATTTGGTTCATTCCCTCTATTTGTCCCATATTCCTCTAGCAATGGGAGGTACTTATGCATACGTGGACTTTCCCAGCAGAGTGAACACAAACTTTTCTAGCTTCACTGTCCATTACTGCTGCTAGTAGTGTTAAATTCTTATGTTTATTTATGTGTGCATTTCAGCCTTCTCCTTGGAGGGGTCAGGGATCAGCTTCGCCGATCTCTTTCGACTGGTGGCTTTTTGCTGTATAAGCAGGTAAGAGGATCCACAACACTAAGCAATAGACACAAAAGCTGTGCTGCATATTGTGTGAGAGAGTGTGAACAGTATAAAGCGTGGTGTTTAATGGAAACACATTCTCGTTAATTTGTTTTTTTCATTCACATTTCATGTTGTTCTGCTTTAAGTTTTGTATAATGATTACATTCATTCATAGTGCTCGTAAAAGGAACTTAGTTGTTAAGCTTATGTTGTAGTAACAGTCCTGGCTGTCTGAGTCTGACAGAGATATTGTGTTACAATATTATATCAGATCCATATGCCTCAGATCCAAATCGTCCTCTAATCTTATTGAAGCCTTGTGAACTCTTTAACCTGCTGAACGGCTGCTGCTTTTGTCATTTTTTTCTTTCTTTTTTTGATTGCCCAATTACGAACAAAACATTTGTTAGACTAATCCCATTTTGCTGTCTTATCCCATCCAGTCTGTGCCAGCCATATGAAACTACAAATGCAAAGAATGTAATTGCATGGCATTGTTTCGGTGGTTCAACTGAGAACATAAATCACTGAATATGCTTCCTTGTTTAATGCTGAATTTGTTTGTGTTATCCTGCTTTGCATGTTTACTGTACCATGCAACCCTTA
Source organism: Hemibagrus wyckioides (assembly GCF_019097595.1). Taxonomy (NCBI): domain Eukaryota; kingdom Metazoa; phylum Chordata; class Actinopteri; order Siluriformes; family Bagridae; genus Hemibagrus; species Hemibagrus wyckioides. The sequence continues at coordinate 16,322,357 of NC_080712.1, forward strand.
TTATACCCTGTGGTGCATTTCTGCATGGTCTCCCTGCCTTGCAGAGCCTGTCTCTTTGTCAGTGCCACACAGTAGACAAACACAAGCCTCTGTATGTCAGCCTTTTCACGTACTAAGATTCACAGCCGGAGCCCCAAATCTCTGTCTCTCTTTATTTTCCACTAAAGAGCATAGTATAATGTTTTATAAGGTTTTTAAGTACTTTCTAGGTCCTATTAGTACACTTTGGGTCCTCACTGCCTCTTGTTTGTGCTTCTTTTCTGTAGGGATGTTCTCCCATTTACGCTGAAGCTTCCTGAGGCAATCTCTGCTGCAAAAACTACTTCTGATCTAGAAGAAGTAGCCAAGTTAGGAATAGGTAAGCAGCCTTTATCCTCAACCTTTGCTTCTTATTTTATTATTCAAGAATCTATGAGTATGCCATCATATGAAGCCTTTCAAATCGTCATAGTTCTGTGACTATGATTTCCTTGTAAATAAACTGATAAGACCTCAGTTATGTAAAAAAAAACTCAGCTGATAAACCTTCGAGTTTGTCTGAGGGGGCTGTGAGTGGTTAAGGGTGGGTGTGGGTTGAGTGCTCTATTGCTTTGAGGCAATTCAGTTGTTATGAATTGTGTTCAGTAATGAACTTATGAATTGTCCTCTTGAGTAACTTCTTATTGCCAGTGTTCATTAGACACTTTTTCCCCTCTGACCTATTTGTTTTACATGAAGCTTATTCACTATGTTTTCTTTTAAATTCTAAAATTATTTCCTAATAACTATCAGCTGATCATCACTCATCAGCTCACTTGCTTGTACGTGATAGATTTCATCCAATCTGTTTTGTTTAGTTTTTTAATAACAAATTTTTATAGGGCTGTGTTTATTCAAATTTCATTTTATTTTCAAGTATGTAAGCCAAGTCATTTATCCTGAAAACAGCATCAGGTGGCTCAGCTTTCTGTGTGAATATTACAGAACATGCTTCTCATGTGGGTGATGCATTCTGATGACATCACTTGCTGGAACTGCTGGAAGAGACGTTTGTTCCTTATGGCTAAGGGCTATTACACAGTATTCGAAGAAAAAGACTGTTTAACACAACAGGCTGTGTAACAGTACACTTCACATGATGTATACCTTACATGTGATTGAGGGCAAGACAGGACAGGACATTTACCTGAATAAGCTACAGTTTGAACTGTGATCTTTCTTGAGTGACTCTGCGGTGTGAGTGTTTCTGTAACTCAGATGGTTTAATAATGTCTTTTGTGCAAAAGAAAGAGCTCCTATTACCACTAGTGTTAGGAAAGACAAGGCATATTGTTTTGTAGATATGTGAAACCTGAGGAAGACTCGACACTCAATGCTGAAAATAGAAGCTGTGAAGTCAGAATATGGAGTGAAAGGATTTATAAATAAAGGGTTTTTCAATCTTAAAATACATTGTTTGTGCATGTGCCGTGTAACATAGTGCTGTAGTATACACACCGGTATAGCACGACTTCCTCTTGGCAAGACGTGGTAATTTTCGTACTGGGCTCACCGCCAAAATGGGCCCCACCTAAAGGCTGTGATGAAACTCAGGCTTTAGGTGGTGCCGGTCAAGTTTCAGCCTGGCTTGCTATTCTGAGTAGGAAATTTCAGGGGTAACTGAGGACACTGAGGAAAAAGACCAAGAGTAAAAAAGCAAAAAAGACAGGAAACACGCATAGTGGAAAATAATTGATTTTATGTCCGTTTTATTAACTGAAATTAAGAATGAGAGGAATAAGAACTGAGAGAAATACAGACTGATTGCATGTGAGATACAACCACACAAACCACATAGGTGTTTCACTTATGAGGAACTGATAAATGATGATAAAAGGACCTGTTTGACTAATAGCTTAAAAAAATTAAGTGGAAATGTGGTTCTCAGTAAAAGTAGAAGAAGTTTCCATACCCTAATTATATTAGTAGAACTATTTCTCCATTTGGACATAGGTGAAAACAATGTGTTTTGCATATAGGGTGAGTGGAATTCATTTGAAGGGGCGGGCTTTAGAATGAACGTGTGAGTAAGGAAAAAGTGGGAAGAGAGAGCAGCAGCGTTTGCGCTCCTCCCACTCTAACTCTTCAGCAGCATGACTCATACCATTCAGTATGTGTGTGAGCCGCACTCCTGTTTCCACACGCTGAGTTGGAGCTGTGAGCTTTAGATGTTTTTAATCGTGTCCTCTGAAAGAAGCACAGGCAAGAAGAGTCTTACTTAATTCCTGTAAGTGTGGGTTTTAGTCCTTGATATTGTTGTGACTCACATGTTTTGTTTTCTTTTAATTAATGCTTATTCTTTGGTCAATCCTCCGGTTCGGCTTTGCCTGTTTGCGCTGTGGGATAGTTGTGTTTGTTTGTGAGAAGTGTGTGTGTGTGTGTGTGTGTGGGATTACTGTATGATTCACTTCTTTTAACTCAGTTTTGACTTAATAGTTTTTTTCACATATAATAATTGTTATCAAGGAATGTTTTCTTTATGAGTAAATGAGAATAGCATCTTTTTTTATCTTTTATTGTGTTATCTTTTTTAGTCTATTTCAAACTTTTTACATGATATGACATTATGCCTTTGCCTCTCTTCATTTCCTTTAGGATTCTGGGAAACTAACTTGTGTGAAAAGAAGACGAGCTCTGTGACTGATGAATCGACCGTCCAACAGAGAGTGAAGCAGACGGGGCATAGGACATCCCTTGGAGACGATCTGCCACCTGTCCCACGAACTCGATCCCCGTCTGAGCTGGAGTGCAGTCAGTCAAACGGGGCTCTGTGCTTCATTAACCCCCTCTTCTTACAGACACACCGCTATGAACCTGCTTCCACAGAAACTGTCACCTTAGCAGTATCTGGACAAAACTGTGCACTTTCACCCAGCAGCAGCTCCTCTACTCAGGGCAAAAGCCAATCAAGGCCTCAAAGCATCATTCGCCGAAACAGAGAACACAACATAAACAACGACGTAAATACAGAAAAACGTTTGTCCCGCTCCCCTCCACCTCGACCACCCCCACCCCGCACCATCCCACGTAGACCAGCCAGTACAGTCAAGCAGAAGAGCATGCCTGAGACTGGTGTTAGCTGGATTAAAATGCCCCAGGAGAAAACTGGCTTCCTAGGGCGCCTGAGTTCCTCGTTTAGCTCCTTCTCACCCTCGTCCTCACCCCCCAAGAAGATCAGCTCACCCATCCCCATGCCATCTTGTCGTGGAAAAAGAGCCCCCAGCATTCCTGAATCAGAGGGTCAGCTTTGTCACTTGGCACTGGAGGACCAGATCATTGAGCAGGCAGTATCACAGAGCCTGGCCAAGCAGGCATTGAGGAACGCAGCCACAGAGAGCAGAAACCCTACAGAGGAGGACAGCCCTGTAGGGCGAGAGAGACTCAGTGACATTAGCATCTCCACCTCCTCCTCTGACTCTCTGGACTACACTCATGGCTTCACACTGCCAGCAGCAGCCAGCCCCTCCAGAGCTGACAGCAGCCTGGAGGAGGAGGAAGAAGAGGAGGAAGATGATGGCGTCGGTGTGGAGAGCGATCAGGAGCTGAGCATGGAGCCACCATTCAAGCCCAAGAAGCATCACAGCGCTGGTACGTTTGTGCTGCCACGGGCACTGAAAGGACATCTGCGTAAGGTCAGCGGAGTCTTTAACTCACTCATGACACCTGAGAAAAGAGCAGTCAAAAGGATTGTAGAGCAGTCTCAGAACAAAAGCACCTACTTCGGCTGCCTGGTGCAGGACTACATGAGTTTCATGCAGGAGAATTGCAGCTGCCATGAATCAGGCCTTGAGCTGCTGCAGACTGTCCGGCAATTCATGACTCAAATGAAATCCTACCTGCTGCAGAGCTCCGAGCTCAACCCTCCCATTGAGTCTCTCATTCCAGAGGACCAAATTGGTAAGATATCAATTCCAACATATTCATAACAGGCCAATCTAAATAATGATTCAGTGTAAAGCAAACAGATTTATTCTGATCATTGAAAATGCATGCAAAATACACCCAGTTACATGTAAATGTACTTCCCTAACAGTCAATAATACACTTTGACATTGCCAGTATCTGTATGTTAAGTAAACATTTTGTCTCCTTTGTAACCTTGACTCGACTCTCTCCCGGCAAAGATATCAGATTGTTATTGTTAAATCCAGTGTTCCTTAAGATGTCTAAAACTTTGCTAGCCATGTGTGCTTTTCTCATGCAACAGAAGGATCTTGATTTGATCAAGTTGTTTGGGCAAAGCTCTTGGGTAAAACAATATGCCTTGTCTAGCTCTTGGGTAAAGATAGCCTTAGACAAAGTTTTAAAATGTTAAAATGCCATAATAAAAGGATATTACTAACAAGCAATTTAGTTAACAGAACAGAGCTCACTGTAAATTAATCAGTGATTATTTCCCACCAATGTTAACAGACAATGGTCAGTTACTGAAGAAATGATGATGAGGCTTATATTTCAGTTGCTACAAGGTTTTAAAATCATGGGCTGCATTATGTCTACAGAATAGTTTTGTTCACTGAGTGAATGAGTCCACTATCAAGAAATCAGAAGCAACACAAATACTGACTTATTTATTATAGGAAAAAAAACTACCAAAATTACCAACTAATTTATGAGTCCTGTTGTGCTATCACATACACCTGCTGTGAAGTGTTCACCTGTTGGGAATGTCTTGGCTAACCGGTTTGATATTACTCATCTTCCATTAAATGTGTGTGCTCATAATGCACGTCCCAACACAGCTGCATGTGTTCTGTTTGTATAGTAGGGTTCAGTATTTGAGCTGTGTTGCAACAGGCCGACAGGTATATTCATGTGAAAGCAGACTTTTCTTTTCTCGTAACGTTTTTTTTTTCTATATAAAAACTTTTAACCGGTCATTATCATTTTTGTTTAAAAGATGGGCCAGGGGTAGGAATATAATCTATTTTTCCCCCTTATTTTGTTTAAATTTCTAACTTGTTTTGAGTTCCACTGGAACACTGTGTAATCCATTTCCGTTTCTCTTAGCACATAAACAGTCAGCTCTGTGCTCCAATAAATGTGTTTCAGTCCAGATGTTTTGTTCACAAACTCTCCAGCCAAGTGGGCCAGTGTCTCCTGCCCCTGCACTGTGCTCTCCACCAATCTCTGCTAGCGCTTTTGAGGCAGCCCCTCTCACTCGTTGACTGTGACCTATTAGTAAATCGGTAGGTGGATGTTAGTCGAGAATGTAGTAAAACGAGACAGAAGGACATTTGTTTTCTGTTTCAGGACTTTGTACTCATTAGAATTGTATTCCCTAGGTCACAGCATAAAAATGCGTGTGTGCACTCGAGGGTTTTTCATGTACACAAGTGCAGTCACTTCACCTAGGCTTCACAGCTAAAAATGAACTCACATATCATGTGGATTCCTGGCCAAGCTGTCTCCTCTACAAGGTCTATTTTAAGTTGCGAGAGATAAAGTGGTTGTGGTTGTTGTTTATGTAGCCCACTTCTTGTTGATAGTAGAAAACATCTATCTTGCTCTTAAGATGCCTCACAAACCCCTGTTTCCTGTTGGCTGACAAGGTTTTAAGGACTTCCCAAAATGTAGGACCAAGAATAGAAACTGTATTAGGTGGGGTGAATATCCTTTTGGAACAAATTGACGGTGTATCGCAAGGAACTGAAGTTTCACGCAAACGTCAAGGGGAATTTTTACAGTGTGTTGGATAATGACGCAACTTGTGGCCATTTTTCACTATGATGGTCTGTCTTGTTGGCTGTGTTTTTGTGTGGGAGGCATCAGTGGATTCACTTCTCTCTAAGCCTGTGGCTTGTTTTCCTGCTGTGGACTGTAGTGCTTGGTTGAAGGGGTGGGGGTTGTTGTTGTGGTGAAAATTTGCACGCAGTAGAAGACGGCCTCCCAGACTATGGCTGGCCTTGACTGATTGTTTCTCCTAGTCTGTGTTCTTATCCTGTAAGCTCTGTCACTGTACTTGCACAACAAGGCTGTTCTCATAAATCAAAATGTGGATCTAAGTTTCAATTTCATTCATGTATAAATAATTCAAATGTTCCATTTCCCTCTTCTGCATATTATGAGACAGAAAAATAGTTTATCATTAAATGTACTACATGCCTCTTTTATGGATGAGTTTTTGTGTAACCACAAGACACTTCTAATTGTAGCAACTGTTCTAGTGGTGTTACAGGGTTTATCGGTTCCTTGCATTTTCAAGACGATAATAAACATTGGCAACTGATTATTAGTTTATTAGTAGACATTAAAAAAGAACTGGATCAAATTTTGCTTAGAAACACAAGTGCTGCTTTTAGTTGTGTTAAGAGCTTGTTGAATTCCTGCTCTGTGAGGTATATGGTGCAAATTAAACACATATGGAGCAGCTCCCACAATTATTTGCTGCTCCAAGCTTTGGACTTCATGAGTACCCACCATTTTACAATGTAAAAAGCAGCCTGTGTATATAGAGCTGTATGTTTCTCTCCCCCTCATAACTAACAAACAGCGCATTCACTCTGAATGCCTCAAGCACAGATGGCAGGGAAGTGCACAACCACTTTCACAGTGCTGTAAAATGGCAGGTTACATGCAGGAATTAGAGTGTTGGAGTTAAAGTCAATGTATAATGCAAGCCTATCTACTAAAGTTGTTTAACATGGATTTGAATAATGAATAAATATTAGAAATGTCAGAGATTTGATTTAAATGAATTAATAATAAATGGGAGTCTATGTATGTCTTCTGTTTATTTAGATATTTCAACTATAGATAGATATTTCAAATAGATCATTACAACTAGAACATCTGTTAAATGCACACATTTTTCCCCATTCATATTTCTAATGCATTTTAAATTATGCTTATTACGAAGGAGGTGGAGTGTGTGTGTGTGTGTGTGTGTGTGTGTATGTGTGTGTGTGTGTGTGTGTGTTTCTCAGCTACTTAATACACTTTGGTTAATCTACAACTTAATCCATTGTTTTTCTTTTCATGTTCTACATATCTTAAAGGTTATTTGCACAAGTAAGGGATTTTATTTAAAGCTTTAATGTTTTAATGCATTGCCAAGCAAACATGCATGAAATACATTTGAGCAATCTAATATACATTTTATATCAATTTATATCAATTAATTAATATATTCTAGCTTACATTAGAAAGTTATTTGCCTTACAGACATGACATCATCTGATTTTCTGCACAAGAGGCAGAGAGAAAGGAAACATCACATGTCTAAAATCTGACCAAGAAACATTTAGTTCCCTACTGAATAAGTGAATACTTAAGCTGACTGGAGCACATTTTGCTTGACAGTCAGCATTCCTGGTCACCTGAGTAGGCAGTTACACATTAAATTCTGCTACAAGAGCTTTGTGGTTTAACTTCCAGTGCATTATTACACCCTTTTGTAATATAGTTATGAGCTTTGAAACAGCTTTGCACAAACGGAGAGCAGTAATGCATGTCTACTAGACTTGTTTTAATGCAAAGCTAAACTGTTCGGTTCAAATGTTTTGGAGAATAAATATTGAGTGAATGTATTTCCCCTTTTTCCTGAAAAGGAAATATAATATTAGCTCTGTGGGAGGTCTCGGTGTTTATGCATTTACAGCCACTGTTATTTCTGTTTGCAACACTTCTAAACACAGTTAGAGTCATATCGATAAAGTGGGGGAAAAAACATTTTGGTTTTGAATTATCATTGTTGTGCATAATCATATCATTTATAATATGTGCCTATTCCACTGACTTATTCTAGCTTTTTCATGCATGTGGGAGAATGTGTGAATCATCCTCTTACTTAACTCTGCATAGCTGCAGCAGGTTATTAACTCTCTTAAAATTGGCACGTGTGTGTGCTGACCATTTCTGACCAACATCTTCCTGCCCCTTTCAGATCAGGTACTGGAGAAGGCCATGCACAAGTGCATCCTGAAGCCTCTGAAGCCTGTGGTGGAGACGGCTCTGCACGGCTTCCAGGTGAGCAGTGGAGTCTGGCAGCAGCTGAAGGAGAACCTGGCTTTGGCTAAAACAAAGCAGCCACAAGAGATGGGTGTAGACGGAGCCATGCCACCAGATCCTGTGGCTATAGAGAAGATTCGTCATAAGTTCCACAATATGAGCAAGATGTATTCGCCTGAGAAAAAAGTGTCACTACTGCTCCGTGTCTGCAAGCTCATTTACACAATCATGGAAGACAATTCAGGTGAGAAATAGTATAAAAGGACTACATGTTTTTATTTAGGAGTTTTATCGTGGTTTTAATATGGTGTGTGGTTTTAGGGAGAATGTATGGGGCGGATGACTTCTTACCCATGCTGACGTATGTGTTGGCTCAGTGTGACATGCCTGAGCTGGACACAGAGATTCAGTACATGATGGAGCTACTTGATCCCTCTCTGCTGCATGGAGAAGGTACCTCACTCATTCACCTTTGATTCCTAAGCAAGAAACCACATCCAAAAAGCACCATTTAAACATTGTAGCAAAACTGAACAATTAAAAAATGTTAACATTAGAATTGTCCCTTCTTTGTAGGTGGATACTACTTGACTAGTGCATATGGAGCCATGTCTCTCATTAAAAACTTCCAGGAAGAGCAGGCTGCACGGGTGCTGAGCTCAGAAACCCGTAACACACTCCACCAGTGGCACCGCAGACGCACAGCTCAGCGCAGCACACCGTCTGTGGACGACTTTCAGGTGACACATTTACCATACTATACATGACTGAGGTCCTAATTGTAGGCCAGGGTCAAATTTTATTGTTTGTGCTTGGAAGTGATTTGTTTTTATGAAGAGCACTCACTGACTCATTTCCCTGCTAATGCAAATGCTTTTAGATGTAGATGTTTGACAAACTAAAGGTGGTCAATACATCAAAAAATATCATGTCACTATCCTTGACCAATAATTTACCCTAGTTTAACACTTTAACCACTGAGCTACCACTTCCCTACACAGACATATTGTGTGTCTCACTGAACTGGTGACGAGTAAAATAGTCAAAATATACAAGTTTGTAAATTCACTTTATGACACAATACACTTTTCCAAGATATCACAGGTATCACACATTTTTTTATAGGATTTTAAGTTTTTAGTTTTTACTCTGGAAGAAGATTATTAGATGGTAACACTGCTTTGAATTGTTTAAAAAGGTTTTAAATAATTTCTTACAAATATCTTTTAACAATTCCTACCTGTCAGTGGTAAATAATTCTTTTTTTTTTTAGACATTTAATGAAAGAATTAACTCAGGTTTTTTTTAATGCATCACTCCTGTATGCCATTATGATGATATCATAGAGAGGTCTTTAGGTATTATGATATTTAACGTTTGCGCCCAACCAAATCTAATTTTGTCTATATGTTTTTTTTTGCGTTAATATTAATAAAAGGGATTTTTTTATTTATTTTAATCTATTATTATTTGGGTTATAAGATTACTCTTCAGTTATTTGTCTTGCTATTTGGAAACTTAATGTAGTGTTTTTTCTTTCTTTTTTTTTGTGTAGAACTACCTAAGAGTTGCACTCCAGGAACCAGACAGTGGCTGTACAGCTAAAACTCTGCAGGTCAGACCGTACGCCACCACAGAAGAGGTGTGTCAGTTATGTGCTGAAAAGTTCAAGGTGCACGACCCTGAAGCCCATGCCCTGTTCCTGCTGACAGAGGAAAGCACACAGCAGCTAGCCCCAGACACACACCCACAGAAGATCAAAGCAGAGCTGCACAGTCGCCCACAGATTCAGCCATTTTACTTCGTCTACCGCCGGATCCAGAACCTCGGCCTCACTGCTTCAGCAGATGAGTTCAATGGCAACTCAGAGCCTATCTGACACTTAAGCCTCTGAAGCATGTGTACCATGCATTTCCTCTCTTACCTTTTTACTGCAAGTTTTTTTTCACAGCACCACAGAGCCAACTGTGTTTTGGAAATGTTTGCATCTGAAGGAAACGGAAAATGATGCTGGGCCCTGAGGAAAGAAGGAAGGAAGGATATGTCTGACAGATGCTGCATTTTCAGCTCTTCTTTGTCTTTTTTAATCTTTTGGGAACTGGAACGTGAGCATCACATTTGAGGAAGCTACTTTTGTGTTGTATACAATAAAAAAAAAGTTGGCCTTTGGCAAGAGAGCTGGTGGGAAGGTTCAGTATGAATGTGCATATTCATAATGGAGCCAGGCCTGAATAAAAGATGTTTAAAGATTTTCTATAGTGCTTCAGTATAAATAATGCAGTGCTCTACATGACCGCTCTTTTTTAAAGGGCAAAATGTATTAGATATGTTTTAAATAGCCTGCTAATGCTACCATGGTGGCTGGCTTCAGGAAGCTGTTTAGACCATAGTCTGTCATGTGGTGTAATTTGAGCAACTCCACTGCCATGGAGGAATAGATATCTATAAATGACTTTACATTTTGAATTATTTTATACTGAAAACCTAACTGTTAACATTTTTAAAACTGTTATATGCAGTTGCTGGTAAACTGCTTTCTTTTTTATATATGAAAATTCATTAGTATAATAATGCATGCATTTGTTGGTTATGAATATCAACTAAGAACCAGGCACTGTTGCCAGTGATGTTTTATTATTGCATATTTGTATGAATGAAATCATATGCGTCAGCGCCTGTAGTCAATCAGTAGTCCACAAATATCATGTTTATGCTCCCATCCCTGTTAATTTATAAAACATTTTTGCAATGAAGATATATAAACAAAATCTTGAATCCAAGTTGTAGAAAATACTGTACTACTGACAAGCTAAAGGCTTGTGTGTGAATAATTCTGAGCTGCATATCAGTGGTTTGTGGTCCTTGCTGGCAGGTTTCTGAAAGTGTGCAGTGGGACAAGAAGGTTGTTTGAATGTGAGCATGGTTACAGGAGTAGAATGTAATGTTCAGCAGAGAAATCAGGAAGGATTAGTTGCAAGATAATAAAAGAAAGGAATTTCATTCATTGGAAGAACATCTCAAGCAGTGGATTTTATACATTTTACTGTAAATTTTGATCAGGTAATAACTGACTAAATTGTGGGGGTTTTTGTTTGTTTGTTTGTTTGTTTGTTTTTTTTATCATATGTCTAACTACAAAGATTGAGATTTACCAAGTGTGTGAAAGTGCTGTGCATTTTTATGTCTGGACATCATTGTTAAAAATGTTAAAGACTGATACGGAGGCTAACTGGAAAAATGAGACCAGATCGATGCAATGTGCCCCTGTAGCATTGACAGAAACACATCATGGCCGTCAGGAAAAACACAAGACATGATGTTAAATTGTTTTTTTGTTTTGTTTTTTTTAAGTCTAAATATATCATGTAAATGTGATTTTTAACTAGATATTTTAAGGTTGATAAGTATGTATTTATATGTGATCTGTGCAGGGATTATCACAGATTTTTGTTTTTTGGGGGGGAAAAAACCTTCTTAATTCAAATGTGTTAAAATGTGTTATATTGCAGATGTTTCACTACTAGCACTCCCATAAGTGTATGTTTTGTATGTGGCATTTATTCATGAACCTTACTATTTTGCACACAATAAAATAAGAATATATAATTCTGTCTATCCTTTTATTTAATCATTACTTAATATTCAGTAACGGTCTTGTTCAGGGTCATGGTGAATCTGGAGCCTATCATGGAAACACTGGCCGCGAGGACAGTCAGGGCAACAAAAACACATATCTGGACACTTTTTCACACCTAGGGACAATTTAATGCAACTGTGTGTTCTGTGTCTCTGTCATAATGATGTGCCTCAACATGCCTATGAAGATATGAAGTAGTATCTTCAAAATGATGAAAATCAGATTCTAGGAATTAGTGAACAATCATGTATGACACCTACAAATAGGTTTATACGTATCTCAAGCCAAATATCTCAAACACACCTATTGCCAGTGAATTCTTGAGAAGGGATTGTCTGCTGGGAAGATTTTCTCAATGCTGTTTCTTTATCACCATCTAGTGGACATCTAGTGGTACCTGGGCATCGTAAAAGCTGGGGCTTGGTTTATAGGTTTAAGCAAAATATTAAATCGGATTTGGTGTTGTTTAAATGCTGAAAGATGAAGAGTGATTCTGATTATGTACGTTTTCCACCTTAATGCATTTGTAGACACACAAACCGCTGGGCTGTGATGCAATCAACCACTTACCTACATTGACTATGATTACCCTCTCAAAGCAGCAATTGGTAGGGTCAGTGTTATAGATTTCAGCCAAGTACTGCCTATGTATATCAATTAATCCAAAGCCAGAACTGCTAGATTTAACAGTAAAGAAGACAAATTTTAACTGTTCACAATGTCCATATATATGGCGTCACATCCATAACAGAGGAAGAAACTTGTAGTTGAGAAAACTACACCAAGTTGACAAGCTGAAGCTTCCATTTTATGTGTCATTTTAACCTTTGAATATCTCTGGGACATTTCTTTTAGCTCTGAAGATGTTTCTCTGCTCTTTTGTCACAATCTCAACAGAAGTCACAGTCACACTGGGCAATATACTCACAATTTCAAGAGAGAGATAGCATATATTTGAGCAGCTAAAAACACAAGATATGTTAACAAAATACTAAATAAACCCATGGTCCCGCCATTTCAATCCCTAGTTTAGATTACTGTGGATGTAAAACTTCTGTGTGTGTGTGTCCTCCCCTTGTCACTGTGGGTTTCCTCTATCTCCCCCGGTTTCCTTCCAACGGACATGCCAAAATGTGTGTTACACTGACTCTAGGTATGAATGTGTATGTACACAGTGTCCTACTGCATCCAGTCTGGGGTGTACTTACACCTCACAGAGCCTCCATGTTCCTGACCAGAGGAAAACACTTAATAATAAAGTACAGCTGAACACAAGCCAAAGATCACTGTGTGTAAAGGCAAGTATCACATTTTTCCTGCTTCTAACACATCAACTTTGAGGACAAAATGTTCACTTGCTGCCTAATATATCCCACCCACTAACATGTGCCATGATGAGGAGATAATCAGTGTTATTCACGGCACCTCTGAGTGGCCATAATGTTATGCCTGATCGGTGTGTGTATGTAGTGGCTACTAGTGGCGGATCCGTCGTGTGTGACGTGTTCTTAAGGGGCGGTGCATGGCAGTGTCGGAACCAATGATAGCGACTTTCGAGTGAAGCCGCGCCCACGTGCTGACTGCGTATTGCATTTAGACTGATGTCCGGGAAGTAAACATTTCGCCTATACCGTGTGAGCCATGGACCGCGTAGGATCAGACACAGAAACTGATGACTATGAGCAGCCTTTGCTTCATCGGAATAGGGACGATGGTGTAAAGAGAGGTAAATGGCTGCGATATGTGTATGCATGTTTTTGGAAACCGAACTGAGCAGTGTGTTGGCGACGAAAATCAAAACAATAGATTGTCGGTGATGTGGCGCTAGCAAGCTAAAGAATCCGGTGTATATGTGAATGGTGTGAACGTGTGCTCCGTATCAGCTGTACTCTACGCTTCCACTGTAGTTAAGTTTTAAAGGAACTAGGGGAATACTAGCTTCCGAGCTAAGTCACATGGTCCCTTGTGCGGCATTTACTTTATGACCAAACTAGCTAGCCATTTCATTCGCATTATGGCCAACATTCTGACTGACCAGATCATTAGTTACTTGGTATTTGCTATCATGTTTTTATTTTTCTGTATCTACTTATAGAACGTCTATATCTGCTCAGCATGATGGCATTGTGATCTAATGTGAAGTTCTCCTGTTTTTATTGCTCTCCTGCCGTCAGCTGACCTCGTAATTAAACAGCATGTAACTTGATTGGAATTGTGTCTGAATCTGATCTGTCTATAGGCGTAACCCGTGACTGCACTGCATATACAAAGAGAATATGAACATTTATATCTGCTGAGTATGCAGCTGTGTTTTACTGTAGCAGATGAAACATGAGAGGTGTGGAGATGACTCAGGTAGTAAGATTCTGTCAAGAAGCAGACAGGAACCATTTTGGCCTCATCTGAAATCCTGTCTGTCTGTGTGAATGCATATACACTGACCAGGCATAACATTATGACCGCCTGCCTAATATTGTGTTGGTCCCTCTTTTGCTGCTAAAACAGCCCTGACCCGTCATGCACTGTGTATTCTGACACCTTTCTATCAGAACCAGCATTTACTGCTCCAGCAATTTGAGCAACAGTAGCTTGTCATTTGGATCGGACCACACGGGCCAGCCTTTGCTCCCCATGTGCAGCAATGTGGCAGCCCATGACCCTGTCGCTGGTTCACCACCGTTCCTTCCTTGGACCACTTTTGATAGACACTGACCACTGCAAACACCCCACAAGAGCTGCAGTTTTGGAGATGCTCTGATCCAGTCGTCTAGCCATCACAATTGGGCCCTTGTCAAACTCACACTTGCCCATTTTTCCTGCTTCTAACATCAACTTTAAAGACAAAATGTTCACTTGCTGCCTAATATATCCCACCCACTAACAGGTGCCATGATGAGGAGATGATCAGTGATATTCACTTCACCTGTCACTGCTCATAATGTTCTGCCTGATCGGTGTGTCTTGAATGTTATATGTACATTCATAGCTGTTTTTAACAAAATACAAAAAAAAAAAAAACCACAGTGCATATTTAAAAGGGTCAGGATGTTGATCTGCTTGAAAATCTTAAAATCCTATATATTTTCATGCCTTAAACTTTGCATGCTTAATTTTGAATAAACTGTCGACTTAAACAGCACTCAAACCGGCTGGCTTTGCTGTGAATGTCCTGGAGAAATACAAATAAAAAAAAAAACTGTACAAGTGCTAAAGAATAAAGTTAAAGTTGCAATGGTCATTTCCAGTCAATAGCTAACAGAAATCTCATACCAGACATTTATGTATAAATAACACTGCTCTACAAATGCTAACTGTATATAAATAGTAAGGTATTTTCTAGAAATGTGTTTCAGACCTTATTTACTTATTGTAGTTTATATCCAGTAACTCTCTGGAAAGCAGTCATCATGAGAAAAGCAGTGACGTAAGTTTGCATATCAACATCTAGGCTGCAGTGTGGAAAAGTCAAGGTGTGTCTGTAGCCATGGCTGTAGAGATATTTTTAAAGTACTGACTTATGCACATTGTCCACAAGCAGTAATTATTGTTTCTTCAAGGTATCCTTGTGTACATTTGTATGCCCTTTTGTACTCTAAATAAAATGTTGTTTTTGTTTTCACAGCTCCTGTGCTATGCTCTTCACGCTATGGCCTTGCCTTAATGTCGTGCTATGGCTTCTTTGTGGCGTACGCACTGCGTGTGAATCTCAGTGTGGCCATGGTGGATATGCTGAGAAACAGTAGCATCAGTACTAATGCCAGTGGCTCTGTGTGCCCGAGGCATACCAGCCCAGCGCGACCCAGACACAACCACACAGTAAGAACCGTTCTGTTTACCAAAACACCTGCACTATACATTTTTTGGGTTAGCCCTTGAAGGTTCTAGTGCTTTAAAAGGAGTAGCTAAATTCATGTAAGAAGAAATTTGTGTATGTGCATCCGCATGCATCATTACACTTTCACTTAGACATTTTATCTAAATGGAACCTTAAACACTTTTTGTGCTTTTCCTCTTTTTAATCGTTAATTAAATTCTGTGGCTTTTAGACTATAAAATGTGCCAGAAACATCCAGAACAAGGAATCTCTCCCTTGTGTAATTTTGTGAACCGTTCAAAGACTGAGACTTAATTATGTCACAAGAAAGACGCATTTCTGTAATCAATTTAATTTGCCCATGGCTGCAGTTCATATACAGTGCACGTGAATGCACTTTAAGTGAAGCTTTGAAATGAGTTAATGCTATATCTTAACATACATTCATCATAATTCACTTTTATCTGTTCACCAAAGATAAAACTCTCCATAAACTGTATTTAAAGCTACAGTTTTCCAACTACATGTACATAATACATAGGAATACTGAGAAATAGCAGATGTATAAATATGACAGCCTACACATAGATGATTGTTTGTCTTCTTCAGGCCAGTGTGTACGACTGGGACTCAGAGACTCAGGGCTGGATCCTGGGCTCCTTCTTTTACGGCTACATCTTCACTCAGATACCAGGTGGCTATATGGCACGTAAATATGGTGCCAAGTGGCTGCTGGGCATCGGCATTCTAGGAACTGTGATCTTTACTCTGCTAACGCCTGTGGCTGCAGACCTGGGAGCTGGTTATCTCATAGCAGTCAGGGTGCTGGAGGGCATAGGGGAGGTAAGCGACTTTGTTTAGATATGTGTATGTGCAGCTTAGCTTGTGGTTTGCTGTTGAATATTGGTTCTGTATTGATTCTGTACATTTTATTGCATGTCAGGGAGTGACATTTCCTGCTATGCATGCTATGTGGGCATCCTGGGCTCCACCCTTGGAGAGAAGTCGACTGCTTACTATCTCTTATGCAGGTAGAAAAGGAAATGTTTACATGTGTGCATGTAGTAATGTTTTATACAATCTGTAGAAACTGTAGAAATCTGTTTTTTTTTTTTTGTTTTTTTTTTGTTTTTTTTTAGGTGCCCAGCTTGGCACTGTAGTAGCCCTTCCCGTGTCTGGTCAGATATGTTTTTACCTGGATTGGACATACGTCTTCTATATATTTGGTGAGGATTCATATGTAAATTAAAAAAAAAAAGTCATATATTGCTTGGTTTCTAGAACCAATCATTTGCACCATTTCCTTGTTGTTATAGGAGCTATTGGGCTACTCTGGTTTTTCTTGTGGGTTTTTCTGGTCAGTAATAGTCCTGACACGCACAGAAGGATATCAGAGATTGAGAAGACATACATAAAAGCTTCATTAAAAAAAGAGGTAAACATTATTTGAAAAAAGAAAGAAAAATACAGCTGTTCTGTCATAATCATTGAATCAGTTGCTTTACAATGAACTCATAATATATGTATTTGTTTTTCTGGTATAGCTGTCTCCCACTTCAGCCTACATCCCCTGGATGTCCATTTTCACATCTGCTCCACTATGGGCCATAGTTGTTGCTCACTTTTCATACAACTGGACATTTTACACACTGCTGACTCTCTTACCCACCTACATGAATGATATTCTGGGCTTCAGCATTAAGGAGGTTAGTGCATCTTCATGTATAAGACAATTACTTTGATTCCATTTGATGATTTCATGGGGAGAAACTGAACATCTGTATTTATGCTGTTATTTATGGATGCTTTAAAAATTGCACATAAATGTGATATGTGTATGTTCTTCAGCATGAATGTTGGATACTTCTGATTACAATGAGTGCTGTGTTTTTGTTGTGTGTGTGTGTGTGTGTGTGTGTGTGATGTTAGAACGGGATGCTCTCTGCCCTGCCCTACTTGGGTTGTTGGCTTCTGTCTATGGGAGGAGGCCAGTTAGCAGACTACCTAAGAGAGACCTGGCTTTTCCGCACAGTGACTGTGCGCAAGGCCTTCACTATAGTAGGTGAGTAAGTGATCACCCTAGAAAAACATTTGTCTGTGAGGGGGTGCTGTGTCTAGCATTTGCGGAAGAATTTCAGAAACTGCTGTGTCGTGGAATGTGTAGTTTAACTTGCACTGCAAAACTGCTGAGAGTTTAAAACCATAATCTGTCAGATCTTGGATATAAACAGGTGTGTGTATGCGTTTGTTTAGGCATGGTGGGACCAGCTGTATTTCTGGTGGCAGCAGGATACACTAACTGCAACTACATTCTGGCTGTTGTTTTTCTCACTGTCTCCTCAAGTCTGGGAGGCTTTTCAGCATCTGGCTTTAACATCAATCATCTTGACATTGCGCCATCGTAAGACCATTGTTTTGTTTTATTTTGTTTTAAAACATGAAATGGTAATGCAAAATTACATACTGAAAATACACTACTATTCAAAAGTTTGGGGATAGTTCTCATGTTTTATTGCGCCGTTAAGTTATTCACTTGTACAGTCTTGTAGTCCTTTGGCTGCTCCCAGTTTGAGGTCACCACAGCGGATCATCTGATCCGTATATTTGATTTCGACACAGGTCTTATGTGGGATACCCTTCCTGATGCAACCCTGCCATTTTATCCGGGCCTAGGACCAGCACTTAGCATTAACCCCTCAGTGGCTGGGTTGGTTCCCTGCCCAGGATTCAAACCTGGGGCGTGGTGGTGAGAACGTGGGATCATGCTGCTGGGCCACCATATTGAACATAATATGTTATTAAAAGCAATAGTGTCTGTCTGCCACAAGACATCTTAAAGAAGCACAGATAAAAGCAGTTGACAACGCATGCTGGCATTCTTCTGGCATACACTCTAAATGTATTTGCAACAAATTTATTCAAGTTTCCAAACTATTGAACAGTAATGTATATGAGAAATCTGAAGCACTTATAATACATTTTGTCCTCAGATATGCTGGAATCTTGCTAGGAATCACAAACACATTTGCAACTATCCCCGGCATGGTGGGTCCTGTGATAGCAAGATCACTGACCAAATCTGTAAGTTTCTTTATTGTTAAATATTACTTATCTTTATAGTTCTTATAAGAAATATCTCTACTCCAGTTTTATCTATATTTTTTTTTAATAGTTCAGGCTGTTAAAATAGTTGCAATTGCAATTTGTAATCTGTTAGTTGACCTAATTTAGGATCTTAAAATGTAGATGATTACAAGTTCTATTTGTTTAATGCAGTGCCAGGGCATGTCTATCAGGAATGTCTGGCAATTTTCTTAAAAATCTTAACACAAATGATAACAAAACAACCAAGTGGTTCACAAAGCAGTCCTCAGGGCCTTACATTTTTCCACAATTTTTCACTGTCCCCCAAAACACAGGAACTTTTACAGAAAATGTGGACCTTTGCAGAGAGGCATGAGAAATTACACATTATAGAGGACAGTTTTAAATGGAATATGCCACTAAATTAATCACATTCCTGTTTAATTGGAATCACATCCCGCAGCCATGCTGGCTGTTTGTTTATGAAGTCAGTTGATCAGGTGGGAAAGTAGTTTGTGGATACGTGCGGTTTCTAGTGGCGTGACATTAAGTAGTGTTGGCTCGTGTTGACTTTACCAGTCAGCGGATATGAAATGAGTCCTGCCAAGAACTTTTGTATGTCCTAAAAACTCGACTGTCAATCACATTATCTGTTAAGCAATAAACTGCATGCACTCGTGTATATATATACGGGGTGTCCGAAAAGTCAGGAACACAGGAGAGTAAAACGACATTTAATACTTAATTTAGTATTAATTATTTATAATAAATGCTCTACATGTTCACCCTTACACTACACATTTTTCTCAGCGATTGGATGATTTGTTTGTGTATTTTGCACAACATATTCAATTGACATATTTGCTCGCAGTGCTCATTCACATTCACTGTGTTTACACTGACTAATACATTAATCTGCTGTTCTGGTTTCAGAACGCTATTTCGGACTGGCAAACAGTATTTTATATCTCAGCTGGGATAAATCTCTTCGGTGCTATCTTCTACACATTGTTTGGAAAAGGTACAGTACAACCTTGGGCAGTCCAGAGAGTAAACATAGAATAGAAAGTCTTTGAAAGGACTGAATGGACACTACGGCATTAAGAATTCAGGGGATGGATTCAGATGACTCTGCTTGAAGATTCGAGCACAGCTGATTAGATTATACTGTTTTTGGTAAACATATGGCTAAATGTTTTTGATATCATTATAAATGGATGCTTTGGTGATTTTCGTTCTCTCACTTCCATGTCGTTTTTAAGCATTTTGTGTAATGTAGGGGCCCAGTATTTTTACAGGACACATGTCTTTAGTCAGTGTACATCTTAGACAGCGGACATTTTAATTCAGTGACTATAGTTTGCTTTCAGTTCATTTGAACTGCTCAGCAAATTTCAGATTGTTTAGGGTTTAGTGAGGCACAGATGATGTACGTCAGCCATTCAACAGCTTCAAAGTTATTAAAAATGTGAACTGCAACAAGTGCTAATACAGCCCTCTTGGGTTAAAAATATCTCTAAAAATTTCCTTCTGTGAATGTTTCCAATAGAAGGAGGAGCAGTCGGGACAGTTAGTTAATGACAGCGCTGGCTGAATATTTTAAACTAGCTTAATCTGGCAACCTCAAGATCTTGTTTTATAGTACATAATTGGAATTGAATCTAATGAAGCACAGACACTGTGTCTCTGATGTACAGAACCATTTCTCTTTTAAAATATATTGCACAGATTGGGATAGGGAAAAGGGAGGAATGGTCTGGATAATATGGTATAAAACACCATGGTGACTTTGCTGTGTGATGGCATGCTGAACAACTGCATGTTGTTAACTCAACTGCCTTGTACAGGGATTCACCCGATTGTAGCCTATAAAACTGGTAAAATAGGATAGCCCTTTGACTATATTTTGTTTGAAACTGTGTTGTTAATCATGCTGTCCTGCGCCACCAAAGTCTATGGTCACAAGTTTTTCTACTATTTTTAGACTCTACATTAAAATGGTCATTTACTATTCCATCTAGGAACAGGAAGTGAACTGAGCTGGACTTTAGCTGTAGCTTAAATTAACTTGAAGATGCAGACGTGTCAACATCTTAGTTTATCTGAAGCATTTAAAATTTATGACCTCCTGGTGAAACAGGAGATACCTGAAAACTACACTGTTTTATTTTTCAGTTAAAATAATGCAGAAATAAAATCTACCTGTCAGATAAGTCATTTTACTGTACAGGCAAGGTCTTGGTACATCACAGACTTTCATATGCTGCTGGTAGTGGTTTTTCCTGTGTGCTGACTTGATCTAGGTGAATTTTGACCAATAAAATCACAATACCTGTTTTTTTTGCTGCTTATTTTTTAAGTATGGGTTTAGAATCTGTAGAAGGAAATTCCTCTCTAGCCATGGGTCTTATATCCGCAGTTCCTGATTACGTTTTTTTGTACTCTACATGCAATTTTCAATTTTTCTACTTGAAAAGAATTACTGTTGATTCTAATCATTTTGAAGATAAATATAATTGTGAATTTATTTTGTTTTTGCCTTTTATGTAAATCGTATGGAAATGTCTGAAAATCACCCGGATCAAATCGAGTCACTTTTTCTCTGTTAAAAACTAAAAGCTTTCTATAAAGCAAATGTAACCCCTACATAACTGTCTCTTTTTTGGTATTGTGCCTTACTTTTATGGTAAGCCCATAAAATGATTTTATTATAAAACACAGACCCACAATCTCTGAGATTTTATCTTGCTTTACTTTTTGTCTGTTTACACGATATGAAGCTATAAACGGAAGTGGGTATATTTGGTTGCTAGTTTTTGTATTTTTGCATTATATATTTTAGCTCATTATTACGTTGTTTACTTAAGACATAAAGTCCGATATCTCAGGAATGGAGACAGTGGAAAGAAATGGAGAAGAATGAAGGAATTGTAAGAATGATACCTTATGTGAAAAGAAGACTTGTCCCCATGCCGTTTGCTACATAGCTGAAGTAATGTGTAAGCCATGTCTATTCAACAGTAAGAAGTCTTGTATTCGCTTAATTTCCCCTGACCATAACTAATCATGTTCATTCAAAGTAATTAAAGTGCATAAATCAGTCATGTACTGTTTGGTTATTTTTGTTCTGATAATGGTTGTTGAATGGCTTCTTTTGATTATATGCTTTTTGTGTTAAATTAGTTCAAAGCTGTTATTTTATACATGCAGTCACAATCTAGATTCTAAGATCATGCTGTGCCTAAACCTAATGTTTGTGTTGAACAAAATAGTATTAACTGTTATATTTTATACATATGAATTCAGATGTAATGGCAGTTTTTGCATTTCCAACCTTCCTTGCCATTAATAACAAAATCCATAAATACACATAACTACATTTATTATAGTGTAAAGAAGCATGTCTTACCCTTTTGACCTTTAATTTCATTCTCAATTATACGTTTATGTTAAGATTTATTTAATTGTAGCACATTCATGACCTCAGACAATCAAATTGAAATAACAGGCTTTTAAAAAACTCCATATTCATTATCAGTATATTCTAATACTGTATGAACACAGTAGACTACATCAGATTGACTACATATTAAGATGTTTGGTAATAATATCTATAATAATCTCCAGTTTTTTGACTAGTCTTTTCTAAAATTCAGTTGGAACAGATTTAGGGAATATCTCAGTAACTAACACCAAATGGAAAAGATGAGATAATACAATGTTATAACATAATATACTGATATTTTATTACATGCAGTATTACAAAGAAAAATGCACCCTAAATGAATACAATTATAGATCCAAACAATAGGCTGAGAATTTGGTTTTTTTTGGGGGGGGTTAGCAACTTAAAATATTCCTAGCTGTTTTCGTATTCGGATTTAAACTAAATGGTGTGTTCTTTTTTTTTTTTTTTTTTTTTTAAGTTGACCCTGTGCCATGGAAGCATTGGAATAGAACAAAAAAAAAAAGCAATGCTGCTGAAAAATAAGAAATTTTTTATTTTCTTTTTCTTGACAAGATTTTAATGCTGCTGCCACAGATGTTCCTAATAAAGTGGCTGGTGAGTGTACATAGCTTGTTGATAAATGTAGGTTAATATACACCTAGTTCGGGGACATCTATTGTACCATAAGTGTGTATATTTTACTGGGAAACCTTAAAATAATTTAAGGGCTTTATAGGTCCAAAAATATGTGGACACATCACCATCACACCCAAACGTGTGCTTGTTGAATAATCCCATTCCAAAGTTAATTCACCTTTGCAGTCATGATAAACATTACTCTTCTGGGAAGACTTTCCTCTAGAATTTGGAGTGGGCATTTGCATTTGTGAGGTCAGACGAAGAGGTTTGGCACACAGTGTTCAGTTCAGTCGTTTTGTACAGGCCTTTCCAACATCTTTATTATGTTCCTCACTTTATGCATAGGGGCATTGTTGTGGGACATGTTTAAGCCTTTTAGATATAGTGATGGGAAATTGTAAAGTTACAGCAAAGACATGCTACACAATTGTGTCCTTTCATCTTTGTAGTGTGATGCTCAGGTGTCTACTTACTTGTGTATAATGTGCATTACATACACTTTCTTAGGTAAGCGCACACACACACACCTGCAAATGGTTGCACCCTGGATGGTAATCACCACCTGAGAGAGATGGATAAACACCTCACATTGAAGTGTTTGTAAGCTCTTTGTGTTTGCAAAATTCTGACATTAAGTGTTTGAGTTGTTAGAGTGCACCAGAGAAATTCACATGAACTGTGTTAAGCTCGCCTTTATTAAAAGTGTTCCTCTTGAATGGTGCTACAGTGTGCAATGAACAGGCGCATATCATAATGCTGACCCCACTGACAGGCGTGTAATAAACCTGGATTTATTCCTAGCGATGCTGACTATATATAGTGTAATCATTTATCCTGTATGTCGACTAAAATGACCGTTTAATCGACCAAAAAAACTTTTCAAAGCAGGTGGTAAGTGAATGTTGTAGCACGGAAGTGCGCAGACGCGCTGTGGCGCAATATAACGCAGCTCTGCGCGCTTCAGTGTGTCAGTGTGTGTTTGTGTGTGTGTGCGCGAGCCTCAGCAGCACCGTGTCACTGCAGCACAGGTACTGTATCTCCTCCATTACATATACACCACACACTCTTTATCATGATGCAATTCAAATTACGATGGGTGTACAATGTTTAGCGAGTGATTAGTGAGTGATGCTGTGAGGGATTAGACGTCGCGTTACAGTCCGTGTGTGTGTGTGGTGTGGTGTGTGTGTGTGTGTGTGTGTGTGGGATGAGGGAACATGGCGGCGGCTGCAGTGAGGAGCTTGTGCTGTTAAATCTCTCAGACATGTCACTGACCTCTGTGCGTCAGGTAGAACATTCCAGATCTCTGGTCATTTGTAGTTATTTGTGCGTTTGATGTTATTTGTTGGCATTTGTGGGGTTTTTTGTTTATCACCCAGACTGTAATAAACTCCCAAGGTTATTTCAGTAACGATGTTAAACCATTGTTAGGTAACATGGGTAAGATTGACCCTTGTGTTAAAGTTTAGGATGGAATTTAGCCTCTCAGCATGAATCATTCATTCTAACCTTACATAAATATACAATTCTGCATCAAAACATATAGCTTAACAAGTTCCTAAGGACTAAATATGAATACATAAATGCATAATGGGATGTAAGTGGGAAATATTGCAGTTTGATAGACAGTGTAGGGTCTGGAAATGATTTACAATTTTATACATTTTGGTAGTTCTGTTTCTTTCTCTTTTTAATCTCAAATGGCTGCTCAGAGTACTGGTTACAAAATGGAGGTATGCTTGACTGGTGGTATGAGATATACTGAAGAAAGAAAGCTTATGCAGTTGCATCAGCCTGGTGCTCCTGATCTGAGCTATACGACACCAAAAAAATTTGCAAATGGCCAGAGCAGAACAGGGTGTGTAAGAGCATAATGACTAGAGACAGGAGGTGGAAGGGCCTTTGTGCACCTTGCTGCATGTCAGTTTGGTGTCAGGTATCATGCCTGTGGTGGTGCTAGAGAAATGTACTAACATGACATGTTAGGGGGGAAAGAAGGGGAGGAAAAAAGAAAACAAAAGAGAAACTTAAGGGTTTTAGCTTGCCATAGCTTGTCTGACTTCCATCCACAATTCAGTTTCATAAAGTTGCTGAAATGGATTGCAAAACAAGCAGTTAGTGTGTGTTCTGCTTCTGCCCTTGTCCATGGTGCTGTACACTGTTCTGTAGGTGAAAGTGTTAAGGGTGCTTTAAACTCAGCTGGACCTAAAAGTACAGTGTTCCTCATGCTATACTTCCTCAACCTATGCAAAAGCTGAGCTTAAAACATATCACTGTATTATTAAAATATTTATTAGTTTTGTGTTTATTTTCTGTTCCAATGTATAAGGCAGGCTTATAGCACTTTTGTCACATTCAGTGTAACCAGTCATGGGAAAGGAGAAGCTCCACATCAACATTGTGGTCATTGGCCATGTGGACTCTGGCAAGTCCACTACGACTGGCCACCTCATCTACAAGTGTGGTGGCATCGACAAGAGAACTATTGAGAAGTTTGAGAAAGAGGCTGCCGAGGTAGAGTCTTTGATCAACAAAACCATTTCAAATGCAGATATAACACTGTTTCTTCTGATAAGTTTTAACATTATGGTCTGAACTGTTTTAGATGGGTAAGGGGTCCTTTAAGTATGCCTGGGTGTTGGATAAGCTGAAGGCAGAGCGGGAGCGTGGTATCACCATTGACATTTCCCTGTGGAAATTTGAGACCAGCAAGTACTATGTTACAATCATTGATGCTCCTGGACATAGAGACTTCATCAAAAACATGATTACTGGCACCTCCCAGGTCAGTCTTTCAGAACCATACATTATTTGAAAATGTTACTCTCTTGCTTTGTACCATAGCTTTATAAAATTTGATGATATAGTTAAATAGGAAGGACATGTCTTTTTTATTTTTGGAGCAAATTTTTCAAGTTTGCATATTCATAGTCAGAGTGCAGTGCTTCATGTTTTTTCTGTTTGTGTACTTCAGGCAGATTGTGCTGTCCTGATTGTGGCAGCTGGTGTCGGTGAGTTTGAAGCTGGTATCTCAAAGAACGGTCAAACCAGAGAGCATGCTCTCCTGGCCTATACGCTGGGTGTAAAACAGCTCATTGTAGGTGTTAATAAGATGGACTCAACTGAGCCAAACTACAGCCAAAAGCGTTATGAGGAAATTGTAAAGGAGGTCAGCACCTACATTAAGAAGATTGGCTACAACCCTGAAACCGTCGCATTTGTCCCCATTTCTGGGTGGAATGGTGATAACATGTTGGAGGCCAGCCCCAATGTATGTGTGACATCATAAGTGCCATATTGTTTTCATAAGTTCTCTGAAGATTTATTGATTTATAGTACGTATGAGACTAATATTGCTAGGTTTCTGTCATTTCGGTAGATGACTTGGTTTAAGGGCTGGAAGATCACCCGTAAGGATGGCAGTGTATCAGGAACTACTCTTCTGGAGGCACTTGATGCCATCCAGCCCCCAACTCGTCCCACTGATAAGCCACTCCGTCTGCCTCTGCAGGATGTCTACAAGATTGGAGGTGATGCTTTATGCAAGGCATTTTTTACCAGGCAAAAAATATCTACAGTGTTAATTTCTTATCTTTTATGTAAAACAAGTAATGAAGCTATATTTAAAATTTGATTAGGTATTGGAACTGTCCCTGTGGGTCGTGTGGAGACTGGCATTCTGAAGCCAGGAATGGTGGTGACCTTTGCACCTGTTAATGTAACTACGGAGGTAAAGTCGGTGGAGATGCACCATGAGGCTCTGTCTGAAGCCCTGCCAGGGGACAACGTGGGCTTTAATGTCAAAAATGTCTCAGTGAAGGATATTCGCCGTGGGAATGTTGCTGGTGACAGCAAAAATGATCCACCCCAGGAGGCAGCCAGCTTCACTGCTCAAGTATGTTCAAATTCTGTTGCTGCTAATCCTCTTTAAAGATATGCAAAGTGAACA